>NW_020837980.1:10572021-10775775 GCF_003676395.1 Aethalodelphis obliquidens
TGTGTGTGTGTGTGTGTGTGTGTGTGTGTGTGTGTGTGTGTGTGTGTATACGAGGGAGGAGGAGCTATTTCTATCACCTGTACTCTTCCCTTGCCTAGACTGGGATGGTGGAGAATCATTGCATTTCTTTAAATGACAGATTATTTTGTCTTCACCAGTAGGCAACCATACATTGGTCATGTACCCAGAAGTCGCACATGCATCGATTTAGGTGGCAGAGTTTGCCTTGAATGTACTATTATAATTTAGAATTTGGGAAAAGAATGAAAAACACAAGCAAATATAATTCTTCCTTTTCTCTTGAAGTTTGTTGGTATCCACAGAGAACACTGTAGGTCCTGTGTCTTCTAGGGGACTACACCCTCCTGAGCACTAATTTCATATATACCCTGACTTATCACCTCAAAAATATTTTGAATGGAATAAATTCATTTTAGTTATATCTCTTTCCTTTAGTAAATCCCTTACCTCTCTAGCTGACATTTTCTTTCTTCTAAAACAGAAATAGTTTTTATGACAGCATTTTGAAGATGCTAAGAGTTAGTCATCTAATGTCTATTAAAAGGGAGAGGTGATAAAAACAGTTATTTGTGAATTGAGCTAGACTTAGTAAAATTCCTATTTGCCATGATAACTGACCTGATTTAAAAGTATGTAAATCATTCTGAACTGCTTGTTCTTGTTTCTCTAGATGCAATCTTCCTCCTTTGTCAAGTGAATACACTAAGGATGTTGGATCCAAAAGTCATTTAGTGACGGCTAACCCCAGCATAATTCGGCAAAGGTAAGAGTTTATGACTTCTCTTTGTGAGGAATTAAAAGGAAGGCTTTCGAAATATTTAACATCGTAAAGGCAGTGAACATAATTCAGTTTGGGAAACAAAGAAGAAAACCATCTGGACAGCAGGAAGGATGAAGGAGGGAATTGTAAATAAACTAGACAGGATTATGGGAATCCAAACACTATTTCATGCTTCCTCTGGGATTCCATTTCTTGCCTTTAGAGATGGTAAAAATAACATGTGAATCCATCATTTTGCTCAAAGAAGTAATATTATATCGTGCTTACTCATTACTACTACTTTCCAATTTGTTGGCTTCAGTCCCAACTCATTGATTGGCACTGATTGGTGAACAGAAGTCATATCAACTTTATTAAAGAGTAAAAACAGAGAAGTGACCACTTTACTGCATATGCACGCATGAAAGTAGCAATATTGTGGGAATGTACAAGAATGTGTGATTATATGATGTTACAATATAGTACATCACATGATATTCAGTCAGATTTGAGAAAGCAGATGGAAAATTCTTACTCTAGTATCGATTCCAGAAATCTTGGCAGTTGCTGTGGGAGCTTCTGGGGGTCATCGGTTTCTAGTTGATGAAGCCCAGCGGTAAGCTGTGAGCTGTTTATCCAAGGACTGTTCATCGTAGAGAATGACTCAATCTCTGTGAAAAGAAGAGTCGAACATCACCCTTATGCTCTCCCATGTACACTAGCAGTTAATAGTGAAATACCCAGATATTCTAAGCTCAGGCATTTGCCACCTAAGGAAGTCTTATCCAAGTGAACAGCGCTTGTGTGTCACTTGATAAACAATGCTACACTACTTGTTTTGGTTCATAAGCATTCCCATAAAATAGATGTTGGGAAACACAACCAATTTTTAATTTGACAGATACTGTGAAATTACACTTCCAAAATGTACCATTTACTTCCTCTTCGGTCATGGCTCAGACTGCCTGTTTTCCAATACTGAAAACATTATGTGCTGTTCATCTTTTAAATTTTTGTCAGTTTGCTGAGTTAAAAATGATACATTATTTTTTACTTAATATGGTTTTTTTTTAATATAAGAAGGGCTGAGTGGGTATTGACTATTAGTATTTTTTCTTCTGTGAATTGCCTGTTTGCATTCTTTGCTCATTTCATACTTTTTTTCTTTTTACAAACTATTTTCCTGTTGATTTATAAGAACTGTATAGATATTAAGTCTTTGTTTGCTATATATGGAGCAAATATTTTCTTCTAGTCTGTTTAGCTTCTGTCCTATCAGAACTCAACATTTTTGTACAATGAAACTTGTTAGTCTTTTCCTTTTTAAAAAAAAAAACAACTATCTTTAGACAATCTTCCTTACCCACATCTCCTCCAATGAGAAAATATTATCCTGTATATTTTTAGTGCATTTATAGTTTCATCTTTCATACTTAAGGAATTTAATCCAAGTGACTATCTTTATTTTTATAACACTGATCTTTATAACACTGATCTTTTATAACACTGAACATATATTTTCCACAAAAATATATGTTCGTTATAAGAAAGTAAGAGAGAAAAATACAAAGAAGATGGTAACAAAAAGAATCACCCCAAACCTCACCATTTGTGAATAACTATAACTAACACGAGGTACACTTTTTTCAGATATTCCATATATTCTTCAGAACTTTGAAGATATTGTTTCATTATCTTCTGGCACCCAGAGTTGCCAACCAAAAATCTAATGGAAATTTATTCATTTCTTTGTTTGAGGGAAATCTTTCTTTCCTTCCTCCACTAAAACTTATACATTTCTTTTTACCATTTGAATTCAGAAAGTTTACCAAGATATATCTCAGAGTGGGTCTCTTTTTTCATTAATGTTGCTTGGCACATTATTGAGAGGTCTTTTGAGTTGGAAGACGTGGAGGTGTAGTGGTTATGAGTCTGTCCTCTAAAGCAAGATGACTTGGTTTTCGCTTCCTGCTCGCCCACTCACAGCTGTGTGAGATTGACTGAGTTACTTAACACTTCCTCCTTCAGTTTCCTCATCTGTAAAGCAGGGATAATAATACTTAGTTTAATTCATACTTACAATGAATTAAACTACATATATATGTAGATGTATATATGTGTAAATATGTGTGTGTGTATATCTGTATATTATATATATGCTTAGAACAGTGCCTGGTATATTGTGAGCACTATATAAACGTTAGCTATCATTAGTATTGCTTTTCATCTTTGTGAACATTCTCTCTCTTATATGCCTGATTATTTCCTCTTCTTCATTATATTTGCTCTCTCTTTCTAGTCCTCCTATTAAGTGGATATTAGAACTTCTAGATATTTCTAACCCTTTCCTTGTACCATGTAGCTTTGTGTGTGTATATGTGTGTCGTGTCCCAAGAATAACCCCTTTCAGCTCAGTAAATCGTATTTTAGTTGTGTTCATTCTGCTATGTAGTCTACCATTTCCACTTCTTAATTGTATTTTTATTTTTTGTGAGCTAAATTATTTTTCTCATAGCAGCATATTTTTTATGGATATAATATCCTCTTAGGTTTCATCAAGACTGTATAAATGGACTTAAAAGTTTTGTATTTTTGTTCTTTCTATATTCAGATTATCTTCCTATTTTTTGGACTTAATGCTACATGTATGATTTGACATTTTCCAAAATGTGTACTTTAGTTTTCTGTTCATTTTTGTATGGTAAGCCTTTTTGCTGTCAGTGAATATAGTTTTATAGGTATATTACTTTCATAATAAACAGTTCGTTTAAAAAATGTCACTGAAAACCAAAAATGTCAGTCAAATTTGTGAGTTAGTATTGAATAACTTAAATGAATGACCAAAAATCAGTGCTCTATATTTAATTTTTAGTGTGATTTGTTTGCTGACATAAACTAATGTAGCATAGCAAGGAGTTGGGAAGAATAAGAAAACAAAACAGTTCTCTTTTACAGTTTAGTTATTGACTCTCACTCAGTCTTGGGACTTTTGTGGGTTTTTGTGAGAGGGCTTGGGGGTCTGATCAGGAAGATGTCAGAAAATCAACAATGATGATGATGTCTCTTTAATTCAATTAAGTGGATTGGGGTTCTGGAAGTCATAAAAATGTGCAATTTTTAAAATTGGGAAGGGTTCATATCAGATTCAAGAGAATGAGCAAAAGGTCAAGAGAACACTTACAGAAATATTTTTCTTTGATTATTTAAATTTTTTTAGATAATTTCAGATTCACAAGAAGTTGCAAAACAAAAAAAAGTACAGGAAGATCCTTTGTACTCTTCATCCAGTTTACCCCATTGGTAATGTCTTGCATAACCATAGTATAATACTTCTCCGTTCCTGGAGGGGAATGAGACATTCAGTACATTACACTGAAGGACAAAAGAGTCTATTTTTCTACCTGAATATGTGGAGTTGGTGGTAAGATTTTAAAAAGCTCGGGAAAACGAGTATTTATGTAGAACAAGACAGAGCAAGAGGAAAGAGAAAGTGAGATTGTGATTTTGAGAAAAAATATAACTACAGAAGGAGAAAGGAAAGGATCAATAATTGTTTGAAGGGAAAAAAGTTCAATATAAAGAATTAATGCAAGGCAAGCAAGAGTCATTATGATTAATGCTGGGTCAACATTTAGTCAGTGTTTCTATGTGCTAGGTTCTATGTTCTTTATATGCATTACCTCATTTAATCTCAAAATAATCCTAATAAGGAAGTATTTTAATGTGTGTTTTTACAGAAAAACAAACGTGACATAAGTTTTGTCATCTGCTTATATTCACAGCTGCTGGTCATCAGTCTGGGACTTCACCCAGACTTGTCTCAATCCAAAACCCATACTCTTAACCAGTGACCATCGCACACCCCATCTTTCCAGGTGATCCATATGTTGCACAAGGAGACAATTGAGTTTCCACAAGTGATAAGTCATTTTGGAAAAGGGAGTGAAGGTTTTTTCACTTAACAAAGTATATTCAATGTTGCAAGGTTTTTGAATACAAAATCAAAATGCATATAACAATTCCATTTTGTGAAATATGGAAAAATATATCCCAGTAACATCAGATACTTTTATATACTTAACAGTTAGACAATGGGAATTCCCTGGTGGTCCAGTGGTTAGGACTCGGCGCTTTCACTGTTCTGGCCAGGGTTCAATCCCCGGTCAGGGAACTAAGATCCCGCAAGCCACATGGCTCGGCCAAAAAAGCAAACAAACAATTAGACAAAAAAGCAAACCCTCTATAGAAAAATTACGGAATTTTATTGAGGGACATTTTGGACAACCTAAATGTCAAATAATATTAATTCTAATGATTCTTGCTTGACCTTGTGCTAATTCTTTATATTGAACTTAATGTTAACGAACAGGTTTACTTTGCCTCTTTTACTTTGCCTCTTTTACTCTTTTACTTTGCCACATTTAATTTTTGACCCTTTCCTTTCTCCTTCTGTAGTTATCAGATTCATGTATATATAGACCCTTAATATATGACAGAGATAATATTGTAGATCAGAGAGAAAAGGACGAATTTTCCAAAATGATGTGAAAACAGTGGTGTCTATGACACCATAGACAGAGGTGTCTATGAAATTATACCTCTACCTCATACCTTATACCAAATATCATTTCCAGATGCTTAAGACCTAACTTTGAAAAGCAAAACAAGCAAGCTTGTAGAAAATAACATAGGTCTTGTGATTTCTTATATAAGAATCACATAGCACTAAATAGAAGGGAAAAGACTGATAAGTTTGATTTATTAAAATTGGGAACTTTTATTCATAAAAAGACGTGGTAGAAGTAGGGCAAATACAACCACCTTTTATTTATTTATTTATTTATTTATTTATTTATTTATTTATTTATTTATTTATTTATTTTATTTCTTTTTTGCGTTACGGGGCCTCTCACTGTTGTGGCCTCTCCCGCTGCGGAGCACACGCTCTGGACGCGCAGGCTCAGCGGCCATGGCTCACAGACCCAGCTGCTCCGCGGCATGTGGGATCTTCCCGGACCGGGGAACGAACCCGTGTCCCCTGCATCAGCAGGTGGACTCTCAACCACTGCGCCACCAGGGAAGCCCGACAACCACATTTTAGAGGAAGACAACTAACAAAGGACTTGGATCCAGAATATACAAATAATTCTTTTACGTGTAATTTAGAAATAAATTAATTGAATATGAAAAACAGAAAACCGGTAGGAAAATGAGTCAAAGAGTTGAACCAGACTTCATAGAACTCTCCACATAGCCAATAAATGAATTAATAGATGCTCTACTGCGTTAGTAATCAGAAAGAATGCAAATAAAAATCCTTAGGAGATATCATTACACATCCATCAGGTTGGCAGAACTTATTCCAACTGTTAGTGAGGATGTGGACCCGAAAGTACCATATATGCTATTTGGAGGGAATATGGTTCCAACCACTCTGGAATGTGTTTTGACGTTATGTAGTAGGGTTGAAGATACACATGCTCCATGCCCTATCAGTTCCACTCCTAGGTATATACCCTAGAGAAAAACAGTATTTATAAGAGAGAAATGTATAATAACGTTTATAGTAGCTAAAAATTAAAATAGTTGATTGTGAATTCATGGTGGAATGAATCAATGAATTCAGGTATGTTCACATAGTGGAATGCTTTACCGCCACCAACTATGACTACCCACAATAAAGTGGGTGAACTTCAAAAACCTGATATTGACAAAAAGAAGGGAGTCATAAAAAATACAGTAGGGGGCTTCCCTGGTGGCGCAGTGGTTGAGAGTCCGCCTGCCGATGCAGGGGACACGGGTTTGTGCCCTGGTCCGGGAAGATCCCACATGCCGCGGAGCGGCCGGGCCCGTGAGCCATGGCTGCTGAGCCTGCGCGTCCGGAGCCTGTGCTCTGCAACGGGAGATGCTGCCACAGTGAGAGGCCCACGTACAGCTAAAAAAAAAAAAAAAAAATACAGTAGGATGTTCATATAAAGATAAAAATAAAACTAATTAACAGGATGGTTTAGAGACACGTCCATAACAATTCGGAGGACCAAAAGTGGTTCCTTCTCAGGGGAGGAGAGTGTTGGATTCAGGAAGTTTTTTATTCAGATCTTGTAGTCTCCTCCCAAAGCTTTGCACACCCAAGATGCTGGCAGTGTCTTGAACTTTCATGTGACTAAAAATCAAATTCGTTGGGCAAAGATGTGCAGTGGAAATGCCTAAGTACCACTGATTTTCATGGCTGTCCTCCAGATCCTTGATTCTTATCAAAATATTCCACTGAGAGTTATAAGCACTATGAGTTTTCACTACAAAATTCTCGTAGAAAAGATATCGGTATCAAGATAAAACAGGCGTGAGGAAGTTCAGTATATACGAGAGGCACCCATAATGATGATTCACACATTATATATGTATAATTAATGTGTATATATATATATATTTATAATGTATACATTATTCTGCCTGTAGGAAAAATAAGGTTAGAGAAGGTAATATTCGTTGATGTAGTTAGTAGAAATTCTCAGTAAGAAGGGGCTCTGCTATAGCCTTTGTTAGGATATCTTGTCTGGAGTACATTTTCAGTTTTTAAAAACAGCTTTATTGAGGTATAATTGATATACAAAAAAACTGCACATGTTTAATGTGTATAATTTGATGAGTCTGGGCATACACATACACCAATGATACTATCACCATCATCAAGGTAATAAACATAACCATCACCTCCAAAAGTTTCCTTGTGCCCCTGTTTTTTTGAGTGTGTGGTAATAAGAACACTTAAGATGAGTTCTTTTCTCTTAACAGATTGTTGTTCAATGGGTATATAGTGAACTATTTTTGACAGCACCTAGAACAAAAGGATTAGTTAGGGTGCCCGGGACACAGATTAGAAAGGGCTTTGCAGTCTCATCCAACTTCTGATTGCATTTTTATGGGTTAGAGAAGTTATTCTAATGTGACAGCAGAGTCTGTTGGATCTTCACACCCACTGCTGTTGTCCTCTTCCTTCCTTTGCTGGGTTTTGTAGGTGGATGGCAACAAGGATCCCTTCACAGCGTTGCCCTTCATTAACCTGCACCAGCTCTAACCCATTGGTCCGCAAACATTTTTGTTCAAATACCCTTTAAAAGAATTTTTAAAATCCGTCATTATTTCCTTGATCTTTTAAAAGTTACCTAATTTTTTTTGGCATGAAGTTAAATTGTTGCCAAGCATGAACTTTCAGAGCTTTCTACATTGTGCATATTTAAATACATATTGTCAAAGTCTCAGAAGTGCAGATTTAGCTTTTTGGATGTTCCATGTCCTCATAGCAAAGCCAGTGCGCTTTGTCAAATTAGTTCATTAAGTTGAGTTGACTTTCTGTCAGAAAAAGGCAGACTACATTTTATTCAATTAAGTGCTAAAATGTAACCCCATATAATCATCTCACTTCTGAGTTCTAATTATTCAACATATAAGTAAGGTATAGGAGTTGCCAAAAGTTTGTCCCCTGGATAAAATAAGGCACAGCCTCCATCTATTTCTTATGAAGATCTTTTTGCTTTTTCTCAGGGGACACTTCTTCAGAAACGATGCACCTTACAAATGTTTCTTTGTTTGGTTGCCTGGTGGCTTTTACACTCTGGGGCACTGCATCATTACAATATTTGGGATAATAGGAGGTATGTCTTTTGTGAAGTGGAAAAGGGAAAATTATGAAAGTAGAGTTTGGAAAATAGTTGTTTAGGCTATCAGATTAGTCTTGAGTAAATGTTTTAGAAAAGTGCGTATGTGGAATTTGAGGATTTGGAAATTCATGGGGGAAGAGGGAGATTAAAATGGGAGCTTCACAAGAACAAAGTTACAGAGGTGCTCATTCAACAAATATATTTTGAAATCTCCTCTGAGACAGAGAGTACAAAGTTGAAGAAAATACAACTCATACCCTGAAGTTGCTTCCAGTCAACAGACATTCTGTAGTCTTGGAATCCATAAAGGGGGTCCAGGGGACCCTGAATCCCTTCTGAAATTTATTTTTAAAATTTTATGTATGTGTATTATGTATTTTTTAAATCCGATTTTCCAAGGCTTCCATTACTCACAATAGGTTTAAAATTCACTGGCCCAAACTGAGTCATTCTATCAAGTAAAATTAGAGATTACAGTTCTCAAAGCTTGTTTCTTAATTTTTCAATAGAATTGAAAACTCAATTAGCCATTTTGCCCATATCAGTGTTCAGTACATATTTGGGCAAATGATGGTTAAAAAATAAAAACTGGAACTTAATTGATTGTCCTGTTATTATATTACTTTTGAGCCTTGAGGCTCCAGCTTGGGCAGTGATTATTCTATGCAGCCACAAAAAAGAGCATCAGTGTTCTGAGTGTGTGCTTCCACGTGGGCATATTAGAGGCAGTAGTATCAGTGTGAACAGCTTGGGGTCAAGAATCTTTTATCTGTGCTCTTGAGACCCCAGCATGTTTTTTTGGCATACAGGACATGCACAGTAAATGTTTAGGGAATGAATGAATAAGTGAATATATATATTTTAAATATCCTTCAAACTGAATTTCTGGTTTAAATTGTCTTTAAAAAGGAAATTTAATGAACTTTTTGGTGTCAGTTAAAATGTTTCTATGGTCTTAAACTAAGGAGATAAATTTTTTAGTAACAGATATTTCAAAGCAGTATTAATGAAATGCTTAGCAGGGAAAACTTGGTTCCTCTTTTTTAAAAAAGTTGACATAAATTAAGGAACAAAAAAGTTATCAGAACAAATGGAGTACAAATCATGGTGGAGTTAACCTTTTAAAATTTGTAAGTGTGTAGCTTTTAGTTGACTGGAAGGACTTGATATAAGATGCAAATATTTATTTTGAACTTTCTAATATCAGGTAGAAACTGGGTAATCTCTTTTCATACAAGTGAAAGAGACTGTCCAATGGTTATCACCTCTAATTTTACTGAAGGCACTTGGGAGTGTAGAGGTATTATCTGGGAGAACAATTGCTTATTTTATTGATGTACTTTTCCAAAAATAATTTGAGCTTTGAGGAGAATGACTTGGATCCCAAGAGGGTTTATAGCAACTTCTTTTTAACATTCTACATGACTCATACCTCAGACTGTGTTCCTAAACATCTCCATCTCTTCTGCCCGCTGACTTCTTTTTTCTTTTCTCTCCAAACTTAGAGCAGTTTATCAGTGTTTGCACCAAGGTTTGGCAGTCACTGATAGCCATTCTGCCTAACATCTGCTGTGATAGAAGGGAATTAAAAGGCAGATGCTAAAACTGGAACTAGAGAGAGCAAGGAGAAGACAGAGAAGAGACGCCTCTAAAAGGGTGTAGATCTGTATGGAGTTTGTGTCTGGATGAAGTAGTTATCCAAGTTTTGGCTTTAAACAGACTTTGTGTTCAAATTCTAGTGCCACTGCTAGTAAGTGCTTCATACTTGCTAGCTATGTAAAGTTAGTTACTTAACCTCCCCCTTATGAGTTGAGAATAAAATTATTTACCTTGAGGATTGTTGAGAGATGTAAATGAAATAATGTAGTTGTGGCCAGTAGAAGCTATTTCGATTAATACCCAGAATAGCTACTCAGGAGGACTCTCCTGTTGGAATACATCTTGTTCTTGGTTAAAGCATATTTTTAATGCATTATTGGCCTCATCGAATTTAGGGAATCTCCAAGAGTATCTGCATACTTCTCCCCCAAACAAACAAAAAACCCCAAAACACAAAACAGAAAATCATGAACCTAAAACCAGACCAAGCATTGTGAACTATAAAATTCTGATACTAAAGCTGAGAACAGGAGACCAAGCCCTGGATTCACCATGTTAATGTGTGCCCCATATTAAGCCTTGATAAGGGACAATGTAGTCCCAAGTCATATTAGCAGTCTATGGCTTCTAATACAAGCAAACACAAATTTCTTCTAGAGGAAAGCTCTCAGAATACCACCTTCAAACAGATATAAGCTCATAAGGAAACACTGAAATTCACAATATTGAAAGTCCTCAGAGATAAAAAGTAAACAAAAATTGTGGATAGACACGCCTGAGAATTTACTGAAATTGTCAGATGAAATATATTACTAAGTATGAAATTCTTATAGAAAAAATAAATATGAATCAAAATTCAGCAAGAAAATATCAAAATTTCCTAGATAGCTTTAAAAAAGAACCAAGTAGGAATTTTATTTTATTGTTTTAAAAATATTTATTTGGCTGCATTGTGTCTTAGTTGCAGCATGTGGGATCTTTCATTGCGGCATGGGACTCTCTAGTTGTGGCCTGTGGGCTCTAGAGTGTGTGGGCTTAGTTGCCCCATGGCATGTGGGATCTTAGTTCCCCAACCAGGGATTGAACCCTCCTCCCCTGCATTGGAAAACAGATTCTTAACCACTGGACCACCAGGGAAGTCCCCCAAATAAGAAATTTAGAAATGAAAATATAATTGTTGAAATGGACAGACATCAGATTAGACATAACTGAAGAGAGAATCAGTGAACTGGAAAATAGAGCAAATAATTTTTTAGATACAAAGATATAGAAAATATGAAGACAAGACAAAGAAACTTGGAGACTGGAATAAGAATGACTACCAGTTCAGTCTTTCTTTAAATGGAATTGTGGAATTATAAAATAGAGGTAAAAGTTGAGACTTCTTCAGAGTTAAAGAGTAATGTAATCTATGAATACAAGAAACAAAGTATCAAACATGAATTAAATTTTAAAAAAATGCAAACCTAGACCATTTTAGTAAAATTGAACTAAAGATAGTAAGAAGCTTTTAAAAGCAGCTGGAGAAAAAAGACATTACCTGCAAAAGAATGATCATTACACTAAAAGCAGACTTCTTCCAACAGTAAAAATGGAAGTCAGGAATCAATGGGAAAAAACAAATGGAATCTAATTAAACTTAAAAGCTTTTGCACAGCAAAAGAAACCATAAGCAAAATGAAAAGACAGCCCTCAGAATGGGAGAAAATATTTGCAAATGAAGCAACTGACAAGGGATTAATCTCCAAAATATACAAGCAGCTCATTCAGCTCAATATCAAAAAAACAAACAACCCAATCCAAAAATGGGCAGAAAACCTAAACAGACATTTCTCCAAAGAAGATATACAGATTGCCAAACAGCACATGAAAAGGTGCTCAACTTCACTAATTATTAGAGAAATGCAAATCAAAACTACAACTAGGTATTGCCTCATACCAGTCAAAATGGCCATCAACAAAAAATCTACAAACAATAAATGCTGGAGAGGGTGTGGAGAAAAGAGTACCCTCCTACACTTTTGGTGGGAATGTCAATTGGTGTAGCCACCATAGAGAACAGTATGGAGGTTCCTTAAAAAACTAAAAATAAACCACCATATGACCCAGCAGTCCCACGCCTGGGCATATACCTGGAGAAAACCATAATTCAAAAAGGTACATGCACCCCAGTGTTCATTGCAGCACTATTTACAATAACCAGGACATGGAAGCAACCTAAACATCCATCAACAGAGGAATGGATAAAGAAGATGTGGTACATATATACAATGGAATATTACTCAGCCATAAAAAAGAACAAAATAATGCCATTTGCAGTAACATGGAGGGACCTAGAGATTGTCAGACATAGAAAGATAAATATATGATATCACTTATATGTATAATCTAAAAAAAAAAGGGTACAAATTAATTTATTTACAAAACAGAAGTAGAGTCACAGATGTTAAAACTTATGGTTAGCAGGGGATTGGGGGTGGAGGATAAATTGGGAGATTGGGATTGACATATACATACTACTATATATAAAACAGATAACTAGTAAGAACCTGCTGTATAGCACAGGGAACTCTACTCAATACTCTGTAATGGCCTGTATGGGAAAAGAATCTAAAAAAAAAAAAAGAGTGGATATATGTATATGTATAACTGATTCATTTTGTTGTACGCCTGAAACTAACACAACATTGTAAATTAACTATACTCCAATACAAATTAAAAAAAAAAAGAAATCAGTGGGAAAATATCTTCAAAATGCTGAGAGAAGAAACTATCAACACAGGAGTGTGTACAAATTGTCTTTCAAGTAAGAAAAACATTTTCTGTAAAAACAGATTATTTACTAGCAGCAGACCTTCACAGAAAGAAATTCTAAAGAATGTATTTCAGGAAAAAAGAATGTTACTTTAGAAAGAAAATCTGGGATGGCAAAGAAGTTGGTAAACATATAAACAAATCTAAATGAACCTCACCCATATGAAACCTCAAATCTGCCCTCAGCCAAAGTCAAAGATTTTCTATGAACAACCAAAGAAACCAGTTATAAAGAACTGATGGTGGGGGAAAAAAAAAAACATCAAGAAACTACTTTTGGAAATTTATACTAAGAAAATAAACGGACAAATGCTTAAGATGTATACACAAGTATGTTCATAAAAGCATTATTTCTAAAGGTAAGAAACTGCAACGTGAATATCCAATAACAGTGGATTACTTAAATAAATTATTAACTATCCTGAAAAAGGAAAATCTTATAGCCATTAAAAAGCGATGATGTACAGCAAGATCATTTTTGACCCACCTCCTAGAGAAGTGGAAATAAAAACAAAAATAAACAAATGGGACCTAATGAAACTTAAAAGCTTTTGCACAGCAAGGGAAACCATAAACAGACGAAAAGACCACCCTCAGAATGGGAGAAAATATTTGCAAATGAAGCAACTGACAAAGGATTAATCTCCAAAATTTACAAACAGCTCATGCAGCTCAATATCAAAAAAACAAACAACCCAATCCCATAATGGGCAGAAGACCTAAATAGACATTTCTCCAAAGAAGATATAAAGATTGCCAACAAACACATGAAAGAATGCTCAACGTCATTAATCATTAGAGAAACGCAGGTCAAAACTACAATGAGATATCACCTCACACCAGTCAGAACGGCCATCATCAAAAAATCTACAAACAATAAATTCTGGAGAGGGTGTGGAGAAAAGGGAACCCTCTTGCACTGTTGGTGGGAATGTAAATTGATACAGCCGCTATGGAGAACAGTATGGAGGTTCCTTAAAAAACTAAAAATAGAACTGCCATACGACCCAGCAATCCCAGTACTGGGCATATACCCTGAGAAAACCATAATTCAAAAAGAGTCATGTACCAAAATGTTCATTGCAGTTCTATTTACAATAGCCAGGACATGGAAGCAACCTAAGTGTCCATCGACAGATGAGTGGATAAAGAAGATGTGGCACATATATACAGTGGAATATTACTCAGCCGTAAAAAGAAACGAAATTGAGTTATTTGTAGTGAGGTGGATGGACCTAGAGTCTGTCATACAGAGTGAGGTAAGTCAGAAAGAGAAAAACAAATGCTGTATACTAACGCATATATGTGGACCTAAGGGAAAAAAAAAAGTCATGAAGAACCTAGGGGCAAGATGGGAATAAAGACGCAGACCTACTAGAGAATGGACTTGAGGATAGGGGGAGTGGGAAGGGTAAGCTGTGACAAAGTGAGAGAGTGGCATGGATATATATACACTACCAAATGTAAAATAGCTAGTGGGAAGCAGCCTCATAGCACAGGGAGATCAGCTTGGGGCTTTGTGACCACCTAGAGCGGTGGGATAGGGAGGGTGGGAGAGAGAGAGACGCAAGAGGGAAGAGATATGGGAACATATGTATATGTATAACTGATTCACTTTGTTATAAAGCAGAAACTAATGCACCATTGTAAAGCAATTATACTCCAATAAAGATGTTAAAAAAAAAAGAACATGTCTCTATTAAGTTTCTATTACTAAATTGCTTTAATTTGTTTACTAGAACTTTTTAAAAAAATAAGAGCTCTGCTGTTTGATTGGATCTATAAATCGTGATATGCATTTTAACTTAAATGCATATCTGGATATGCTCTCATATCTGTATTTCTATATGACACACGCCTGCCCACACAAGAACCACCCAGGAGGACAGGCATCTTAATGATCAGGGTCAGGATGTAAATTATTGAGGGAAGAATATAAATCGGTGGGTCAGATAACATATTTGATAAAGACTATTGCAAGTACTAATGAAGGGAAAGGCAGAAGGAAGAGATGCTTACAAGATAAAAGTAACATATTCTTTTGATCAGGGGAGTAGTTTCATATTATAGCATTTATGAGACTGAGCTGCTTTTTACAGCCTCTGGTGACCAGTTAGAAGCTGAGGCATAGTTGACACTGCCTGAGCAGGGTTGGTGCATTGTGGGTACTGCACATGTTAAATTTGATTGACATTTAAAATATAACCATAATGATGGAATATCTATTGTGTATAAAGAAAGGCACGGAAACAGCAGTGGGGTGCCAAGTTGACTTATAAACAAATTATTTCAGAGAAATGATGGAAGCAACTCTATATTTTCTTGTAAGGCAGCAAAATAAATATGAAGGAAGAAAATACCCACTAGTAGATGAAGCAGTATTATAAATAGTTTCTAAGATGTGTGCAGAATGATCGTCTCCATTTCAAAAGTCAAACAGTGCATGTGAAAGTAGGAAAAATTGATCAGTTCCTTGGAATGGATGAAGGAAATGTCAAAGCAAGAAGAGACTAGTGCAGGACTGTCCATAGCACTATTGTAAAATCATTGAGTCATAGTTTCATTGGCAGCATTCTTTTTTCCCGTATTACTGATAAATTGTATGATAGCATCTTAGATCTGATGGCATATAATTTCTTTTAAATAAGTAATACCTGCCAATTACCCAGAAATAAAAATAATTAGGTAGAAAAAAAGAGTGAATGTTTGGAGGCAGAGTGACACATAAAAGAAAGAAACACTAAGCGTTGTGTAACCATTATGTACACGGGAGCGACATATGGAGAGGCTAGTAATGCAGGTATTAGCATCATCCTGATTTTTCTGTGACAGTCTTTGTGACAAGTTAAGTGATTTGCTTCAATCAGATATTGTGTCAGAATTGGCTTGAACCTAGGACTTTAGACTCTCTTTTCTTTTCCTGGGGAGTAGTTGGAGAACTATCACCTAGGGGTTTACAGTTGCTATCACAGCTTATATTTAGTTGTTATCTCTGGGAGAGAAGAGAAGAGAAAACTCCAAGAGGCCAATAATGAGTCTACCATTTAAAAGGGAAAGGGAGAATTTTTGATGAAGAGACAATTGGGTGAAACTCCTGAGGAGACAAAAAAAGTGATTTATGACTTTGTAATACTATATTACCAAGATTCTGACAGCAGGAGGAAATGGAAGAGAGAAACAAAAACAAAACCAAACCAAAAAACAGAGGAAGCCACAGATTACTACTGAAACACGAAGAGTCAGCAGGAAAAAGACCCAGGCCACTGCAAGTTAATACAGAAAACCTTTTTATTAAAGTTGAATTTACCATCACTCCTATTTCCAGTTGTTTTTTTTGGAGCTGTTTAAAAGAGAAGCATCCCATCACTAAATACTTGCTTGTTGTAGTAGCTTTAAACTCACCCCTTAGTATAATATTTCCCTTCTGGGTAAAAGGTAATTGATTACTCATTTTCAGGATAAATTGTGATTACCCCTTACCGGGTTCTCTGCTTCTATTATCTTCCACCTTTTTACAATCAATTCTCACAGCCAAATTGCCATGTGATATTTTAACTGTGACACCTTCTTTCAGTTCTTCAAATTGCTTTCCTTCAAATGAGGCGGCATCATCACCTTCTATTTCAAACCACTTCTGCAGTGTGCGTTTTGGGAATACTCTGACACTGGGCACCGCCTGCTCTAGACCACTCCTGCCAATTCTCCGTTGGAGTTGACCTCTGCTGTTCTTAGTGACCACTCAGGCTTGTGGGCCACACTCTCTGCTTGGTGTCTTTTTTTCTCATATTGGAGTAGTTTCTGTTCTTTCTGGCTGCTCTCACCTTTCATTAGCTAAGTTTATCAGGCCAAAGAAACCAGCTCTCTCATATGCCACTAAGAACTGGTAGACAGTTCCATGGCATTTTTCAAGTCCATTCATTCTCCCACTTCTAGATGATTATATGCTGTCTTCTCTCTCAAACTTCCAACATCGCCTGCTCATCCCTCTTCTCTGAGGTGATAACCTTGCTTTCCACTTTCCAGAGAAAATAGAAGTGAGAAAAAAGAAACATCCCTGCTCTCACTCCACAATCCCAATCCCTCCTGCCTGGAGTTAATTCATGTCTTATTCCTTCTTCTTTTTTTTTTTTTTCTAAATGTACCTGTTTGTAGTACAACTTCCCAAATCTTAACCAGTTGTTGAAATGACACTCAGCTGTATAAACAGTCAGTTTCAGCTGTTTAAAGAATGAGTCTTGGAATCTTCTCACGTGTTCTAATACCTACTAGGCACAAGACTGGTATCCTGGAATCTTCCCTCACCATCATCCTAGAGATTCCCTTCCCCTTTCACCTGAATTCACATAACCTATATCATCTTCTTTCTTGGATTTTTTTTTCCATTTTACTGGTGCACATCCTCCAATGGCTTCCCAAGAAAAGGTACAAGGGAATTAAAAGTTTTGAGATCTTGTGTGTCTGAAATTATCTTTATTCTACCCTCAAACTTGATTGATATTTTTGGTAGGATTTTACTTCTTGTTTGGAAATCCTTTTCTTTTAGCATTTTGAAGACATTTCTCCAGTGTTTTCTAGATTCCAAAGTTGCTTTTGAGAAAAGTGATGTCATTCTGATTCCTGATCTTTGTATGTGACCTGGATTTCTGTTTCCCCCTGCATTCCAAACTGGTCTTATCTTTACCTCCTTCTCTTCCTGCACCCCCAGTATTTTGAAATTTCACAATGATGTTCCTTATTATTGGCCTATTTTCATTTATCATGTTAGAACTCAGTGGACCTTTTTAATCTGCAAGCACATGTCCTCCCACTTTGGGAAATTTTCTTGGGTTATTTCTTTAACTCCGCATTGTTAATTGTCAGTTCTTATCTTACTTGACCTATTAGTACCATGCGACACATTTGATCCTTCTCCCTCTTAATGCATTTTCTCCACTTAGCTTCCAAATCCACACTCTTGATTCTCTTGCTGTTTCAGAAGCCACTGCTTCTTAGTAGCTTTTCCTGGCATCTCAACTCCTAAACCTGTGAGCATTGGAGTGCTCCAGGAATCTACCCTCTAACTTTTCTTTTCCTCTATTTGTTTATTCCCTACAGGATTTCTTCCAGTCTCATGGCTTTAAATACTATATATACTCTGATGACTCCTAAATTTATACTGCAGCCAGGACATAATTCTTTATCTCCATGCTCATATACCCAACTCTCAGCTTGGCTAATCTGTTAGGATATCAAATATGAATTTCAAACTTAAAATAATCTGTACAGAACTCCTATTTTTTTCCCCTTTAAAACTCATGGGTTCTGCCATCTCCATCTGAAAAAATGGAAACTCTATTTTTCCAGTTGTTCGGTTCAAAAACCTTGGAGTCCACCTAGGCTTATCTTTTTATTTCATACCTTATATTTGATTAAATCCAGTGCCAATTCTGATGAACCTTCTCTCAAATATTATAGCCATTTCTCACCTTCTCCACGGCCACTACCCTGGTCCAAGCCATCATCATCTCTCTCCTGAATTACTGCAATAGTCTTCCAACAAATTTTTATGCTTCCGCTCTTACCGCTTGTGCCATTTAGTAGGTTGTTGTCGCTCAGCTACAAACACACTTTCCTTTACAGTGTTTTGTGATGTTGGAACCAGGACAAATCACATTTTTCCTTTGCCACCTGGTTCCCTGTGAGGCTTTCCAATAGGGGGCATTAGATGGAGGCTGGCGGAAGAGGAAGGGGGCCTTTCTGCTTCCTATTGGCATCCTGTGGATTTCCTGTCTACATCCTGTGGGTTTCCTGTCTCTTTATGGGTCTTACGGCATCACCCTAGCAACAGTCCCTTTCCATAGCAGTAGCTCAATCCAACTGGCAGTTTTTTCCAACACATTTAAAACAGTCAACACACAGATGAGAAATTCTTATTCTTCTAGTAATTTGGCATTTGTAAAACCACAGCAACCCAATCTAAGCAATAAAGCCTGTTGTAAATATTAGCATAAAATAGAAGAATTAGTCTGTATTTGGCCATCCCAAATTCTTGTTTCCTTATTCTCTTTTCAGGCATTTTCTTACCACATGGGCTGGCTTTTCTGGTTTAAAGTTTTGCTTCAGCCTATAACAATTCTTTTCTATGATGCTCTCCAGCTCAGGGAGGAAAAATGGCCAATATTAGTTAATTTGACCAATTGCTTGCCTCTTGCCTGTCTTGGAGTGCATGTGTTAGTGACAGGGGTAGTGGTGGTAACGCAGACGGTACGTTAAGTCAGGATCTCTGGCAGGACATGGGTCTTTGGAAAAACATGTGCAGTATTATAATATAATTATATATTGAAATATTTATATTTGGAAATTTTAAGAAACTTCCTTATAGTTTTCACAAATTATAGGAAATCATGTTCAGCAACATTTTCTTTTGGTTGTTTGGGATTTACAGATTTGTGATTCTTAGGGGAGGTCACAGCCACCTTGGGAAGTACATCAGAATCCGGAGGAACAGCGACAAGATAAGAGATCTTAACATTTACTAAAGAGAAATTTGGGTTCTGGAGGGACAGCGACATAAGAGATCTTAATATTTATTAAAGAGAAATTTGGGTTAAAAAAAGTCTGAGAAACTCTGCTTTACATTGTCCCTTTCCCTTATTTAAGCATCCTATCTCCCATTCCCAGTGACATGGTATTCCTTCTTTACAAGAGCCCTGTCCTAGAGGCAGGGCCCTATGACTCAAGTCTTCTCAATGCCCTATAGCAACTCTTTTTTTCCTAAGACAGTAACAAGTCATTTGATGAACAGGTTTCTCTGTTGACATATTAATGGCTGATAATGAGTTAATGTTTTACTCCTCTCAGTGTTTTTATGGAACCACCTGGAGGAATCTAAGTGCTTTGGCAAATTAGAATAATTCTCTAACTAGAGAAATTGCAGACACCTTGGCTGTCTTAGGGGTAGGGGCTGGGGAGGTATTTTCAGTAATTGATTGGAAAGGAATCTTTAGTATTGTTTATGTCACACCATGTATGTGGCTAGTTATTCTTAGAGCTGACCCTGCTGCCCACAAGATTAATGATGGTGTTCGGAGAGCTAATGGGAAACAGACTCCACTTTTCTGTATCACAAAGCCCCGTAGAGGGCAGGATTCAAACTCTACTGCTGTCTTCTAAGACCAGAGGCTCTTGGAAAGTTGTATCCTTCTTGGGTTACCTCTCAGCTCATCACTGCAACAAATTCTGTGAAACAAAAAGGCTACATTTCTCAAATCTTTGCTAGATAATAACCTGTGCCTGATATAGCTAAAAAGCCCAGAAGGCAGAGGCTTCCTAATACAAATTCTCATTAGATGGAAAAGTTTTCTGATTAGAAACACTTGTGTTATTATACAAGCGCTTTCAGTTATTATTTGTTTTTCTGCTTCTTTGAAATTTTTTTCTTTTTTTAAAATTGAAGTATAATTGATTTACAATGCTGTGATGTGTTACTTTCAGGTGTACAGCACAGTGACTCAGTTATACATAAATATATAAATATATGTATATATATATTTTTCAGATTCTTTTCCCTTATAGGTTATTACAAAATATTGGATATAGTTCCTTGTGCTACACAGTAGGTCCTTTTGGTTATCTATGTTATATATAGTAGTGTGTATATGTTAATCCCAAACTCCTAGTTTATCCTTCTCCCCACCCTTGAAATTCTTTGCTCCCTTGGGTCCCAACACATCTCTTTTTCCTGTTTCTTGTTAGCTCCCTTTGCTGGTTTTTCTTTCATCTACCCTCCCTCCTTGATGTTGGTGCTTCCCAGTGTTACCTCTTAGCTCTCTCTCTTTTTTTTTTTCTCACTGGATTTGCCTTCTCTTGGGGAAAACATCCACAGCCTCCTCCATCAGCCATAACCGCCACTAGTGTAGATCCGTCTCAGACCGCGATTCTCTTCTTGGCTTCAGACAGCTATGTGTCTACTGGCTGCCTCCATGGAGAAGTCCCATAGGTATCTCACATTTAATATATCCCCAGGGTGAATTAATGATCTTTCCCATCACATCTTTCTTGTCCCTGTATCCCTATTACAGTTATTAGCCCCATCCAGCCAGTCACTGAGGTGACTAACCTTTAAGTCTTCCTTGCACCTCCTGGCTTCATCCTCTACCTGTAAAGCCCTGACAGTGTTACTTTCACATTATTCATTAACTTTGTACTGTCTCATTATTTCTCATGCCATTGCCCTTGTTCAAAGGATAACAGCCATTGTCAGAGCTCAGACAGTGTCCTAAGATCCTCCTTCAATCTGTTTTCCCCTACAGTACAGATACATCTTCTGAAATCCAAAATGAAAATTCTTGACTGGATCCCCATCACTTTCTCAATGAAGTCGCAGCTCATCATCCATCCTTCACCACCTCTCCCATTTGCCTCAGACTCCAGCATCATTCATCACTCCCCAGAGACTGCGCTCACCAGTACCGCTGCACTCATGGAGTGCCCTCTGCCTGGATGGTGCTCCTCATTTTCCCTTACAAGGCTTAGCTCTCCAAAGGCTGGGCACGGTCTCTTTCATCTTTTTATAACCAGAGTGTTTGACACACAGAGAGTGAATCTTCAGCAAGTAACTGGGTTAATATGTGCCATTCTGGTGAAATACTTTATTCCAAATTTTAAATTAAATCACCATAAATAAATAAATGAACCAAAAAAATCTACATGGTACCTGGAAAATAAGGATAAGAGGAAATCAAATGCTAACATCTTTATGGAATTTCCACTAACTGTAGGGAGGAGAACGTTGAGTTGAGATTCATAATCCTAAACTAATCCTACTGAACCAGAGGAGCACAGAAATCTGGGAAGAAGATGGGAAAAGACTATGACTCAACCCCATTCTATCCACTAGCCAAGAAACAGAAAAATTCCAAAGCCATGTGAACTCTTTTTAGACTGATATTGTCATGCCCTTCCTTCTCCCTGTCAGTTCTCTTTTTCATCCACTTGGAAACCATACTTCACAATACATTTGCTGACATGGGTAGAGACAGTAGCACTTTGCAGGCTGAGATGTGTAAAAGCTTCAGGGAAAAAAAAAAGGAAAAAAAAAAAAAAGCTTCAGGAAAATGTTTACAGAGGGAAGATGAAGAAGGGAGGAAGAGCCCTAAGAATAGTGCAGCTTGAAGTACAATTTTTACTTCTGTCATTGACTGAAGAAGAACTAGAGCTTGCCTATGACTTCCTAGCAGTCAGTCAACTGGCCAGTTGGAGTGGAACATCCCCCCTCAGTCCAATAGAAACAAGAGATGAATGTTTACAAGACAGTGGAAACGAGGTCCAGGGTTCAGCACTCCAGCGTTCTCTCTAGGAATAGATCCAAAAAAGACAATGTACAAACACCTAAATGACCAGTAAGAGGGTAAGAGGACATCCTGCACCCATTGTGCAGCCAAATATTGTTCTGGATCAGGTTAGTGGTTGTGTGCATGCATACGTGCATGTGTGTTTACTGTTTATGGAAAATAATTTTAAAATATTTGGTGTAGATCTCCCCAAATATTCTGCAGCACAGAGAAAAGTGACTTAAAGGCTCAGAAGAAAAAAAACAGAAAAAAAATTTTTCCAGAGGAAATAAGAAAAAAACTTTCAAAGCCTTAGCTTGATGTACTTAACAGGAATTGACTCACTGGGTACAAGGGGTATTTAGGAGAACAGAGAATGAGCTTAAAGTAGAGATGAAAACAGAGATGGCTGAGAGCAGGCAGAATTGCAAAGAAAGCAATATGTTTCACATTGGATGCAGCAAAGAGTGCAGACAGTAAAGTCTGTAATATTTAAACTTGAATGTAGAGGGGAAAAACAGAGATGTACATGACAAGAAATAAGGTTGAGGACAACCCAATGTTTATAGCAGCACTATTTACAATAGCCAAGACATGGATGCAACCTAAATGTCCATTGACAGGTGAATGGATAAAGAAGATGTGGTACATATATATAGTGGAATACTACTGAGCCATAAAAAAGAGTGAAATAATGTCATTTGCAGCAACATGGTTGGACCTAGAGATTATCATACTAAGTGAAGTAAGTCAAAGACAAATATCATATGATAACACATATGTGGAATCTAAAAAATGATACAAATGAACTTATTTATAAAACAGAAACAGACTCACAGACATAGAAAACAAACTTATGGTTACCAAAGGGGAAATGGAGGGGGGAAGGGAAAAATCAGGAGTTTGGGATTAGCAGGTACAAACTGCTATGTATAAAATAGATAATCAACAAGGTCCTGCTGTATAGTACAGGGAACTATATTCAATATCTTGTAATAAACTTAATGGAAAGGGATCTGAAAATAATATATATATATACATATACTTCAATAAAAAATATATACTTCAATATAAAAGTTAAAAGGAATTTTAAAAAAGAAATAAGATGGAGGAAAAAGAAAGGAGAGCCGTGTAAGTTTCAGGTTTTCTGAAGAAGAATCAAGAGAGAACAAAAATAAGCAATCATTAGACCCAATCAGAAAAAAAATGTTAAAAAACCTTTCCTGAAACAGGACCTGGTCCACAGATTAAAGGCACTTGTCACATTCCAAGGTCAACTTAATGGGAAAAGACCCCCATTGACATATTCTGACAACATTTTTACATTTCAAGGATAAAGAGAAAAATTCTACAAGCACCGAGTCAGAGAAACGTGGTTCACTTACAAAGGAGTAAGAATAAGTGTGGCTTCAGACCTCTCCATATCATTGAACTTCAGGAGCAGTGTCACAGTAGGTACAGAGATTTGAACAGCAGAATTCCTTCTCCAGCCAAGTTGTCTGTTCATATAAGATACAAGAGCTCAGAAAATATATTTCTCAAATACCTTTCTTGAATTACGTGATTATATAATATGTTTGTGTGTGTGCGTGCGTGCGTGTGTATATACATGTATATATATATATACACACGCACGCACGCACGCACGCACGCACGCACACACACCAGAGCTGAGTGCTAAACACTTAAGGAAACTTGCAGTATGAGGCACGAATAGTAAAATCCAAAGGCTGTTAAAAATTAGGGACTGACCAGTGGTATGCTGGTCAGTGTTTTAAAACCACCTGTAGGGCTGTGGGCGAGCAACATGATTTGTAGAGTTTGCCAACGTTCGTGGTGTAAGAACGGCTACTGTGTCCGATTTCAAGCTACCAGTGTGATGCCAGTGTGGAACTGAGAAGTGCAATTGACTCTCACATGCCTTTAGGAGCTGGCTTCAGCTGGACCAGTTATCTGCAATTTGAGAAAAAAAATAAACATTGTATCTGAGACCATATACCCAAACCAATTGTATACTCCTCGTATTAGTTTCTTTGGGCTGCAGTAACAAATGACCATAAACTGAGGGGCTTAAACCAACAGAGGTTTACCATCTCACGGCTCTGGAGGCTGGCAATGTGAAGTCCAGGTATTGGCAAGGTCGTGCTCTCTTTATGTCTCTAGGGGAGGATCCTACCATGCCTCTTCCTAGCCTCTGGAGGCACCAGCAGTCTTTGGCTGGTAGACTCATCATTACAATCTCTGCCTTCGTCATCACATGGCATTCTCCCTGTGTGTTTCTGTGTGGCCGTGTCTGTTTTCTTACAAGGATATCAGTCATTGGATTAGGGCCCATCCTAATCTGCTATGACCTAATTTCAGAGTAACTAATTACATTACAAAGACCCTATTTCCAAATAAGGCTGCATTCTGAGTTTCTGGGTGGACAAGGATTTGGGGATGAACACTATTCAACCCAGTATAAGAATGAACACAAAACGTAAGAAACAAACCACACAAAAGATAACATTGATGTGAATACCTATTTGTTCCGAGGATGGAATACTTTGTGCTGGCAGAAACCACAGGAGGGTGATTATTTGACTCCAAAAATTTTTAATTTCTTCTTGCCCAAAACATGAATAAAGTTGAAAATCCAACAATAATTTAGGGGAAAATTATATCAGCTATGAAAAGAAAAATGGTAAACGTCTTTCATATATAAAGATACTATGTAAATAGATATGAAAAATATTACAGCCCAGGAGATAATTGGATATAAAGGTGGAAAAGTCACAAAGAAGTACATGCAGATGGCTCATGAAATGAGTAAGTATTCAACAATATTAATAATTAAATACAATTACATTAAAATAGCAAGTTATCTATTTTTAACCATCGAAGTAGCAAAAATAAAGAGAAAAGATAACAATGACTGTACACTCTTATGGGAGAATAATGGGGGACTAAATTAGTGCAATCTTTTCTTCTAGAAAAACAGAAGAATTGACATGTATCAAGAACCTTAAAAATGTTCCTACCTTTTGAATTATGAATAACACTCTGAAAGTCAATCTTACAATGGTAATCTTGAAATCTGTATAGCATAAAGTAGAAAGCAGAAAAAAAAAAAGGAGGGTATCAAAGAATTAAGTATTATCTTGAACAATTACAAATACTCTATTGTTGGAGATTTATGGTAGAGAATGTAATCCATACTAGGTAGTTTAAGCATAAAGGGATTGATTTAACTGGATTTTAAAATCGTTGGGAGGTTGATGAAACATTGAAGAAACAGAGAACGACTCCAAAGGCCGCACTGCAGAACTTACTGTGATCAGTAGAGGGCAGAGCAGGGAGCCACCTGCCACAATGAGAAACTACACGTCAGCTGCTAGCTCCAGACGCATGCTACTTGAGTCAGAATCTGACTTTAAAACAAAAACACTTGTTTCCAGTTTCATTCTGCACTCTCAAGACTGAAGTTACAGATTTGGCTGCATTTCCACAGGAAATGATCAAGCAAAGACACCCAATTGGAGTCAGTTGAGTTTCTGCAGCCTCAGTGGGGGCCCTTCCAGTCTTTTCTTCCACTTCTGCAGAATTTCCTGCAGCAAATACTTCTTTCTCCTTGCTTGCCTTCACTATGATGTTTGGATAAGAGATGGCCAGTGGAGAATATGTGTCTCTTAAAAACAAAAACTAAACAAGCTAAAAAGAACCTAGAATCTTCGACTGAACAGTCATTATGAAAATTGCTAATGGTGCCAAGGCCAAGGAAAAAGTCACAGAAAATGAGTGTGGGAAGGAGTGATCACCCCCAGAATGCAAAATCACAGGAGTGTTATCTGGTGCTCGAACAAGGAGCTCCACTTAACAACCATTTTTCTTTTAGGACTTGTGAGGGATGCAGCCACAGGAAATCCATCCACAAAGGATGCAGTGCCCCAACTTGCACCGCACCTGGATAGTTATGTGATCATTTACTGAAGAAATCTAGTGTACTTTAAATTTTTTTCATAAAAGTTTACATTGTATTGTAGGTTAATATTAAATGTTTTATAACAAAAATTTCAAAAACAATTCATTCAACTCAGTTCAGAATTCAAGACACACAGGTGCATTTCATTGGCTGAACCTACATCACAGCTGGAACCCTAGCTGTAAAGAAGTCTGGGAAATGCAGTTTTTAGTATCCCAGCTTCTGAGCAGAAGGCACAGAAAGAGGTCGGAATGGATACTATGTGAGGACGTTGATATAATTGCCACACCCTAAACATGCAAAATGTAAGAAATGCATTCAGTAGCTTTTTAAAAATAAAGTTATTTATTTTATTTATTTATTTTTGGCTGTGTTGGGTCTTCATTGCTGTGTGCAGGCTTTCTCTAGTTGTGGCAAGCGGGGACTACTCTTCGTTGCGGTGCACGGGCTTCTCATTGCGGTGGCTTCTGTTGCGGAGCACGGGTTCTAGGCGCACGGGCTTCAGTAGTTGTGGCACTCAGGCTCAGTAGTTGTGGCTCGCGGACTCTAGAGCAGAGGCTCAGTAACTGTGCATACGGGCTTAGTTGCTCCGTGGCATGTGGGATCTTCCCGGACCAGGGATTGAACCCGTGTCCCCTGCACTGGCAGGTGGATTCTTAACCACTGCTCCACCAGGGAAGTCCCCATTCAGTGGCTTTAAATGATTTTGGAAATACTTTTGCTTTAACATTTTTTAAAAAAGCATGGAATAGAAGATATATGTAAGATCTCAACTTGTGAAAAATATATAGGGGACAAAACACTCTGGAGAAAGATGCCAGTGCATTCAGCACTTGCATGAGTCTATGAGGGATTTCTTTTTCTTAAGTATACCTTTTACCTTTTCTACAGTGACCATAATTAATTTTATAATCCTCATTCCCCATCACAAGTCAACAAACATTTGTTAAATAAATGCTGGAATTAGTAACATGAATGAACAGACTATTTGTTTTGCTCTTCTAGGCTTTAAAGAAATAAGAAAGAGCTTGTTAATGTCCCTCTAAACTTGGC
Source organism: Aethalodelphis obliquidens (assembly GCF_003676395.1). Classification (NCBI taxonomy): domain Eukaryota; kingdom Metazoa; phylum Chordata; class Mammalia; order Artiodactyla; family Delphinidae; genus Aethalodelphis; species Aethalodelphis obliquidens. The sequence goes on from NW_020837980.1 coordinate 10,599,202, forward strand.
TTTTTCAGAGCAGCCGTGAGTTCTGCCTGCTGATACAATAGTGTGGGTAACATCGTCTAGCCGTTTAGATATAAATTTAGGTACGTGCGCATGTCTTTGTCTTATGTTATTTATGTTAAAGTATATGACTATTGTATTAGTTAGGATTCTACAGAGAAACAGAACCAATAGGATAGATAGGTAGATAGATAGATAGGTAGATAGATAGATGAAGAGGCTTATTATAGAGGATTGATTCATGCAACTGTGGAGGCTGAGAAGTCCCATCCTCTGCTGTCTGCAAGCTTGGAGACTGGAAAACTGGTGGTTTAGTTCCAGTCCAAGTTTGAAGGACTGAGAACCAAGAATACATAGTTAGGTTCTACTCCCCGTCCAAAGGCCTCAAAACCAATGGTGTTAAGTCCCAATCCAAAAGCAGAAGACCAATGTCCAGCTACAGTAATCAGGCAGAGAGAATGAGTTCTCCCATCCTCTGACTTTTTGTTCTATTCGTGCCCTCAGTGGCTTGGATGATGGGGAGAGCTACCTGCTTTACTCAGATGGATTCAAATCCTAATCTCCTCTGGAAGCAGCCTCTCGGACACACCCAGAAATAACATTTAACCAGACACCTGGGCACCCCGTGACCCAATCAAGTTGACACGTAAAATGAACCATCACTACTATATAGACTTATTTACTATTAATATATAAATAAGCTAATTTTAGTTCTCAGTCATAAATAAATCAATGAGCTGTAATAATTGCTTGCAAAGAAAAATAAAACCCAGAAAGACAGTATGTATATGGTCTTTTCCTCGTTAACTAGCAATAATATTACTTTTCTTTCACACAGAGTGCTCTACTTTTAATTAAAATTCCTTTGGTATTTTGAATAATTTTTACCAACTGTGACAAAAACATAAACTCTTCGGTATCATTTCTCTCCTCCTTAAGTATTAGAGATATTCCTTCTGGAAAATTAAGGATTTTCTCATGTAAATCGATTCCTGAAATAAAATTACTCAAGAAGAGCAAAAAGTTGTTTTTTTTTTTTTCTTTCTACAGTTCCTTCTTGTGAGGCACCTTCTTCTGCTGAACATCTGTCTGGACCATGCTTTTCCAACTTAGCATATGACCTAGCAGAAGGCTTTTCTCAGAGATTCTAAGGAGGAACTTAACTGCCCCACCTAGTTCCAGGAAACCCCTGCAGGATGATGCTGAAAGATAGAAACTCTCACGTTAAAAATAAATTAATCCAATAACAGATATAATAAGTCAATGAACTTTTTTCCCCAAATTCATCCTTCCTATAAATATATTTGGTCTGTTATCCTAACACACTGTGATTATAGAGCATGGTACTAAGAAGATTCCGATATATGTGCTGTTCTGTTTTTTTTTCAACTTTCTTTTCCATTTTTGAGCAGTGGGAGAAGAAGGTTGGTATTAACCATGTTTAGAGAGATAGGAGAATGGCTTCTGGGTATATATAACATATAAAATTTGTTATCAAAATACTTTCTAGTGTAGACAGGCAGTGACTGAGGACAGATAGAAATGGAAGGAGTCGCTATTTGCCCGCACATCTAATAGAAGTGTAAGTGGGGAAGACGGTTTACTTTAAAAGCTGATGTAATCCACTAACACTTGAATCACAACATGAAATAAAAATAGATGTTCTGTTTTCAACAACTGTAATATAATTAACTCTTAGCCTCTGTTTTTACCTCGCCACAGAATCAACTGTTTTGCAGCCTACCGAGGTTTGTCTGGGGCTGTTTGCAGTTCATGATTTGAAAGAATTGGAGGTGAGAGGAAATGGGTGTATAATTAGTCCTTGGAGTTGAACAGAGCAACTGAGACACACCTCACCTCCTCTTCTTAGTTACTTTCTTCACTTTGCTATTTCCCTCTGCAACTTGGTTCACTGTGGCAGATGGAGAATGGAGTCGGTGACAAGGAAAGAAGTGAAATGATTTTTGTTCCTTTTCTCTATTTGTTTCTCAAACTCTGTACCACACAAGTTTTTGATTTTGTCTTTCCATTTGTTTTTGACAGTACTTTTTATTTACCTCCTCTTCCTGGTGTCCCTTTGTTTCCTATTCTTCTGTTTTCTCTCTCTTTTTCCTTTCTTCCCCATCTGTCCTCATGCCTCCTCTTCTTTTTTCCAGGTGATAGTATAAGTTAGAGTTAGGGTATTAATAGTGTGAATGAGCAGGGTGTGTGTCTGAAAGGACTATGTGTCTCTCCAAGGAGACTGGGAGCCGAAGTGGAGTCCATCTCGGTGCTGGGAGGTAAGTAAAAAATGGCTAAAAGAGAGTGCCCAGGGGTGGGCTTGAGATGATGTCTCCAGTTCTCCATAGCCTGCATGTGATATTTTGAGAATCACAACATTTCCATATTTCCAGTAGGAAGATACAAAAACATTAAAAGCACCGATGGAGGGGGAATTCTCTGGCGGTCCAGTGGTTAGGACTCCACTCTTCCACTGCAGGGGGGCATGCGTTCGATCCATGGTTGGGGAGCTAAGATCCCGCATGCTGTGCGACCCAGCCAAAAAAAAAAAAAAAGAGTACCGATAGAGAAGAAGAGGCCCAAGGTTGGGGAAGGGCAACCATGGATTACCGGGACAGCAGAGGGGACCACAGACTTGAGTACTAGTGGCCAGCTTGGTGTCCAGAAAAACCAGAGATACTGACCATATCTCAGAGACACCAGAGCTAGACCCCAAGGACCAGACAAGATAAACTACAGTGCATTAGAGATGGCCAAAGGATCCACCAATTTTATGAGGATCCAGAGGGGAGAGTAGGAGGAGAGACCTCCTGAAAGAGGAAAAACAGCTCTGGATGAGTTGTTTTTTGTTTTTTTGTTTTTTTTTTGTGTGTGTGGTACGCGGGCCTCTCACTGTTGTGGCCTCTCCCGTTGCGGAGCACAGGCTCCAAACGCGCAGGCTCAGCGGCCATGGCTCACGGGCCCAGCCGCTCTGCGGCATGTGGGATCTTCCTGGACCAGGGCACGAACCCGTGTCCTCTGCATCGGCAGGCGGACTCTCAACCACTGCGCCACCAGGGAAGCCCCAACTCTGAAGGAGTTTTGCATTTTAAATGGATGAAACATTTAGTCCAAAGACTGTTTTACTTCAAAAGACACTGAATGACTTTAAACTGACAAATGGAAGGTTTTCTCCATTAGTAAGAATGGGAACACCAGAACAAGATGAAGGCAACTGTAGAGGGAAAAAAGAAGGGAGAGTTCTGAGTTGTGTGTAAATTTCAATCCTGCTTTTAGGGATGTGTGTGTATGTGTGTGTTGAAAGATGGAAATCAGTATGTTAATAGAAGTCAACTCTGGTGGAATTGTGTGATTATTATTTTATTTTTCCTTCTTTCTATCATTCAGCATATATTTACTGAACATTTACTATATGCCAAACACACTTCTTTGTGCTTATCTTCATTTCTTAATTTCTCTACAATTATACAATTACTATGTATTGGTTTTGTAAAGAGGAAACCATAATTCAATGCTATTTAAAAATAAGTCTGTCCAGTTTACTCATTGTGGTATTTGAATGATCCATGTCCCACCATGTGAGTTGTAAATAAGGCCTTGGAGTTCATTCTTCTGTTCCTTAAGTATATGCTTTTGAGGTTGGTTAGTTGTAAATTCCAAGCGTCTCAGGAATCATTTTGTTGAGTTTATATAGAGCTTAATTCTCAAGCAGACCTTTTTATTTACAATTTAAGACCTACCATGTTGCAATTATATACAAACTAGCGTTCTGTCTTGATCTTCAGAAGCAGAGCAAGTTTGCCAAGTAGCATGCTCAAATGATCGTACCCAAAAATGGATTAGAAAGGTTCAGTGAAAGTCAAATCTGATAGTTGATTACGTTTTTGAGATAATGACCTGTCTATATAATGACCACACCAAATGCAATGGGTGTTCTTCGCAGATGAGTCATGGACACCATGACGGGTCTTGTGGCAGCCTGCAAAAGTAGACTTTGCAAGTTACAGGTGGCACATCTAGTGAGATATTTCCATATGCTTTCCCATGATTATCAAATACACTCTCTAGTGGCTTTTGGGATTTGTAAATGATTAGTTAATAATGATTTCATTTTTAAAAATTCTCATCAAGAGGTCTCCCCAGATTAGTCATATTTTTGAGGCAATATCAAGCATTCAACCTGCCTAGTCATCCAGCTAAAGGCAGGTGGAACATTTATTCTTCTATTTCTTCAGATCAGTCAGTGGGCTGCACAGTGATAGCAAGTGCCCTTTGCCCTCAGCTCTTTCCTGGCTCTCATCCCTCTCACCACCCCCTTTCCAGAACCTAGTAGAAAAGGATCCCTTCATTCACACCCTCCCCACATTTTCAGTTTGAGTTGAGTTTATGCCACAGAAGAGAAATGCAAGTTATTTTCTTGCATATTTTCTTGCATTACTTCACAACCTTTCAATTGTGAAGTAATCAAAGAAATAGAGACTCTAATAACATTAAAACATATAATTTAGATGTATGATAATGATTTTATTGGCAAAATTCTAAACTGAATAATAATTGAATAATGGAATATATCATTAAATAAATGTGATACCTAGAATAAATGTGCAGTACATTAAAAATGTTCATGCAAATGCAAATGATTCCATTAATTGTTTTAAATTACATTATGGAGGGCACAGATAAATTCTTTGTGATAAAATAATTTTACAATATTTTGGAGAGTTATCATTCTCTTATAAAACTTTGATTATATTTAGCTTTTTTCTTTTTTATTATAGAAACGATTCTTTGATAGTCCCTTTCTGCTCTCCATAAATCTCTGGCAAACTACATGAAATTGACCATTTTCACTGACCCTTATTCTGTTATTTCTAAGTTTTTGAATATTTTTGAATATTTCTTTGAATATTTTTGAATATTTCTGAATATCAGTCACATATTTAATTTTTTTCACAAAATAAAGAAAAATGACAAATGTACAGTTATACTCATTTCAGTATTCTAGCAATGCCTGGATAAACACGTGCTAGCCATATCCTGCCTAGGAAGTGGCTTTTCTGTTCATTTATAACTTGTTTCCTTGACAGTAATGTCTACTTCTCTAGAGTTCTTTAAGAATTGGTTTCTCATTACTTGTTCTTGCAGAGAGGAGAGGAAGAATGATGATGATGGTGATGGTGAAGATGCTGATGATGGTGATGATGATGATGGTGTTGATAGTGATGATGATGATAATGGTGATTATGATGATGATGGTGATGGCGATCATGGCGATGATGGTGGTGATGATGATGTTAAAGCAAAAATTATAAGAATTCTTATGTGCCGGGCACTATTCAAGGTGCATCACGCGTATGAACTCACCTAGATCTCACGGCAACCGTATAACTAGGTGCTCTTGTTATCTCCATTTTTTCCAGAGGAGAAAAATTGAAGCATAAAGAGATGAAGTAACTTGCTTAAGGTTGCGTAGTTTGCCTGTGGAAGAGGCTGAATGTTCAGTCTTCTCCAAGTACCCTCTCTACCATTGGAAGCCACATTTGAAACCACCATCTATATTAAAATTTTTTGTGAGATACGAATATGGTAATATCTATTGGCTTCTAAAATGGGATCTGTTTTTTAAAATATAAGATTATTGCTTTGTGCCAACATTGCCCTATTTTTTTACCTAAAAGGTGACATTCCACAGATTAGAATATACCTCACCTAATTTTATATGTCTTAAAATAAATCTATATCTGTTTTTAAAGTTTACTGTGGCTTTAATTTCATATGGTATCTTAAAGAAATAAATATAATTGCTATTCTGAGAACTACAAAAGGGAGAAACCACAAAAGAAGAACACCTATGGTCAGAAAAACAAGCACAGTTTTATTTGTCTCGAAAAACAATGAAATTTTTCTAAATGCTTCGTGAGATTGAAAAATGATTATATGATTCTTAGAGGGTTTGATGTTTGTTGAAAATGATCATATTCTGTTTACAAGAAAATGACCTAGCTTCTAATGAGAGATTTGTATTTAAGAGTGCTATTCATTTTCTAATTACCCATTTTACGGTTTAAGACTGGGGTGAGGCGGGGATGGTTTGCATAAAAACCAGTGAAAGAAGATGTTGCTTGACAAATGTGAAGGCAATCAAAAGTATCTCTTGTAGTTTCTTAGTATTCCTGGGAAAAAAAAATTTCCTGGGAAAAATTTTGTGTTTTGTCCTGTAGCATATTTTGGAATGCATTCTGTGACAAAGATGCAAAAATGCTTAAAAATTCACTCATTCCTGTATGCATTTATACAGAATGAATGCCTACACTGTGTCAGGCACAGTATTTGGCTTAGAGAATACAAAGATAAAGGAATTAGCCTTTTTTGAAGGAATCAGTAAAGGAGCCCTAAGGAGAAAATTACATGACAAGGTAGTAAGTACCTTGATAAAACTAAAGTGCTAAAAGGCACAAAGTTAGTTACCTAATCCCGGCTTGGGGTCATGGAAAACTCTCTAGCAGATGCCATGAGTTGATTCCTGAAAGATTACTAGGAATTAACAGGGCAATGGGGGTGTTCACTTCAGACAGAAGGTATAACATGTACAATGGCTTGGAGGCGTGAGTGGGCATGGCCCATCTGAGGAACAGCAGGTAATTGGGCTGGGCCGGGCAAAGGCAGAGAGTGCTGATGAGCAATAGCAAAAAAGAGAGGCTGCAGAGGTAGGCAGGGGTTATCCAGAATTGCCTGGACAAGTTGAGGGCAAGCCATTGAAGAGCTCCTCCTTGACGGGGGATTGACATGGTCAGGTTGGGGCTTGGGACAATGACTTGGGGAGCCTTGAGAAGGATGTGTTGGAGACTGAGAGATCAATTTGGATGTTGTTGCTATGATACAGAGGAAGATTGATGATGATCTGAAATAAAACTGTGACATTGAAGATATGCGTTAGTTAGGGTGGGCTAATTGCTACAAAAAAACTACTGCAAATCTTCATGGCTTGATACAATAAAGTATCCTTTCTCACTCACATGTAATTTGAGGGCACCTGAGGAAGAGGAAGGGTTCTGCTCCATGCTGTCATTTATGAACCTAAACTTCTTCTATCCAGTGGTTCCACCATTCCCCTGGGGCCATAGGGTCCTTGACTGTGTCTGCTTTATTTTGTGTTACTGACAGAGGAAGGACTAGGGCAGGTGGATATTGAATATTGGGGAGAGAGATTTTAGGGTCCAGGCTGAAGTGTCATACAGCAGTTCTGTCCAGAACACATCACATGGCTCTGCCCAGCCACAAGGAATTCTGGTAAGTAGTCCTCTTGCATGCTCTGGAGGAAAACAAGATGGTTTTGGTGAGCACATGCCCATGTTCAACTGTTTTTGATCTGTAGAATGTCCGTTTCATGTGGCTCAACCTGTAAGTAATAGAGACAAGAAAGTACACTCAAAAGATGTATATGTATAACTGATTCATTTTGTTGTGAAGCTGAAACTAACATACCATTGTAAAGCAATTATACTCCAATAAAGATGTTAAAAAAATAAAAAATAAAAAAAAAAAAAAATAAAATAAAATTAAAAAAAAAAAAAAAAAGATGTCATAAAAAGGAAACTTAGTGACCAGTTGGGTACAGAAGCTGTGAGAAGGGGAAGAATACATGTTTTAAGGCTGGGTTCAGTCACTGGTGAATGGTTGTACCATTTGTTCAGTTAAGGAATATGGTTGTTGCAAAAGATAACGGAGGGAAGATGCTGAGTTTGAGATGCTTCCTGCAGATCGCCACAGGACTTGCTGCCTCATTTTCTTTAGACCTTTGCTAAAATGTCACTCTAAATAAAATAGCAACACCTCACCCTCTCTTTCCTATCATCCTACTTTATTTTCTTCATGGAACTCCCCAAATCATGTTCATTTTTGTTTATTGGGTATCTCTTCTCACTCAAATGAAGGATCCTAGGGAGCAAGACTTTGTTTATGTTGTTCACTGCTCTATCCTGTATTGCATAGAACAATGCCTGGCACATAACAGGTACTCAATAAATAATTGTTGAGTGTGTAAATGAATCAAAGTGGAAATGACCAGCAGTCTATTGGTTGTAATAATAAATGCTAATATTTATTGAGTGTTGACAATGGGACAGATACAGTTCTAAATACTTTGCAAGTATTAATTCATGTAATAAAGCATCCCTATAAGCTAGATACAACTAATATCTCTGTTTTACAGACGAAGAAACTGAAGTACATACAGCTGAAGAAACTTAACCATGCTCACAATGTTAGTTAGAGAGGAGATTCAAATGTAGGTGTTAGGGCTTCAGAGTTTACGCTCTTAACCATTATGCTATTCTGCCACATAATTTTGGAATGTTTGAGTACCGGGCTGGAGCCAGAGATCAGGAAATCATCAACATGAATTTAGATGTGAGTAGAGGTCAACCTATCCCTTGAGATTTTTTTTCAGACTGACCTGCAACTCCTATCCTGTATCAGCCAGAGAGTTCAATGCTGTCCCCAATATTTTGGGAATTTCCATAAGCTTAAATTTACATGATCATTGTTTATTGCAATTACCTGTTTCCTTCAGTTTACTTGTCACCTCATCTCATCTCCTGTGACTGGTCTCTTGCTGCTCCACATCAGTGTAGACATGGATTAAAGCTTTCTTTCCTTAACTTTTCCAAAATACTGTTCCCAAAGGCATTATGCATATGTAGCAAAATGTATAGAAGGTTTAAGGTACGAGAGCGGAGACACTGAAAAACTGTCAAGCAAAGAATATAAAGATGGAACATCTGACATTTCTGTGCTTAAAAGTATTTGACCAGGGGCTTCCCTGGTGGCGCAGTGGTTGAGGGGACACGGGTTCGTGCCCCAGTCCGGGAGGATCCCACATGCTGCGGAGCGGCTGGGCCCGTGAGCCATGGCCGCTGAGCCTGCGTGTCTGGAGCCTGTGCTCCACAACGGGAGAGGCCACAACAGTGAGATGCCCGTGTACCGCAAAAAAAAAAAAAAAAAGTATTTGACCACCATGTCACTGGGAAGGTCTCACTTGGTGTGTTACCGCTACTCTCTAGTATCCTGGGATGTTGTTACTCCTCATTTCTTTTCTTTCTCCCTTCATCTCACCCTTTGGCTCTCCCCGCCCCCAAGTTCCCATTAATTACGTATGCCGGAGTGGTTAGTTATCACTTATTTCCCTTTCTACTCCCAGGACATACTCTTAGAATTTCACCTTCAACACCCAAAGCACCCTCTACACTTAAACAAAGGGAATTCTGTTTCCAAAAAGGACTCTGGCATCAGTTGTTAAAATAGTGTTTTCCACCCATTACCAGTTTGGGTCCTAGTTTGGGAAATGAAAGTGAATGAAATCTCCCAGAGAGTATGGGTGACTTGAGATAAGAAGAAATCAGCTATGCATGGAAAGAAAGAGATCAGGAAGCAGCTAGAGAAAGATGTACTTCTGAGAAAATGTTTGTTTGTTGTTAGTTTGTTTTAAGTGAGGGAGACTTGGCCAAGAGCTCACATGGGGGAAATGGGCCAGTGGAAGGGAATGGATGAAGATAAAGGCGATAAAGAGGGTAACATGGACCAGATCTTTGAGAAGGTGAGAAGGAGTGTATCCCAGATCACAGGTGAATGAATTCATACGGGGCGGGAGGCATACATCTTCCCCTGAAGGAAAAGCTACACAGTGTGATTTAAAGAGCGTTGAATCATCAGTCAGATTGAGCTGAGTTGGAATCTGGGGTCTACTGTATGCATTCCAGCTATGAAGCTTCTCTAAAAGACTTAACTGGTCTGTTCCTCAATTTCCTCCTCAGCAGAAAAGAGATAATGCCCTCTTCGTAGAATTACTACAAGGCTTAAATAAGATAACACATGTTAAGCAAGAACATTATAATAGAATTTGTTGATTATTTCTGTAATTTGATTATAGGTCTTCCAATTTCTTATCTGAGACTATCACTAATTTCATCAACAAGAGACCAAATCTACTACATTTGTTTTTTCATCTGCTTCAAAGGGATTTTGTGGTTTCATGGTCTCATTGTCATTTGGAATTTTGATTAAGTTTTGAGGGTTGACTTGTTGTCAGCGGGCCAGACCTGGTCTGCATGACTGTTTAACTTAGCCATTCTTTTTCTTTTTAATTTGAAATCCTTTAGATGGCACACGTACATTCTATTTCTAGATCCGTTCCCTCTTGTCCTGTCCTTGGCCCCTGCGTATATTTTCCTAATCAGCTTAGCCCCTGGACACACTTGAGTTTTCAACCCATGATCTAAATTGATTTCTACTAAAATAGCTGATGCCACTGAAAACACGTGTGTTACTGAATCTCCAGGTAGCATTTTCTATCTTCGTTTCACTAGATGTCTTCTCAGCATCTAGCACTGTTGACAAACTTCTGAAACTCTTTTCTCTTCTGTTATTGAACACTCTCCTGGTGTCCCCTCACCTCGCTGCCCATCTACCTTTTGCTAGAATTCTACCCGCTTTGCCCACCACTTAAATGCTATAATTTGTCACTGTTTTATATGTTGGCCCATTGCTCTTCTGGGTGATCTTATGTCCAGAGCTCAGAAGGTCCAAAATTGGGTAATAATCTTTCCCCTCAAACCACCTTCTCTTGTGTTTTATATCATGATGAGAGGAGCCACCAGAATTGAAAACACCCTCGCACCTAGGAGGGACACAGATCTAACAACTGGTGCAGCATTCATACTAAATCAGCATGGACACTGCCCCTAGACCTCACCACTGCTTTCTAGTGATGTTAAGCCCTGGTCCTCCCAGTCACCAAAGTCAGTTTCTCTTTCCTCTCCTATAGCCCCTGGAGGAACACCCTTATCATCTCCCTCACAGAGGAAAAATGCTCTCCATTTTTCCTTATGAGTAAAATCTCAACCTTGATTGGCAGTAGGTCAATCTTTTTTTTTTTTTTTTTTGTGGTACACGGGCCTCTCACTGTTGTGGCCTCTCCCGTTGCGGAGCACAGGCTCCGGATGCGCAGGCTCAGCGGCCATGGCTCATGGGCCCAGCCGCTCCGCGGCATGTGGGATCTTCCCGGACCGGGGCACGAACCCGTGTCCCCTGCATCGGCAGGTGGACTGTCAACCACTGTGCCACCAGGGAAGCCCAGTAGGTCAATCTTTTATACTGCCTTGTGCACCAAGCTAGCCTCATCGCTAGCTACTCCCAAGGTGCTAAAGCTCTACCATATTAAATTATTTGCATTTTCCAGAAGTCCTCCTCTCTCCCCTCTGTGCCTTTGCCCACGCTGCTCTCTCAGGCAGGAATGCTTTCTCCTCAGTTCCATGTACATAGCCAACTTCTGCTCAGTCTTCAAAATTCAGTTCAGATATATCCGTCTCTGAAAGGCCTGCCCTAAATTTCTCTCCTCTTAGCCACATCCCCAGTTTAAGTTTGGAAGCTTCACCTTGCAAATATTTTTTAAAGTTTGCATTCTTAGGGCACGTTTTAATATGTACTATGTATGAAGGGAATAGCTTGGTATGAAGTGTTGTTTGCAATCTGGTAAAATATTTTCTTGTGGAAGAGGCACCCCTGTAGGATGAGAAGGTCCAGAGGAGGAAAGTATAGTAAATCAACACAAAAATCAATGTTCGTTGACAGAGGAAAAGGAAGCAACAGCTGGGTAAACAAACAGCTGCGCAAAGAGACAGAAAAATGACAGCAACCATGAACATGGCAGATAGTCCAAAATATTAAAAAAACAAGTAAATAACAGGAGGAAATGAGTTAACATACTGGAAAATTGCTGAAACATTTGAACAGGAAGTAACTAATGAGAAAAGTGTTCAAATAAAAGTTACAGAGAAGAAAATTAGAACAAATATTCTGTGTAAAAGAAGTGAACTTTTAAAATGAAATATACTTAAAAGATAAATTAACTTGAAAACTTGTGACTCTTTTTGTAAATGTGGTTTATATGATACAGACAACATTATAATAATATTAAAAACTTAAAAAGAATAAAATTACACCCTAGGCCTAATTTACTGGTGTGTTGAAAAAAGTAAACTAAAAACTCACAATTGTCTTACTTTACATTTATATGAATATTAAGCTGCCTGACCTTTCAAAAGGAAATATCTAATAACACAAGTAACACATAAATATATTCAGCTTCTAAAGAACAGAAGCATTCCAGATAAGGCTGGACCCTCTTTTACTGCCCTATACCCACTGCTCTCCCCAGAGGTAACCACTGTTTTGAGTTTATTGTGTATCCTTCCAACATTTTCCCATACATTTATATACATATGTGAAAATATGTATCTTTATCCTGTATGATAATCCACTATACAAATTGCTGTAGTAATTCTGCATCTTCATCATTTTCATGTGACATTTTGTCCTGGAAATATTTCTGCTTCCTTACAAATAGAGTCATGTTATTAAAGAATTGCCTTGTATTCATAGAGTGGACATACCACTGTTTTGCCATTCCCTGAGTGATGGACACTTAGGTTGTTTCTGATTTTCTGCATACTTCAGCAAACATTCATGAATATTAACTTGGTTCCATGTGCCAGACACCCTGTGCTCTAGATTTAGGGGTAGACAAAATAAAGTCCCCTTTATATACATTCAAGAGGATACAAACAATAAACAAAGATATATATATATCTTTGTTTACTATATATATGTAGTAAAATGTCATGTAGTGATAGGTATAATGGACAAATGCAACAAATGTGAGAGAGATGGGGGTGGGCAGGAAAGATTTATTTGATGTGCTTTCATTTGAGCCAAGACTTAGAAGTGAAGGAGGTTCTATAAATATCAGAAGCACCCTCAGAGAAACGGAAGTGCTGGATCAGTAGGTGTGCATGTTGAAGATGCCAAATCACCTTCCAAACTGTAACAATTCATACTTCCATTTGAAGCATAAAGTACCCCTTTTTCATACTCTTTCTAATACTTGTTATTATCATGTTCCTTAACTTTTACCGATTGGTTATGTAGAAAACTGTTATTTCACTGTAGTTTTAATTGTTACAGTTTTTAAAAATTGATATAAATGTATGATTTGAATGCTAGTGAGGTTGTGCATATGTTAATATGTATGTTGGCCCTTTGAATTTCCTCATCTCAGACTCGACAGCTCATTGTGCATTTGTCTGTTGTGTTATTTGTATATTATTGATTTTTATTGTTTGTATCCTGGATATTAATCCTTTGGGGGTTGCTTTTTTTAAACATCTTCATTGGAGTATAATTGCTTTACAATGGTGTGTTAGTTTCTGCTGTATAACAAAATGAATCAGCTATACATATACATATATCCGCATATCTCCTCCCTCTTGCGTCTCCCTCCCACCCTCCCTATCCCACCCCTCTAGGTGGTCACAAAGCACCCAGCTGATCTCCCTGTGCTATGCAGCTGCTTCTCACTAGCTATCTATTTTACTCTTGGTAGTGTATATATGTCAGTGCCACTCTCTCACTTCGTCCCAGGTTACCCTTCCCCCTCCCCGTGTTCTCAAGTCCATTCTCCACATCTGTGTCTTTATTCTTGTCCTGCCTCTACGTTCTTCAGAACAACTTTTTATTTTTTCTTAGATTCCATAAATATGTGTTAGCATGCGGTTAATCCTTTGTTATGCATGTTGTAAACATTTTCTCTCAATCTGTTGCTTGTCTTATTAATTACATAACCTTTATCTTATAGAAATATTTAATTTTGAAGCAGTCATGTTTATCCATCTTTTCCTTTATGGATTTTGCTTTTAGGGCCTTATTTAACAAGGCCGTTTGTATCCCAAGGTCTTAAAAGTATTTTCTTATATTTTCTTCTAATTTTAGAATATATTTTTATTCCATCTGGAACTTAATTTTCTGAACACTATGAGGGAGGAATTTATCTTAGTTTCTATTATTTGGCTTGCCAGTTGTCCCAGTACAATTTATGGAAGTCAGTTTTTATGAATTGGTTTGAAATGTCACTTTCATCATATAGGAAATCCCTAAATATGCCTAGTTCCATTTTTAGACTCTTTATAGATTGTCTGCTCTTTCATGGATTCTGTTGTGTTTTTATTACTATAGTTTTATAATCAGTTTTGATATTTGGTAAGTTAAGTCCTTCCTGTATTCTTCTTTTATCTAAAATTGCCTTGAGTATGTATACTTGATTTACCTTTCATGTGAATTTTAGATTCATCATATAAAATTTTATTTTAAAATAATATTGGAATTTTGGTTGAGATTGCATTGAACCTATAAATTTATTTGGGGAGACCTCTTTCAGTATTCATTATTGTCTCCATAAAAATGTTATATATTTATTTTTAGGTTTCTTTCAAGGTGTTTGGGGACATGTTGCTATTACAAATAAACCTTTGATACTATGGGTTTTTTTAATATATGCTTGCTCTTGTGTAGGGAAACTATGGATTTTTTAAAGACTTTATTTTTTCAGAGCGGTTTTACGTTTGCGGCAAAATTGAGAGGAAAGTACAAAGATTTCCCATACGTCCCCAACCCCACACATGCCTAGCCTCCCCCATTATCAACATCTCCCACTAGAGGTACTTTTGTTACCATTGACGAACCTACATTAACACATTATAATCACCCAAAGTCCATAGTTTGCATTGCAGTTCAGTCTTGATATTGTACATTCTATGGGTTTGGACAAATGTATAGTGACATGTATCCATCATTACAGTATCATACAGAATATTTTCACTGCCCTAAAAATCCTCTATGCTCTACCTATTCATCCCTCTCTCCTCCTCCAACCCCTGGCAACCACTGATCTTTATGTTATACTATATCTGTAGCTTTGCCTTTTCCAGAATGTCATATAGTTGCAATCATACAGTGTGTAGCCTTTTCAGATAGGCTTCTTTCACTTAATAATCTGCCTCTAAGGTTTCTCCCTGTCTTTTAATGGCTTCGTAGTTCATTTCATTTTAGTGTTGATCATATTCTGTTGGATTGAAATAATACAGTTTCTTTATTCATTCACCTAGTGAAGGACATCTTGGTTGCTCCCAAGTTTTGGCAATTACGAATAAAGCTGCTATAAGTACATGTGTACAAGTTTTTATGTGGACATAAGTTTTCAACATCTTTGAGTTGAAGGAGCATGATTGCTGGATGGTGTGGTAAGAGTACGCTTAATTTTGTAAGAAACCACCAAACTGTCTTCCAAAGTGGCTGTACCATTTTGTATTCCCAACAGCAGTGAATGAGAATCCCTGTTACTTCACGTCCTCACAAGTATTTGGTGGTGTCAGTGTTCTGGATTTTGGCCATCCTCATAGATGGGTAGTGGTATCTCATTGTTGCTTTCATTTGACTATCCCTGATAATGTATGATGTGGAACATCTTTTCATATGCTTATTTGCCATCTGGTGAGATGTCAGAGTCTTTGGCCCATTTTTTAATTGAGTTGTTTGTTTTCTTACTGTTGAGTTTTAACAGTTCTTTGTATATTTTAGATAACAGCTCTTTATCAGCTGCGTATTTTGCATATATTTTCTCCCAGGCTGTGGCTTGTCTTCTCATTCTCCTGACATTGTCTTTCACAGAGCAGAAGTTCTTAATTTTAATGAAGTCCAGCTTATCAATTATTTCTTTCATGGATTGTGCCTTTGGTGTTTTATCTAAAAAGTTATCGCCATACTCAAGGTCATCTAGATTTTCTCTTGAATTGTCTTCTAGGAGTTTTATAGTTTTGCATTTTACATTTAAGTTTATGTTCCATTTTGAGTTAATTTTTGTGAAGAGTGTAAAGTCGGTGTCTAGATTCATTTTTTGGCATGTGGATGTCCACTTGCTCCAGCACCATTTGTTAAAACGACTGTCTTTGTTCCACTGTATTGCCTTTGCTCCTTTGTCAAAGATCACTTTGCTCCTTTGTCAAAGACCCACTGTATTTATGTGGGTCTATTTCTGGGCTCCCCATTCTGTTACATTGATCTGTTCTTTTACCAATTCCATACTGTCTTGATTTCTGTGCCTTTATAGTAAGTGTTGAAGTTGGGTAGTGTCAGTCCCCCAACTTCGTTCTTCTCCTTCAATATTGTATTGGCTACTCTCAGTCTTTTGCCTCTCCATATACATTTTAGAATCAATTTGTTGATATCCACAAAAGAACTTGCTGGGATTTTGATTGGGGTTGCACGGAATCTATAAATCAAGTTGGGAAGAACTGACATCTTGAGAATATTGAGTCTTCTTATTTGTAAACATGTGATGTCTCTCCATTTATTTAGTTCCTCGATTTTTATTTAGTTCATTAGAGTCTTGTAGTTTTCCTCGCACAGATCTTGTACATATTTTGTTAGATTTATGCCTAAGTATTTCATTTTGGGGGTTGCTAGTATAAATTGTATTGTGTTTTTTATTTCAAATTCCACTTGTTATTACTGATATATACGAAAGCAATTGACTTTTGTATATTAACCCTGTATCCTGCAGCCTTATTAGTTCCAGGAGCATTTTCAATTCTTTCAGATTTTCTACATGTCATCTGAAAAGACAGTTTTATTTATTCCTTCTCAATCTGTATACCTTTCACTTCCTTTTCATATCTAATTGTATTAACAATGACTTCCAGTATAATGTTGAAAGTAGTGGTGAGATCCTTGACTTGGAGACATCCTTGGCTTGTTCCCAACGTTAGTGGGAGGGCTTCAAGTTTCTCACCATAAAGTATTATGTTAGGTGTAGGTTTTTTATAGATATTTTTTAATCAAGCTGAGGAAGTTCTCTCCTAGTTTAACTATGGATTTTTAGAAGTTGATCTAGACTTTATTGGTTTTAATAAATAATTTTTCAGTTGGTTCTCTTATATATTCTAGACAGGTAATTATATCATCTGTAAATATTGACTGCCCCTTGTAAACATACTTGAAATATGTTTTCCAGTGCAGTATGTATATTTTTATGTGGTTGATGATCTGGACTTTATGATAATAATTGTTTTAATATACTTATGTATATATATCATACTATATATTTTCTTGTGTGACATAACGTGGTCATTTTAGAAACTTTCTATTCATGTTTAAAAATAATAGACATTTTAAAATTAAAGACTTAATTATGATTGTGGGTTTGTGAACACCTATCTATCTGAATTTTAAGCAGTTTTGCTAAATATATATA
The DNA here is from genome assembly GCF_003676395.1 of Aethalodelphis obliquidens. Taxonomy (NCBI): domain Eukaryota; kingdom Metazoa; phylum Chordata; class Mammalia; order Artiodactyla; family Delphinidae; genus Aethalodelphis; species Aethalodelphis obliquidens. The sequence continues at coordinate 10,616,339 of NW_020837980.1, forward strand.
TATATATATGTGTATATATATATATATATATACACATATATATATATATATTTTTTTTTTGGCGTACGCGGGCCTCTCACTGTTGTGGCCTCTCCCGTTGCGGAGCACAGACTCCGGACGTGCAGGCTCTGCGGCCATGGCTCACGGGCCCAGCCGCTCCGCGGTATGTGGGATCTTCCCGGACCGGGGCACGAACCCGTGTCCCCTGCATCGGCAGGCAGACTCTCAACCACTGTGCCACTAGGGAAGCCCGCTAAATATATTTTGAAACTACCTTGTTAGGTGCATAAAGTTTCTGGACTGTTACACTTTTGGGTGGTGTTGTTCATTGGATCAATATACATTAGTTTATATTTTTAATTTATTTTATTGAAGTATAGTTGATTGACAATGTTTTGTTAATTTTTGCTGTACAGCAAAGTGATTCAGTTATACACATATATATATTCTTTATTTTCTATTTTTATGATTTAAAAAATTTAATATCTGTTTTACCAAAATATTATGTGTATAATACATAGTTTTCAAGATCAAATAATATGACTGCTTTCAAACAGAAAGCAGGAATCTCCTGTCATACACTCCCGCAAGAAATGTTTCAAGGCCTTCAACTTCTCTAGCTGATATTTCTCTTGTTACGTTTTAAAGCAGCATGCTTAATTGCAATTAAAATTTTTTTCCATTTACCTATAGATATTTTATGAAAAAATTAAGATTTTTCTCTCTTAAAGTGCTCCTCACAGCACCACTCCCCCATACACACTTACACTTTCTTGTTCTCTCAGTACAGATATATCACAATCAAATCAATAGTGCTTACCTTAGTGTCTATCTAAGTACTGTTCACATCTGAGACAAAAAGTCTATTACAAGTATTGAATATCCGCTTCAACTTTTAATTTTTCCCCAGAGTAAATAAAGGCTTTCCATGCAACAGTCACTAATTCATCTCCAGACTCCCAGTAGAGCTGCAAATCTTCTTTCATTACTGCCTACATGCTAGTCTGTCAGAGTCACTATTTTGTTGTTGAGACATCCTTTTATTTATTTATTCATTTATTTTTTTGTTAGCATGCGGTATTTGTTTTTCTCTTTCTGACTTACTTCACTCTCTATGACAGACTCTAGGTCCATCCACCTCACTACAAATAACTCAATTTCGTTTCTTTTTTTGCCCTCTTTATTTTTGATTTTTTTTAACATCTTTACTGGAGGATAATTGCTTTACAATGGTGTGTTAGTTTCTGCTTTATAGCAAAGTGAATCAACTATACGTATACACACATCCCTATATCCCCTCCCTATTGCGTCTCTCTCCCACCCTCCCTATCCCACCCCTCTAGGTGGTCACAAAGCACCAATCTCCCTGTGCTGTGTGGCTGCTTCCCACTAGCTATCTATTTTACATTTGGTAGTGTATACATGTCCATGCCACTCTCTCATTTCATCCCAGCTTACCCTTCCCACTCCCCATGTCCTCAAGTCCATTCTCTACATCTGCGTCTTTATTCCTGTCCTGCCCCTAGGTTCTTCAGAACCTTTTTTGTTTTTTTTTTTAGATTCCTTATATATGTGTTAACATACGGTATACGTTTTTCTCTTTCTGACTTACTTCACTCTATATGACAGACTCTAGGTCCATCCATCTCACTACAAATAGCTGAATTTTGTTTCTTTTTATGGCTAATATCCATTGTATATATGTGCCACATCTTCTTTATCCATTCATCTGTCGGTGGACACTTAGGTTGCTTCCATGTCCTGGCTATTGTAAATAGAGCTGCAGTGAACATTGTGATACATGACTCTTTTTCAGTTATGGTTTTCTCAGGGTATATGCCCAGTACTGGGATTGCTGGGTCATTTGGTAGTTCTATTTTTAGTTTTTTAAGGAACCTCCATACTGTTCTCCATAGTGGCTGTATCAATTTACATTCCCACCAACAGTGCAAGAGGGTTCCCTTTTCTCCACACCCTCTCCAGAATTTATTGTTTGCAGATTTTTTGATGATGGCCATTCTGACTGGTGTGAGGTGATACCTCATTGTAGTTTTGACTTGCATTTCTCTAATGATTAGTGATGTTGAGCATCCTTTCATGTGTTTGTTGGCAATCTGTATATCTTCTTTGGAGAAATGTCTATTTAGATCTTCTGACCATTTGGGGATTGGGTTGTTTGTTTTTTTGATATTGAGCTGCATGAGCTGCTTGTAAATTTTGGAGATTAATCCTTTGTCAGTTGCTTCATTTGCAAATATCTTCTCCCATTCTGAGGGTTGTCTTTTCGTCTTGTTTATGGTTTCCTTTGCTGTGCAAAAGGTTTTAAGTTTCATTAGGTCCCATTTGTTTATTTTTGTTTTTATTTCCATTTCTCTAGGAGCTGGGTCAAAAAGGATCTTGCTGTGATTTATGTCAAAGGGTGTTCTTCCTCGGTTTTTCTCTAAGAGTTTGATAGTGTCTGGCCTTACATTTAGGTCTTTACTCCATTTTCAGTTTATTTTTGTGTATGGTGTTAGGGAGTGTTCTAACTTCATTCTTTTACATGTGGCTGTCCCAGTTTCCCCAGCACCACTTATTGAAGAGGCTGTCTTTTCTCCATTGTATGTTCTTGCCTCCTTTATCAAAGTAAGGCGACCATATGTGTGTGGGTTTATCTCTGAGCTTTCTATCCTGTTCCATTGATCTATATTTCTGTTTTCGTGCCAGTACCATACTGTCTTGATGACTGTAGCTTTGTAGTATAGTTTGAAGTCCAGGCGCCTGATTCCTCCAGCTCTGTTTTTCTTTCTCAAAATTGCTTTGGCTATTCGGGGTCTTTTGTGTTTCCATACAAATTGTGAAATTTTTTGTTCTAGTTCTGTGAAAAATATCATTGGTAGTTTGATAGGGATTGCATTGAATCTGTAGATTGCTTTGGGTAGTAGAGTCATTTTCACAATATTGATTCTTCCAATCCAAGAACATGGTATATCTCTCCATCTATTTGTATCATCATTAATTATTTTCATCAGTGTCTTATAGTTTTCTGCATACAGGTCTTTTGTCTCCTTAGGTAGGTTTATTCCTAGGTATTTTATTCTTTTTGTTGCAATGGTAAATGGGAGTGTTTCCTTAATTTCTGATTCAGATTTTTCATCATTAGTGTGTAGGAATGCAAGAGATTTCTGTGCAATTTTGTATCCTGCTACTTTACCAAATTCATTGATTAGCTCTAGTAGTTTTCTGGTAGCATCTTTAGGATTCTCTATGTATAAACATCCTTTTAGAAACTATCTTTTTCTCTCATAGAATCTGATTGATGGCTTTCTCAGCCTGCTGTGTAAACTGTCTTCCTGGAGATTTCCTTTACCAGAATCCATCTGTTGTTATATGTTCTAATTACTAACAGCTCTTTCTTATTACCTAATTTTTTTTTTCATTTTATAGCATCTAAGTCTTAGTTCATGGATGCAAATATTAATTAATAATTAATATTTCTAAACAAACTAATTATAGACTTTTAAGAGTTTTCTTCTGCCTCTTTAATGATCTTGTTTTTTTCTGAGTTCTTTCGTTCTTCCATTCTGTTCTCTGACTTTCGTGTTGGAGGCTTTCCTTCAATGTCTTCTGATCTTGACTATCTGTTCTTGTTTGGAGACTGGAAGCTCTGTGCAGGGACTGGACCTGTTGACAGGTGGACTTCACTCTCAGTTGAACAGAAGGTGGCAAGGTGGCTTTCTCTTGGGTGACTCCCAAGTGTCATAATCTACAGGTCTCTCTCTTGGCCCTCCATTGGCCTGGCTGCCAACACTGTATGAATTGAAAAGAATCCCCAGTTTCCTGTTGGCTGGGCCAGGTATCATCTGGGCACACAGCCACTGTTCCTCCCTAGAGGCTGACACTACCTCTCCACTACACACAGTGATAATTGGCCAGTGCAGGATTTTAGGGTTCTACCCACCTGCATGTTCCTGCTGCCCTATAATCTGAACAATAACCTTGTTGATTGTTCCAAGACACCCACCTTCTCCAGTATCTCCTGCCTTTAGGAATAGGGCACAGCTACCTTTTAGAGTAATGCTTGGCAACTTAGTTTATGTTCTGCCTTCCTCCTGTAAGCTTTCTGTTTTCAGAAGTATTCCAGATGTGGGGATTGACTGAAGGTTTGCCTACTTTTCTTTTTTTTAGGATAAAGGTAGATTTTTTTAAAAAACATCTTTTCTCTTATTTCTAGAGATTTGCTGGGGGGAGAGCTGGGCCCTCACCTTCCCTGATTCTATTCAGTTTGCACCTTGACTGGCAACCTGAAGCTGAACATTTTAACCTTTTATTAATCACAATTCCCTTTTATTGTCTGTATTTTTGTCCATTTTCATGTCAATATACCAATATATTTAGACTATAATGTTGTCAGTATTAACATTCTGTCTGTCATGTTGGCTGAAAATATTTTTTGGAGTCATTTCCTTTTTTTATTTCAGTTATGTTCTTTTTTGTCGTAATGAAATTTCACATCTTAACATAATCAATTTTGTCAATATTTTCCTTTGTAGAAGATATTTTCTAAATGATAAGTTCACAATTGTTTTCGTTAGTTTTTCTTGTTTTCTTTATGTAGACTTTAAATATTTATCTTACGTATCTTGAAATTTTAAAAAAATTTCTTGTCAAGTATGAATCTGTCCCCCCTCAAATTTTCAAATTGTTAACTAGTTATCTTGACGCTGTTTATTAACTAATTTAAAAAATTTCATCGTTTCTATTATCACATATTAAATTCATTTGTAAAATGTGCTATATTTCTGTACTTTGTGTTATATTTTTCTATTGTGTGCCCATATTCTTTATATATTAATCACTTCTATTTTTAATACTTTATTGACTGGTCAGTTTCATTTTTCTTCTTTTTCAATTATTATTTAATAGTTTTCCATTCATACAGTATAGAACAATTCTGAGCTATTCTGAAGAATGAGGTAGATAAAAATAATAAAACATAATATATAAGCTGGTTTTTTAACCATGCCAATAAAATTAGGAGTACAGTAAATCCAAGATGTGTGTTCCTTTTCAAAGTTAAAACTTAAGGAAGGAAAACTACCTTCTTCAAGAATAATCAGTCAGCTTTAAGACAGGGAACATAAAATCAATTGCCTTGATTTTATTGGAGCTGTCTGTAATTCTCATTAGTATGTAGTCCACTACAAAAATAAGGAGAAGTTCCTTCAGCCAGAAGAGCCCTGTGGAATAGAAACCATTCTGCACAGCAGTAAGGAGGGAATGGAGGCAAGAAAGGGAATAAGCAGAAGTGTAATAACTGTTCTAGGATGTTGATGGTGAAATGAGAGAACTAGAGGGTAGCTCTGGGAACACTCTAGGCATATGCTGAATTTTCTTTTATTAAGTTAGAGCCATGTTTAGAAGATAGAAGGGAATAATTCAGTAGAGATGGAGAGGTTGATTGTTTTAAAGAGGGGAGACCCACTAGGGAGTGTGAAACAGCCTGTTTCACAGAGGAGAAGACTCAGAGAGGAAGAAGGAGCAAGGACAAAATTAGAAGATGTAAAGAAAGAGATGCTGAGGGAAAGGTGCAGAGAGTTAGATAGCTTACATTGATGGTGTCGATCTTCTAAATAAGTATAGCCTCCAGACACGTGCATCAGAATCAGCAGGGAATGCTGGGTAAAAATTCAACTCCCTGTATCACTCTCATCAGAATCTAGGAATCTGTGATACAGGTTATTCTAACTAAAGTTTGAGAACCATAGTTCAGATGAAGTAGGAAGTTATCTGCAGGGTGTATCTACACGATTGGGAAAGTGTTCGTGAGCAGCAAATGTGGGCGGGCAATGGAGAGAATAAAAGAATTATTAAGCAGAGCCTATTGAAGTTGGGAAGCAGGAGTTTGTGTTGGAGAGGCTAGCCCAGCTCCACAGTACGGATCAGTGTCTTCCATGCCTTCTTTTAGGGTAAAGTTATTGCACCTAAAAACCCTGTTGTCACTTCTCTGTCAGAGCCCAGGGAAAATTGCTAAGGCAGGCTGCTGAATCGAGGACATGAAGAAAACTTGAGGAATTTCCCTTCCTTTGGGCTTAAGAAGAACATCTTTCTTGGCAGGCAGAGTTCATAACACTGAATGCGACATAAAATCCTGTGGATTTGTGTATTCAGAGTTTCAGTTTCACATATTTCTGATGAGCCCTGCCAACCTGTCAGGCCAGACTTCCCTCTGCTGGTAGTGGCCCAATTCCATTCTCAAATGCTGCTTCTTCACCTGCACGTAACCCAAGACAGGTGACTTCCATTTGTGAAAGAACAAGAAGTTACAAGGCACTCACTGTCTTTTTGTCTTTTTTCACTTGAGCTACATCAGCAGCCTCTTAACTGGTCTCCAGGCCACCAGCCTCTTCCTTCCCCAGATCACCAGAGTCACTTTTTTTGACACAGATTGGCAACTAAACAAATGATGAAATATTCGTAATCCAGATAGTAAGTGCTCTAAGTACTCACTTCTGTGAAGGTTCTCAGTCATCACAGAGTGCAGCTCAAACAAATTAGAGACACAAGGGTTTTTGCAACATACCTCATCTCCCATCACTGCCTCCACAATCCCTGTCTCGCTCGTTCCAGGGACACAGAATACTCATCATTGTTTCAGGACACTGCACCCTTGCCTATGACCAAAGTGTCCTTTATAGTTTAGTGGTTGTTCTTCCTGTTGTTCCCCTAAGGAGATGTATTTAAATGTCATCCCCTCTCTGTAGCTTTCCTGGAACCCACTCTGTCTCCCAAGGCAGAATTATTTTTTCATCTGTATTCCATAGTAATTTATACAAATATCAACGGTTGTACTTAGAACATTATATTGTGCTCACTTATATTTTTGTTTCACAATTGGACTGGAATTTCCTGAGATCAAAAATTGGGTCATTAAAATTTTACTTCCCCAATGCCTGATGCATAGGATGTGTATCATTAATTTTAGCTGAATACATTTGAATCAGAGATCCTCTTTCTATGTAATCCAAACTGAAAGAACATAGGAAAGCATTGGAGCAAGCAATATGGGCAACTCTTAGTAGCATTTTATAATAGAGACAAGTCTTTCTTTTTCCATGTAGTATTATAATATAGCATTCACTGATTAAGCTGCATACTTATAGAATTTCAATGGTAAGAAGTATCTTAGAAGTGGTTCCTTTGATTTGCAGATGAGAAAACCAGTCCTGTGCTTACGTCTACCACACAAGTAGCTTTTATCAAAAGCCTATCCAACAACCAACAATCTTTGTGAATTCATGAATATTAAATCATTTTTACATTCCAGGCAAGTAAATTCTAAAAGAGAACAAAAATGTACAATGCATTTTAGTTCAGAGGGCATCTCATTAAAGAATCTTAACTGGAGCTTAAGATGTTGCGGTGGGGAAAAGTCAGGCTGCTTGATGAGAGAGAACTGGTAAGTTCAAGGTGGATTTTAAATACAAGAGAAGTGTTTTTCTTGTTTTTTGCTGAGATGATATGAGCTATCAGGGCCATCAGAAGAACGGTAGAGTGGGTATTGATGAGTTTCTTTTCTCCAGGTTTAATTGAGCTTCTTCTTTTTGATAGGTTTCAGAACCTGCTATGGTCCAGAAAGACGTTTGTGGACCACATGAAAGTGTATAACCACAGTTACATCTACATGCCTGCCTTTTCTATGAAGACGGGAACAGAGCCATCCCTCCGGGTTTATTACACACTGTCAGATGTTGGTGCCAATCAAACAGTGCTCTTTGCCAACCCCAACTTTCTGCGTAGCATTGGGAAGTTCTGGAAAAGTAGGGGAATTCATGCCAAGCGCCTGTCCACAGGACTCTTTCTGGTGAGCGCGGCCCTGGGCCTCTGTGAAGAGGTGGCCATCTATGGCTTCTGGCCCTTCTCTGTGAATATGCATGAACAACCCATCAGCCACCACTACTATGATAATGTCCTGCCCTTTTCTGGCTTCCATGCCATGCCGGAGGAATTTCTCCAACTCTGGTATCTTCATAAAATTGGTGCACTGAGAATGCAGTTAGACCCATGTGAGGACACCTCACTGCCACCCACTTCCTAGGGACTGTGGAAAAAGAAAGGACTGAGCCAGGGTATTTTTGTTAGGTTTTCTACGTGACTCCAATAGGGAATGGTCAGGTCGTTTCATGGATTTGCGTGGGCCACTTGGAAAAAACGACAACAAAAACTCAAGGGGAACTCTACTTTTACTGTTGGCTGGAAGGAAAAAAAAGAAGTGAAATGTCCTATGAAATCTTTTATAGCACATGGTGGATATGCAACTAGTAACATGCTGATGAAATGATGTTGGTAAAGCACACTTTCATGCTTCAAATAGAGATGACCCAGTTCACAAACAAGACAAAACTCTTAATGGTTGAAGCTGAGGAATTAATCAAGGTATAGTAAATGAAATGCCGGGATAAAAGTGTTAGTGATTATCAACATGAACTGGCTTAATTAAAAGAAAACTATCTTATTAAGACTAACATTAGAGCTATAGGTTTTTAAAAAATTATTATTTATTTTTGCCTTATTTAAGGGCAGTGAGTAGGTGATGGGGTAGATTTTAAAAATCCCTTACTGAATAATATGGACCCAAAATGCTACAGCTGATTATTGTGATGTGTTGAACCAAGTCTATGTTAACTAGAGTTCCCTTCCCTTCCATTTAAAAAACGTTAAGTAAGAATGACCTCCTCCCCTTTTGTCAGGTCTACTTAGACGATGTGAAGCATTGTTGAATTTAGTCTGGGTTGATTCATTGTCAGGATGAAGAGCCACTTTCCCTCCTCAGAATTTAGGGCATAAACTCAATTTTAGGTGTGCATTATGTAACCTGTTTGCATTATTATTATTTTAGTGCCCAAAACTGCAAATGTGAGTGCATTATTTATTTGCAAATTGGCAGAATTGTCTTCATAATTTAATGTTTGGAGATGAAGTAAAGCACAATGACATAAAGCTTAGTCTCTGGAAGATAGATTGGAAGGCATATCCTTTTCTATCTGCCATGGTATGTTCCCTCCAAGATAAAGAATATGCATGCACACATAAGAGAATGCATATATTTGTGTACCCTCATACATAGTCTCTCACACACACACTGTTAAACAAAGCTCATTCCTGTGTGACTATGAAAGCCGAACCCACGTGACCTGGGATGGCAAAAATCTGTAACTGGTGTTGGAGAGCTACAAATGCATTAGGTACTACCTACTACACCTTGATAGGAGAGAAGCCAGCTTACTGCATGCTGCTGTAATGCTCAAACCAGTATGAGATGCAAGCCTTACCCCCAAATCACTCCAAATGAGCAGAATTGGTTTAGTCAATGTGACTCTTCCCAGCATCTCATGAGTAAGTGCTGTGTTAAGCATGGTCATCAAGGCATGGTTCACACCAGTAAAGGGATGTGAATTAGTAGCTGTTTATTCCCTTAGTAACAGGTAGGACTGCTTAGAAGGCTTGTTACCTCAACTTCGACACAACTGCACACAAACTCTGTTGACAGATTACAAGCAGTCAGATGTGTTTACATATAAGAGAAAGGGAGAAGAAACCTCACATGGTCTTTGGGCTTTGGGATGCCTTAATCTAAAAGGAGACAGTAGAAATCACTAACTTTACTTTTAAGTGTCACCAAAATGTAGGTAAACTGTACCCAAAAGTTCTGCTTCATTTTTAATGGTAGAGACTTGGTATACAATATAGACTAAAACAGTTAAACAGGTGGCAGTTTTGGGTGGGTTAATTTAAAAGATACTGAGATAACAAAGCCCTTGGAAAAATTCTACATCATTGGAATAGCCAATTTCTAAAGATAATTGAATATTGAGATTATTATAGAGATCAGCAGTTAAAATACAGCTGGTTGACGTAACACAGAGTCTGTTGATACTTAGAAAGTTAAGAATTTGAGAGTATTGGTTCTCTGCAGATCTCATTTGCTCTTTTGATCCTATTTGGCAGCAAAAATGTAATGAGAATGTACTATGAGGGAGTTGCATTAAATATTCACTGTGTGTACAACCCTGAATATATTTCCTCTTTTGAGCTATTGTTATTACTTAATAACTACCTTAAAAAGAAATATATTTTTAGGTATATGTTTCATCAAAATATAAAAGGCCTAACAAAAAGCGTACATAAAAGTTAATAAAATATGTATCACTCAGATTAGTGCTTTAAGTATTAAAACTGTTCAGGTGTAACTAATGAGCTCCATAGAACGCACGTGTCACAGTTCCATTGGAGACGCCTTCTGGAAATTTTACATCTTATGATTCCTGGGCTATGTTTATGCAATAGGTTTGTACAGTGGTTAGTCTATACATTTGGGGTTTCTGAAAGGCAACACAGAAATGGCCCAAATCGATAAAGTGTCATTAGATCAGGGCTTCTTAATGGGGTGATTCCCCTCCCCCGTCTGCTGACACTTGGCAATGTCTGGAGACATTTTTTTTTTAATTTTTATTTATTTATGGCTGTATTGGGTCTTCGTTTCTGTGCGAGGGCTTTCTCTAGTTGCAGCAAGTGGGGGCCACTCTTCATCGCGGTGTGCGGGCCTCTCACTATCGCGGCCTCTCTTGTTGCGGAGCACAGGCTCCAGATGCGCAGGCTCAGTAATTGTGGCTCACGGGCCTAGCTGCTCCGCGGCATGTGGGATCTTCCCAGACCAGGGCTCGAACCCGTGTCCCCTGCATTGGCAGGCAGATGCTCAACCACTGCGCCACCAGGGAAGCCCTGGAGACATTTTTGATTTCATGATTTGGAGGGTGCTGCCAGCGTCTAGTGGCTAGAGACCCGGGATCCTGCTAAACATCCTACGATGCACGGAGCAGCGCACCCTGCCCCCCCCAGCAAAGAATTCCCCACTTGAAAATGCCAATAGTGCCAAGGCTGAGAAACCCTGGATTAGACCAAAGTGATATTTTGATTGTTCCGTATTGTCTTCAGTTAAGGATACACATACATGCTCACATCACTCAAAGCAGGACTACAATTTAATGAGAATATTTTCTTAGAGTAGGTTACAGTTTGGCATTATTTTATAGTGATAATCCTTAGGTATGGCGTACATATTCCCTTTTCTGTGGTTAGATAGATGTATCTAAACCTAGGAGTTTTGAGTGTCTGTGTGTGTGTACGTGTGTGTAGCATAAAGTTATATATACCCATCCTTATTGAAATATGTGTTTTCCTAAGTGAGGATCTTTCTAGAATTATCTTTCAGAGTACTCTGGCATACTCTATTACTCTTAAGAAGTTGAATTCTTTTTTATTTTTTTCATCTTTATTGGAGTATAATTGCTTTACAATGTTGTGTTAGTTTCTGCTGTATAACAAAATGAATCAGCTATACGTATACATATATCTCCATATCTCCTCGCTCTTGCGTCTCCCTCCCACCCTCTCTATCCCACCCCTCTAGGTCATCACAAAGCACCGAGCTGATCTCCCTGTGCTATGCGGCTGCTTCCCACTAGCTATCTATTTTACAGTTGGTAGTGTATATATGTCAGTGCTACTCTCTCACTTTGTCCCATCTTCCCCTCCCAACCCCCTCCATGTCCTCAGGTCTGTTCTCTATGTCTGTGTCTTTATTCCTGCCCTGCCGCTAGGTTCATCAGTACCATATTTTTAGATTCCATATATATGCATTAGCATACTGTATTTGTTTTTCTCTTTCTGACTTACTTCACTCTGTATGACAGACTCTAGGTCCATCCACCTCACCACAAATAACTCAATTTCGTTCCTTTTCATGGCTGAGTAATATTCCATTGTATATATGTGCCACATCAAGAAGTTGAATTTAAACTCCCATTCTTTTATTTTGTTTATTTGAAATTGAGACCTTCAGCATTGGACCTCTTTCTTTGTCAAATTTGGTTGATTACATTTTAATATTACTGACCTTTAAGATGCAGCTCAGAAGAGATTCAAGTTATGGCAGACACATTTAATATGAAAGTATTTCATCATTTTTGATACATCTGCCAAGAGAAGGTGTCACCCTCTGACATCAGTGTAATTTTTAAATTGCTTTTTAGTGACAAAAATTAGGTTGCTCCATGGGGATAAAAGAGGGGTTGAAGAGACTGAAAATGAGGACCTGTTGTGAATTTTTGTTTTTATTAGCTCCAACTGGAGAATTGCACTGATGTTAAGGATCATGAGTAAGGATGACCTCTGTTTGATTTTAATTAGACTTTGGTCAAATAAAGATGGCTAAAGGATTAAGTCATTCCATAACAAAAGTAATTTTTTATGAAATTTTGAAAGTATGAAAGATTTTTTATGAAATTTTGAAAGTATGAAAGATTTTTATATGGAAGAGGACACTGGACACATGTGCTTTATATAGAGTATTTGACCAAGTTTATACAACATTGTGCATCTAAACTGTAAGTAACACAGGAAGTTAAGGAGTGCTTCCTGGATTTTGTTTCTATAGAATTCACTTTTAGCTATTTTAACAAGGGCAGATGATCCAAAATGATCCAATGATCCAAAGTGACAGATGTTCAAACAGTACTCTGTGTTTGGCTTTGTGATGATTTATGCCCTTTTCTGGGTTAAAAACCTTGTTTAGGTTAAATATAACTTGTACCTGAAGCAATGGGCAACATGGCTTAAATATCTACATGGAAAATAACTGGGAAAATCCTAGGACTCTGAATTTGCCAAAAGTATTCTGAGGTTAGTCAAAAGATTTACAGGAATGTTACAGATAATTTCAAATAGAAATGATATCAGTAACATTTCTTCTTGGCAACTATGGTAGGTTGTAATTTTATTCTATACCACCTCCTATTTCTCTGTTTTGAAAATCAGCCACCTAGAGTTTTCATTTCTATGTTTAAAAATACCGACTTTGTGAAATTTTTAACTGATAAATCCTTGTTAGGAGGGACCTAAGAGGAAAAAATATCACAGTCCACTGAAAGCTTCAGGAAATTCTTACTGTGTTGTATAAAAACTTTCCCACCAGAACCAGGTAATAACTGCTCTCTGTCTGTAGAGTTTCAAAGATCAAGAGCTATAAGGACGTTTGTGGGAACTTGAGGATGAGCATGTAGAGGAATAAGTGTTGAGAACAATACTGTGCTTTTTTTTTTTTTTTTTTTTTTGCGGTACGCGGGCATCTCACTGTTGTGGCCTCTCCCGTTGCGGAGCACAGGCTCCGGACGCGCAGGCTCAGCGGCCATGGCTCACGGGCCCAGCCGAACCGCGGCATGTGGGATCTTCCCGGACCGGGGCACGAACCCGTGTCCCCTGCATCGGCACGCGGACTCTCAACCACTGCGCCACCAGGGAAGCCCCAATACTGTGCTTTTTATTTCTTCATCTTCCCAGTGTAGAGGTTTCCTCTGCGATGATCTGATTTTAGTGGGCACACAGCAGGGATGGAAGTGTGCAGACAACTCCGAGGCACCTGCAACATAGGTCAAGCCTCTTACAAAGTGAGCAGTAACAACAACTAAACACAAGGAGCAATTTTGACAGCTTCAGTGAATTGAGTGCTGGGACAAGGAAGAGGCAAGTCGGAAGGAAGAACAACGCCACAGTCCCCACGCTTTCCGGATACAAAGGGGCAGAGAAGTCTCTGCCCTTGGCCTTGGCTTTCCAGCACTCTTTATCTCTGTCCACTACCAAGGAAGCTGGCCTGGCTCCGGGGTCGAGCTAGTAGCCTTGAGACTAGAGAGTTGGTGTGGAAATTTGCTGAGATGCTTAAACCTGTGCTTTCTAAATTTGGGTGTCTTGTGACAGAATTCTGGTCATCCCTGACCTGATTATGGCTTTGCCAGTGTTTATTAAAAATAGAGCTTTTTTTCTCTACTCTGATGCATTTTCTGAGTTCTTGAAGCTGGGAAGATAGCACATATCCTACTAGTTCTCTAGTAGCCTAGAGAAAGTTCTGTAGCCTCTTTGAAAACCCTGGAGACTCATCCAAAGGCATCCTGAAGCCTAGACTGTCTGTTTATAAAATCCTAAATGTGAAGCCACAGTGTTTAGGTTGAGCATCATAAAATTCCTATTCTGTAAGTGAAAGGAGATTTGTGTGAATCTGCAATTGCTATACCTTTTTCCTTCCTAGCATAAGAAAATGGATACTACTGCCTTTACCCCCAGCCTAGGCTTCTCTGAAGTTTTTACCTACATCCTAGGGGTGAGAGATTGAAATAAATACAGGAATGGAAAGTTCATTCAAACATAACACAAAAATTCTGCTTGTCATTGCAATAAAGAAAACATATATGCTTCTGTCTCCTTCTTCTGATTTTCTGGTGCCAGCATTTCTGATTTCTTCCATCTCTAACAAATAAGGAGTAAATAACTTACTATAAATTGACTTACAATACCTGTGAGCATTTGTATGATAGCCAAAGCCCATAACTATAACTTTTTAAAGCACAAAAGAGGAATTATATTTTGGTTATGGTCACTAATTTACCTACCTCCTGTGTTTGTATTGATCTCTACATTGTGCCAGAATTCTTTCTGATTTGTTTTCCTATTGAAGCTGTGGGATAGAATCAATGATACAAAGCTATCTGGGAGTTTTATAGAATAGTATCTAAATATATTGATCATGTCTCTTTCTGCTTCTGTGTAATTAGATTTTCTCCAGTTATTTGTCATTTTAAAAGCTTATGTTTCACATGATACCAATAAACATCTAAGAGATGTGATTTTTATCCAGGGCAGAGAAAGTCAGGAGAGAGATATGTCTGTTTTTCTCTACATAGGAAGAGAAATGGAAAATTATAATCTTAAAAAAGAGGTTTAACCAAAATGAAAAAGATACAGATAAAAATCAGGGCTTTAATGGAGAGGGGCCACTGGGAAGGATCTTAGTGTGCAGCAAAGAGAGAGCACAGAGGCTGCTGTCCTTGTGTCAGCCTCAAGAACCTTTTCAAAACATTTTAAATGAAATACATTGTCATGCGGTTGTTACGGCTAATGATGGAGAGACACTAGAGAAAGCAGCGTGAGACTGTGAGACGCTTAGGGAAGAAAGCAGAAGTGGCGCTTATTTACCTACTTGGACCCTCACGGTCTAAATGCTACCCCCCTTTCTGCCTTCTCCAAGTTGGGCTTTCCTTGGTGTTTGAGCCTGAATATGCAAACACTCCCATTCTCACACCCCTCTTCCATCTCCACTAAGATTATTTAGATCTTTGGTCATGATGCAGCAGCGATAGTAGGAAGTGTTACCTTGAACTTGACCCTTTGAAACACGATCACCCTATGCTATGCACAGAGTTAGCTTTAGTCCACTGCTTCCAAAATTATACCTCAGTAAAAAGCTTTTATATTCATGATTACTTAGGCAGACATAGATGTATTTTCTCCCCTGTGTTCTAGTGCAAACACACACACACCCCTTGCATTAGTTATGCCCATTGAAAAGAAAAAGATGGCTGACCTGGTGGGGGGTGGCAGAGGGTGCCTTAACTTTTTCTGGCTTGGCTCCCACTTCCTTGTGTATTTCCTTCATGTACCCCATCACTCTAGAGGTGTAACCATGTTTGTTCCAAGTTGTATCTTTATCATCAGCAAGAACTCTTGTAAGTGTAGTGAATGTGACTATTTTATATAAATGCACAATAGTATATAGGCCTTGGAGACGTCTGATAACAGTATGTAAATATCCTTTGTTGAAGTAGTAGAACCTTCTCATAGGGAACGCCTTAGGTGATAGCCACAGGGGGACACATAGACTAAAAATATTTGTTTTTCCAGCAAATTCTAGCATTCGTGGAATCAAGGAAACAATTTTTTTCTGTTTCTCGTTCATTCTTTAGCACCAATCCTTTGGACTTTCTTGTTGGTAGGTTACTAGAGACAACTCTTTCATAATATATAGGATTCACAATTTGTGATGGTTGATGGCCACTGGTGTACATCAAAGTCAGAGACACTAGAAGGAAGGGGGCGAGAACAGACAAGGAGAGCGCCACTGAAAACTTGCCTAAATTTTTAAAAGTCTGGAACATGATTAGAACTCCAGTTAACCATACAGCATAGTTCGTCTGACAAGCTTTGAAAAAGAAAGTTTCTCCTTAACTCAATGACTGCACATTATATAGTATTCCACATGTATACAGGCTGTCTTTCAAGAGCAAATTTGCGGAGACTGGGGCTAAGAAAAAATAGAAAAATTCAAATATTCTTCCTCATACAGTAGTCTAAAAGTCCATAGATGCAGTAATTCTAGAAAAGATGTTAGATTAGACCATAAAATTGAAATCACTTTTGAAGTGTACCTGGAATTACTTCTTCCTAATAAAACCAAACTCCACTGGCAGTAGGTGTGGGGAAAATCTGTGCTCTTCATTTCTTCTTTTTTTAGTTTCATAGAATATGTAGCAGGTAAGAAAGAACTTTAATTGGTACTTTTTATAATATGACTTGAGAAAAACAGTATCTCTGTTGGTTCTGCTGAGTTGTTCTTTCCACAGAATTTAAATGCAATGTCATAGGAGGAGGTTTGCTGTAAAAACATGTCTTTTTCTTTGCTGTGTTCATTGTAATTATGGCTGGTACTGGGAAGGTTCAGTAAGTCTCAATTTCTCTACCTCCCTTACTTGGAGAAATTTTGGAAATGTACCCTGTGAATAAAATGATTTTTTTTATAGCTTGTGAAGTCTTTTTATTTCCCAGAAGCATGTGGGTAATTCTATTTCCTTTTCTTTTCTTCCTTTATTTTGTATTCATATCAGCTACACTGATTTTTTTTCTTCTGGGTGAACACTCATACTACTTATAAAATTATTTTAGAAATACGGAAGTATAAATGCTATGAATAGGATATAAGGACATTATTCGTACTTCTTATGCAGGTGAAAGGCACTATCTACCGGGCAAAGTAAAGCAGAAAGAAAACTGAGCGTTTATTTAACACGGTATATGTACATGAGCCTACTTTTTCCAGGGATAACATTTTTCCTTCACGCAATGAGTCAATATTGGTATGTGTGCCCTAGAGATACTTTAACAAATTTCTAACAGGATTCAAAATATTTAGGTTCAGTGACTTTGACAAGCCCAAGTGTGCCTTCTTGTCTGAATTATTTAGATAATTGCTTCAAACTCCCATTTACCTTGAACTCTCGTGGCCCCATTCTGCCACTTTCTCAAGAGGGAGAGATATCAGGAAAAGTCACCTTTGTCCATCCTTTACCACACATTTCTCCTCAGAAATTGGTCAAGGTGCTTTGTGCAGATCTCCTTATTAATTCTCTGAACTTCATTCTCACATAACAGCTTTTTTGGACTAAAGCTATTTTAGGAAAGGACATTCTATTACCTAATGTTAAATCTTCATGAGGTTTAGCTGAATCATTTGGGGGAAAAGGGCACAGCTCCAGCATAAATGTGGGTTGCTCTAATCTATTCTCAGATCACATGAGGAAAACAGATCTCACTTGTTTTCACCAACTATCATTAAGTAAAAAAATCCAGATATTACTGAGTCCTGCTGTTCTACTTTATTTTGGTTTAAGCGTTCAAAACAGATATTAAGAATCCAAAGGCATTAATTACTCAAGAATTCCTAAACCTAAAAGAAGTGTAATTACAAGTCACAGTCTATATTTTTGTTTGAAAACTTATTATTTGAATATACAGTTAGATTCTTGATGGTATGAAGGACTAAAGATGTAGGATGATTGAATTGAATCTTGTGAAGTTTATTGTGAGTGATAAACTCAAGAACATAACAGTGTAAGTTTACTTGGCAGTCTCTCATACAAAATATATTTCAGCGTAACCCCAGTCTTTTTTTTTTTTTTACATCTTTATTGGAGTATAATTGTTTAAAATTGTGTGTTAGTTTCTGCTTTATAGCGAAGTGAATCAGTATACGTATACACACATCCCCATATCCCCTCCCTTTTGAGTCTCCCTCCCACCCTCCCTATCCCACCCCTCTAGGTGGTCACAAAGCACCTAGCTGATCTCCCTGTGCTATGCGGCTGCTTCCCACTAGCTATCTATTTTACACTTGGTAGTGTATATATGTCAGTGCCACTCTCTCACTTCATCCCAGCTTAACCCTTCCCCCTCCCTGTGTCCTCAAGTCCATGCTCTATGTCTGCGTCTTTATTCCTGTCCTGCCCCTAGGTTCTTCAGGATCATTTTTTTTTTTTTTTTTTTTTAGATTCCATATACATGTGTTAGCATACAGTATTTGTTTTTCTCTTTCTGACTTACTTCACTCTGTATGACAGACTCTAGGTCCATCCATCTCACTACAAATAGCTCAATTTTGTTTCTTTTTATGGCTAATATCCATTGTATATATGTGCCACATCTTCTTTATCCATTCATCTGTTGGTGGACACTTAGATTGCTTCCATGTCCTGGCTATTGTAAATAGAGCTGCAGTGAACATTGTGGTACATGACTCTTTTTCAGTTATGGTTTTCTCAGGGTATATGACCAGTAGTGGGATTGCTGGGTCATTTGGTAGTTCTATTTTTAGTTTTTTAAGGAACCTCCATACTGTTCTCCATAGTGGCTGTATCAATTTACATTCCCACCAACAGTGCAAGAGGGTTCCCTTTTCTCCACACCCTCTCCAGCATTTATTATTTGTAGATTTTTTGATGATGGCCGTTCTGACTGGTGTGAGATGATACCTGATTGTAGTTTTGGTTTGCATTTCTCTAATGATTAGTGATGTTGAGCATCCTTTCATGTGTTTGTTGGCAATCTGTATATCTTTATATTGGTGCATGCTATTACTGCTTGGGCACTCAGCAGTGGTGGAAGCCAGGTTATTGATTCCATGCATAACGTCCATACCTACTAGCAAAACAACTCTGTATAGAAGCCTATAGAGAAAGTAGTGGGGTAACTGAGAAAAGAGATTAACTGGTATCTATTCAACATACTGTTTTGCCTCGATCTCTTATAAAGGTTAAGACTGAGATAGGACAGTTAATGCCTTGAAAGGTCAAGAGTGGTTATCAGTGCTTTCCATCATGGAGATGCAGCAATTTGTTCTCACTGAAATAGACACTTATTCTGGATTTGTCTTTCCTGTCCTCAATGCTTCTGCCATCACCACCATGACTTATGTACACCACCATCTACAGAAGGACTTATGTACCATATTGGCATATACAACACACAACATCCTTTTGACCACGGACACATTTTACAGCAAAAGAAGTATAGAAATGAGCTTTTGCCTATGGACTTAACAAGTATTGCTCTTTACCATATCATGGGGAACACTCATTCTCAATGGGAGTGACACTGCCTCCACAAAAGGCAAAAGATTGTTTTAAGGGGCAAAAAAATCGTAGATATTATAATGATTAGGGGCAAAATTTTTTTAAATTTCCTTGGAATAAGGGTCAGGGGGATAATGAAAAAAGTTTGAGAAACACTGACCTAAAAGCAGTTGCCTTACAGAAAGCTGGCAGGGCCTAATAGAGATTCACTTTAAGGACCGTCTGAGAGACAGTATCTTAGGAAGTTGTGGTACCATCTTACAAGACCTGGTGTATGTTTTGGACAGTAACCAGTTTCTTTTATATTTAGATATTTGGATTGTATTTAGAATATTTGGATCTGGGGAACCAAGGAATGGAAGTAGAAGTGGCCGCCGCAGTTGTGATATGTAGTGCTTGTATTACTGTTTAATTCAAAATATTTTCTAATTCCCTTGTGATTCTTCTTTAACCCATGGGTTTTTAGAAATGTATATTTTAACTTCCAAATATGTGTAGTGTTTACTAGTATCTTTTTGGTATCTCTTTCTGACTTAATTCTGTCATGATCAGAAAATATACTATGTATGATTTAAATCTTTTGAAATTTATTGAGCCTTGTCTTATGGCCCAGCTTCCATGAGCACAGTTGTTGGCAGGAGTGTGCTAAAAATGTTTACTAGGTCAAGTGTATCCTTACTGACAGTTTTTTCGGTTTGCTCCTTCAATTACAGAAAAAAGAAACGTTAAATTCTCCAAGTGTATGCCCATTCTCTTGTAAACTACATACCCTGAGGAGTCTGACTCCAGGTCAAACGACTGTCTGATCCTTCATGCCCTGACCACAGGTCATTCCAAGGCTTTGCCCGGCAGGCCTCGTGGGGACAAAGCTGTCCCGGCCACACCAGGTTTGTACAGAGCTGATGCATTGATTTTCTGGAGTGAATTGCAGTCAGGGGCTCAGGACCACCTGGGACAACCATTCTCAGATGCATGTCTGCATTCCTAGCCCAATACATATCCTCCTAATCAGGGGTCTGGGTTAAGGCACTTTTCTCCACTTTAACTCAGTGCCTTTCTGCTCCTAGCCCTTCTCTCTCTCCCTCCTCCGGGCCCATAGGGACATAAAGAGGCAGAAGCCTTTTGCTTAGGGCTCCTTGGTAGTGAGATGACTCCCCCATCTGCACTGCATCCATCCGACTCTCGTCCAGTGCCGTCCCATGAGGAAAAGTGAAACCCTTAGGAACTGGTACTTGTTTTTGCCTCTTGTTTGCGATGACACAATAAGTGAATAAAGGCTTGCTTGCTACTTTCAAGTTGGTTCATTGTCCTAATTGATCACCTCGGCAGCTGACTGCTTGAGAAATAGTTTTTAAGATTGTTATGTTTTCTTCATGAATTGACCCTTTATTACAGGCTTCCCCTGCTCTCCAAAAGCAGAGCATTCTTACGAAACCTTTTGTAATGAGAAATGGCATGAAGTGAAGACGCAATTCCCTTAGGACACATCTTGAAAACAGATGCACAAAATAAATTGAGATAAAGCTCAGATGCTCACAGACATAGTTCAAAGCTATGGCAACTTGATGCTGAGATGTTGAGTGTAGTTCCTGGAGAAGGATCCTGGAGGTGCCACTGTCAGTGCCCGGGGTGTGGGCAGCCTCTATAACAGTTCACTGCAAAACAAAAGGAAGCAGCTGCACGGCACAGGGAGATCAGCTGGGTACTTTGCGACCACCTAGACGGGTGGGATAAGGAGGGTGAGAGGGAGACACAAGAGGCAGGGGATATGGGGATATACATATGCATGTAGCTGACTCATTTTGTTATACAGCAGAAACTAACACAACACTGTAAAGCAATTATACTCCAATAAAGATGTTTAAAAAAAAAAAGACAAAAGCTGAATGTTATTTTTAGTTTTTGCCTTTTTTTTTGTAAAAGCAAAAATTCTCTTCAGAATTCCTTCCATTAGCGAAAACAGGTACTAATATATGTCTTTCATAGAAGCAAAATGGTGTAAAGCAAATTTTTGAAAAGTGGGGGATACCTGTATTAACATTTATAACAATATAAATATTATGCTCTAAATAAATATCAAGATAAATATATCAATAAAATGTTGTCCTTTACTTCTGGTCATAAACCTTGTTTCGAAGTCTACTCTGTCTGACATTAATAAAGACTCACAAGATTCCTTATGATTACTATTTTCATGGTATATCTTTTTCCATTTTTTTACTTTCCTTATTGTTATATTTATTTTTAAAATGCATCACTTGTAAACAACTTATAGTTGGGTCTTGTTTAGCTTTGTATCTATTTTGACAATTCTGTCCTTTAATTGGAATGTTTAACCCCTTTATACTTAACGTAATTGTTGATATGGCTGGGTTTAAGTCTGCCATCTTGCTATTTGTTTTCTGTTGGCTTGCTCTGTTCCTTTTTTCCTTCCATGTTGCTTTCTTGTTTTCTTTTAGATTAATCATGTGTTTTCTTAGTGTCTTATTTATCTCCCTTATCGGATTTCAATCTATGCTTTTATTTTAGTTGTTGCTCTAGGAATTATAATATGTACCTTTAATCACAGCATAACTTGAATTAATATACCACCTTATATATAATATGAGAAGTTTGCAATAGTATAAGTCACTTTACTCTGTCTCTCCTGTCTTTTTTTTCCTATTGTTGTGTGTTGTGAAGTAAATGTTTACATTCACCCAAAATTCATACATTGAAACTCTACCTACGATGTGATGGTATTAGGACATGGGGCTTTTGATAGTAATTAGGATTCAATGAGGTCATGAGGGTAGAGCCCTCATGAATGGGATTAGTGCACTTATAAGAGCCACCAGAGAGTTTGCTTCCTCTCTCTGCTATCATATGAAGACACAACAAGAAATCAGAAATCTGAAACCTGGAAGAGAGGCCTCACCAGAACTTGACCATGGTGGCACACTGATCTCAGACTTCCAGCCTACAGAAATGTGAGATTTTTTGTGTGTAATTTTTTTGTTGTTTATAAGCCACCCAGTGGTGGCTTAAAAAAGCCACCCAGTCTATGGTACTTTGTTATAGCGGCTCAAACTGACATGAAGACAACATGTGTATTATTACCATGTATTTTATAAACCCTGTAATACAGTATTGTTGTTTTGCTTAGTCTTTCAAAGAAATTCGGATATTAAAATATACTTTGCTTGTTTACCCCCATGTACTAATTTCATGCTTTATCATCCTTTCTGTAGAACTGGTATCATTTCTCAACAGCTTGATGAAATTCCTTTAGCTTTTCTGGTAATGCTGGCAGTAAAATCTCTCACAGCTTTTGTTTATCTGAAAATGTCTATAGTTCATTTTCATTTTTGAAAGATGTTTTACCGGGTATAGAAATATAGCTTGACAGTTTTTACTTTAACATTTAAACTATGTCATTCCATTGTTTTCTGGTTTGCCTTGTGCTTGACGAGGATTTTGCTAAAATTATTGTCATATATGTGATTTCAGCTTCTTTTTCACCCTCTAGTTCTTTTAGAATTTTTTTATCTTTGAGTTTCAGCACCTTGACAGAGGTTTTACCTTTGGATTTAGCAGCAGCAGTCTCCAGTTCTAGGCATCACCAGAATGTGCAAAACTATGTAAGTTCTTGTGTTTTTCAGGCCCAGCTTAACTAACCTTTTCACATCAAAATGGTTCTTATGGTGGTTTAGTAAGCAGGGAGATGTCAGGCCAAGTAAATTACTGTTGCACCTGAGGATTTTTCCAGTCCCCTCTGCTCCGCTTGCTAATAGCTTGACAAGTTTATTATTATTGTTGTTATCATTATTATTATTTAATAGACAAGCTACCCAAGATCTGTGTGGGACATGAACATTACACTTTAGTTAAAACAAAATTAGGTTGCTAATAAATTAGGTTGCTAATAAAAACAATTTTATTTTGGGGTATTTTATGTACCACACAATGAACCCGTTGTAAATGTACAGTTTGATGATTTTTAGCAAAATTTATAGTTGTGAAACCATTATCAGAGTCCAATTTTATAACCCTTCTATCATCCCCCAAAGTTTCCTAATTCCAGTAGTCAACCCTGGCTCTCAGCCCTAACCCCAGACAACTGTGGATCTGCTTTCAGCCTCTATAGTTTTGCCTTTTCTGGAAACTTCATATAGATGGAATAATACAGTATTCAGTCATTCATGTCTGGCTTCTTTCATTTATTAGAATGTTTTTGAGATTCATCCCTATCATTGCATGTATCAATAGTTTGTTCCTTTTTATTGCTGAATAGCATTCCATTGCATTCATTTAACACATTTTGCTTATTAATTCAACAGTTGATGTACATTTGGGCCAGTTTAGGCCCTTGGCTATTTTGAATAATGCTGCTATAAACACTTGTGTGTATATTGCTGATCCACATGGTAAGATTTTCCTTTTAAGAAACTACTAAAACTGTTTTTCAAAGTAGCTATACACATTTTACACACCCAACATAAATGTGTGATTGTTTCTTCACATACTCAATAAGAGTTGGTATTGTTAGTCTTTTTAAAAATATCCCTCTTCTCAGTGGGTATAGAGTGAAAAAGTTCTAGAGAACTTCTGTACAGCATTGTGCCTATAGTTCATAATACTATACTGCATACTTAAACCTCTGTGAAGAGGGTATATATCATTTGATATGGTTCTTACCATAGTAAAAAATTATAATGATAAAAAATAAAATAAATAAAAATATCCTTCTTAGTGTGTAATGGTATCTCTATGGAGTTTTAATTTTCTTTTCCCTAATGACTAATTGAGTATGTTTTCAGTGCTTATTAGTCACTTATATATCTTCTTTGGTGAACTGTCTATTAAAATCCTTTGCATTGCACATTTGGAGGGGGGAGTGTTTCCTCTTATTATTGAGTTCTTAGATTTAAAAAATATATTTTGTATGCACATCCTTTTTCAGATATAATATTTGCAAATATTTTTCCTTGTTTGAATTATTTCTTCATTTTATTAATGTCTCTTGAAAATAAAAAATTTTCATTTTTACGAAGTTGATTTTATGTTTTTCCTTAAAGATAGTGCTTTTGATGTCATCTGCAAGTGAAGACACATGTATTTCTTTTTTTCAATAAGTATGTCTTTAATTTTATTCTTGCCTTACTGAACTGGCTAGAACCACAAGCACAATGTTGAATAGAAATGCTGAGAATATACATCTTTGCCTTATTCCTGATCTTAAATAAAAACATTTCATCTTTCAGCATTAATACAATACTAGCTCTAGTTTTTTTTTGTATATGCTACTTATCAGAATGAAAAATTTGAATTCTATTCCTAGTTTTTTTTTTTTTTTCGGTACGCGGGCCTCTCACTGTTGTGGCCTCTCCCGTTGCGGAGCACAGGCTCCGGACGCGGCTCACGGGCCCAGCCGCTCCGCAGCATGTGGGATCTTCCCGGACCAGGGCACGAACCCGTGTCCCCTGCATCGGCAGGCGGACTCTCAACCACTGCGCCACCAGGGAAGCCCTATTCCTAGTTTTTTGAGAGTTGTTACCATGGATGCCTATTGCTACTTACAAATGCATTATTGTGTACCTATTGAGATGAACAACTTTATTTTCTTTATTTTATTAATGTGGTGTACTAAATGAATCAAGTTTTAAGATATTAAACCAACCTTGCATAACTGTGATAAACTCCACTTTCTCATGTCGTTTAAAGTTTTTATGTGTTTCAGGATTTGGTTAGCTAATATTTTAGTAAGAATTTTGTTTCCATGTTCATGAAGAATGTGTTCATTTGGATGTTTGCTTCCTTGTGATATCTTTGTCTGGCTTTGATATTAGGGTAAAACTGACTTCATAAAATAAGTTAGGATGTGTTTCTACCTCTGCTTTCTGAAAGCAGAAGGAGGTTCTTTAAAAGACAAAAAATAGAGCTACCATATGATCCAACAATCCCACTCCTGGGCATATATCTGGAGAAAAACATAATTCGAAAAGATACATGCACCCCAATGTTCATTGCAGCACTATTTACAATACCCAGGACATGGAAGCAACCTATGTGTCCATTGACAGATGAATGGATATAGAAGATGTGGTACATATATACAGTGGAAAGTTACTCAGCTATAAAACAAACCAAAACGAAATAATGCCATTTTCAGTGACATGGATGGACCTAGAGACTGTCATACTGAGTGATGTATAAATCAGACAGAGAATGACAAATATATGATATCACTTATATGTGGAATCTAAAAAAATGGTACAAATGAACTTATTTACCAAAGAGAAATAGAGTCACAAATGTAGAAAACAAACTTATGGTTACCAAGGGAGAAAGGGGTGGGGAGGGATAAATTGGGAGATTGGAATTGACATATACACACTGCTATATATAAAATAGATAACTAATAAGAACTTAATAACTAATAAGGAATGCTACTCAATACTCTGTAATGACCTATATGGAAAAAGAATCTAAAAAAGAGTGGATATATGTATAACTGATTCACTTTGCTGTACAGCAGAAACTAACACAACATGTAAGTCAACTATACTCCAATAAAAATTAGTTTAAAATAAATAAATAAAAATAAAATAATTTGAAAGGAAAAACAAAACTCTTCTTTTAAAAAATGACAGGAAACCCAAAATTACCAAATTCACCTACCAATATTTGACAAGTTTAAAAATTAATGCAGAAATCTAGCAAGGTTACCAGATATAAGATCAACATATGAAAGTCAATTTTATTTTTTATCACTACTACTTTCTAATAGCTAGAAAATACAATTTGAAAAATAAAATTACTTTATTTCATAGCAACAAAAATAATGAAATGTCAATCCATGACAAATACAACAAAAATTTCAGAGGTCTTTTACAAAGTAATTATAAAATTTATTGACAGTAAAGAAGATCTACATTAATTGAGAGATGCACTATATTCATGAACAAAAAGATTCAATATCTTAAAGATGTCATTGCTCCTAAAATTGACCTAGACCTAGAGAGTTTGTTGTGTAACTTAACTTGTAATTTATATGGAAAAAGAAAGAATCAAGAATAGCCAAGGCAACTCAAGTTAGTTTTCAATGAGCTTCTCCTTTAACCATTAAGATACATGGGCATGAAATGCATCAGAAATCAAACTACTGTGTGAGTTATGGGTAGCTGTTGACACCAATTCCAAGTAACTTTTAGCTAGCCCACCATTAACTCAACCATTATCCATCTGATTATTTTGCCATTTATACATAATGCGCTTTTGGAGAAGATCTCATTGTTAGATTTCATGTTGTGGCTTAAATATATGGAAAAATTGTTCAGTCATCAGTAATTATGCATATTATCATAGTGAAATGCTGATTTTTTCAGTTTATTGAGAAATAATTGATATACATCACTGTATAAGTGTATAGCATACAGCATGATGGCTTGATTTGCATATATTGTGAAGTAAGTAAAATAAGTTCAGCTAACATCCATCTCCTTATATAGACACAATAAAAAGAAAAGAAGAAAAGAAGAAAGGAATATAATTTTTCTCCTTGTGATGAGAACTCTCAGGATTTACTCTCTTAATTTTCCTATATATGATGTTAGCTATAGTCATATGTTACATACTTAGTACTTACTTATCTTATAACTGGAAGTTTGTAGCTTTTGACCACCTTCCTCCAATTCCCCCTCCCCCTCCCCTCCACCTTTGGTAACCACAAATCTGATCTCTTTTTCTAAGAGTTTAGTTTTCTAGGTTTTTATGGGGTTTTTTTAGATTCCACATGTAAGTGAGATCATATAGTATTTGTTTTTCTCTATCTGACTTATTTCACTTAGCATAATGCCTTCAAGGTCCATCCATGTTCTTGCAAATGGTAGAGTTTCCTCGTTTTTGTTGTTGTTGTTTTTATGGCTGAATAACATTCCATCATATATATATATATGTATATATATAACATTATATATATAACATTCCATCATACATATATATATACATGTGTATATATATATATATATATATATATAATATATCACAACTTCTTTATACATTCATCCATTGATGGACATTTAGGTTGTTTCTATGTCTTGGCTATTGTAAATAATGCTGCTATGAACACAGGGGTGCAAATATCTTTTCCAGTTAGTGCTTTTGTCACCTCTGGGTATATTCCCAGAAGCAGAATTGCTGGATCATATGGTAGTTCTATTTTTAATTCTTTGAGGATCCTCCACACTGTTTTCCATAGTGGCTGTAGATATGCTGATTTTTATTACTTGTGCTCACTATCTTGATCTCTTTAATACTTCTAACATCGTCAATATGATTTTGAGAAGTGTTTCTACCTTGAGATTCACCAGGATTTTCAATTTACCATTATTACTGTTTCCATTTTTACCTCAAATGAATCATGTATCATTACAAGTAAACCACTTCTGTTCCAAAAAATCAGGAAGGTGCTGACAAGTTAACATTTTACTGATAGTCTGCGCAATGCGCAAATAGGTCACATCAGTCACTCATTACTTTGGAGTTTCTTTTATCTATTCAGAGGGAGAGTTGCAAATTTTCCCACTTCTGGCTGCATTGCTTGGCACATAATAAGCAATCTTTTTGCATGTATCTCAGTAACAGAATGCAACACAGCTCTATCGATTTCTGGGTCTCTTCCCTTCTTAGGCCTTGTAGGAAACTTGTTGTTTTGCAGCACAATCTGGAATTCTTTCAAAAAATAATCAATTTACACGAACTGATTTACATCCCACTACATAATTTTCTTGCCTTTTTTGCATACACAATAGCTTTATGTTTTAAAGCCAAGTATGGCTCTGTCTTTCTATGTGTATGTGTATGTGTGTGCATGTATAAATATAGATATGCAGTCAGTGTATCTTAGTATATATCTTTTAAAATATATTCAAGCGACAGTTAAATTTAACAAACTTGATAGAAACAATGCTCATAACTGATGTGAGGAGTGCCATAACCGAGTGTGCACACATATAGGCAGTGGCAACAATGCTATGATGACTGCTTAGCAAAGAGTGACCTTGAAAGGCATCGATAAGACGCTGTTTGTCAGAAATGTTAAAATGTGAAAAGACGTATCTTAGAATCAATGCCACACTTTATCTTCCATTAATGGGTTGAATGAAAAGGCCTTTGGGAAGGAGTCTGAAGCATAGTCAGTGCTGCTGTCCTGGAGAATTAATGAGTTTTAATATTCGAAAACTGATCTTTCCCCTCAGAAGAATAAATCAGAGAGATAAGAAAAGAAAAGCATCTTGAATTAAAGAAGTGAGTCCAAGATCATTCCCTTGAAAACTTGCTTAAATTCCTGTTGATCTGGGCTCCTTCACACAGCTCTTTTTGCCCACTAGGGGGCTCTCACACACAACAACACGTCAAGTGAAATATTGATGGCCCAGATTTTTTTGTTTTTGTTTTTTTTAATGTCATGTTCCCTCAATAAATATTTATTGAGCATGAGTTGTTAGGCATTTTACTGAACTTTTTGAGGAGCATAAAAATTACTATGTTCTGTACTCAGCCTGTAGGAGATCTATTGATAAGGGAGATAAAACATGTATAAAAATTAAAATAGGGCTTCCCTGGTGGCGCAGTGGTTGAGAGTCCGCCTGCCGATGCAGGGGACGCGGGTTCGTGCCCCGGTCTGGGAAGATGCCACATGCCGTGGAGCGGCTGGGCCCGTGAGCCATGGCCACTGAGCCTGCGCGTCCGGAACCTGTGCTCCGCAACGGGAGAGGCCACAACAGTGAGAGGCCCGCGTACCGGAAAAAAAAAAAAAAAAATTAAAATAAAGGGAGGCATGAGACAAGTGTTGACAAACTAGAACAAAGAATTATAAAAATTCAAAGGAGTAGTGAGCCCTTGCCCAGTTTAAATTTCTCTGACTTGAAAAAAGTGTCATCTCCCTAATGCAGTAGCCAGCCCCTGTGTTTCAGGCAATCGTCCTCTCTGAGGTTTGTGGGAGGGGTAAGAGCAGAAGCAACCACCTCTTGCTAGTGCCTTCAAGGGGCAGCTGAGGTAGTGCTGGCAGCACGTGCTTATTCTTGTCTTTCTCTCCCTTCTTCCCTTTTTTTTCACAGAATTCCCTTCTATCTTTGTCTTCTTTCTTGGGATATTCCAAACCATAATGATCTGTCAGCAACTCTAATATACAGTCTTAATCTTAAGGGTTGCATTGTGGACTAAAGAAGTTGTCCAACCCAGTTTCAAGGTAAATTCTGGAACATGTTTTTCTCCCCAGGGAATTATTGTGGCCATCAACACCTCTTACTAATATTGCTGTATGTACATTTTCCAGTGTTGCCAAAATTGCAATGAAATGTTCATAGCCCCCTGAATTAGAGAAGCAAACTGGCAAAGCAGGAGCAGAAATAAGCCTGCAGAAATACTGTCCTCCTTCCATTACCATCATGCATATGCATTTTTACCCACTTTCTACCCAGGCTATTTTCTGGCCTTACTTTCTGAGCTCCTAGACACACCCCAAAGCTATAATCTTTGGGACATTTTGAAGTCTTTCCCGAGAATCCAAGAGGTCGACTCAATTCTAAGAGCCCAAGGAAAAAAAATTCTCTCCTTTCTCTTTTGGCTTTCCTTCTCAATTGAGAAACTGCTATTTGAAGATTCATTTTAATTATTTATTTAAAAATCCAAATTTAAAAGAACCATCGAACTTAAAAAGTTGTAAAAATCTTACTCCCATATAACCTTTACTCAGAGACAACAGTCATTAATGTTTTGCCCGTATCTGCTTTATTTATCTCTCTAATCATTGCCACTATTATTATTGATGAAATATTTGAGAGTAAATTGCAGACACAATAATCCTTTAATCCCAAATTCTTCAGTGTATATCTCCTAACAACAAAGGCATTTTCCTGCATAACCATAGTGTAAAGATAATTTCAGAAATTTAATGTTGATATAACAGCATTATCTTACATAAGTTTCACTTCATATTTTATCAATTGTCCCATTTGTGTCCTTTATAACTGTTTTTGTTTTTTTTCTGTTCTAAGATCCAATCTAGGAGCACATATTGCATTTAGTTGTCATAACTCTTTAGTCTCCTTCAATCTGGAACTATTCCTCTGTCTTTAACATTGAAAAATTTTAAGAGTTCAGATCAATTGAATGTCTCTGAATTTGGGTTTGTCTGATAGTCTTACATGATTAGATTCTGTTAATGCATTTCTTGGCAGGAAGGCTACATATTCTGCAACTATTGTATCAAGAGGCATATGATTCCCCTTCTTAGGGCTTCAAAAGTTTTTTTCTTCCCTAAGCAATGTGAGAGTGTTCATTACCTCACAACCTCACCAAAAAAGTGTGTTGTCAAGCTTTTGAATTTATTGCCAATGTGATAGGTAAAAAAATGGTATCTTAATATAGTTTTAAAAATCTTTTTTGAAGTAGAATTTAAAAGTAATAACATGAATACATTTTAAGTGCACAGTGTGATGAGTTTTTGACACATGATGTAAGGTATAGACTATGTCCATCACTCTAAAAAGTTTCTTGTTCTCCTTCTCAGTAAATTCCCCCAATCCTGGCCTCAGAAAAACACTGTTTGCTTTCTGAAACTATAGGTTAGGTTTTTGTACTCTAGAATTTCACACAAATGGAATCATATGGTATGTACACATTTGTGTTTGGAAGGAAGAAAATACTGGTAGTATCCCTATGGTAGATTAGAGATTTCTCATTTTTAATATAATCCAATTCAGGATAAATGGCCTGAATATATATAGATTATAAGTAAAACTGAATTCCTCTAATTTTAAATAAAATGCAATTTCTAGTTTGACTTTTAAAATTGGTCTTCTTACTATGCCAATGTACTAATTCCCAAAGAATGGCAGAATTATAGCATCTGTAGGAATCGCAAGACATCATTTTTATAAGTTCTATCCTTACTGTCAAATAACTTTTTGTAAACCTTCTGTGACAAGGATTCTGTACCTTCCAAAGAAATTACTCTCCATTTTAGAGTAAGCTTCTTTCTCCCTTGGAAAGCTATATTGGGATCAGTGGTTAGTTCTTAAAAAGAAAAGAACTCTGAGTACAAAGTTTAACTCTACCTTTCCAAATAAATGTATTCTGAACAAGTATTGTAAGTGTTGTATAGCGGAGGGGTACAATGCTGTCATTTATTAAATTGTCTTTTCTCTCTGGGTTCTTGATTTGTCAGGGGGCACATCGCGCCAATGATTTTATTAAAGAGTTGATCCCATACCGTCTTAACTTTTCACTGTGTCACAGGTGTCTCTTCCAAGGTTTAGGAGAAAAAAAAGTAACTGCATCTTTGATACTTAATTTAGCACTGATTTCACTCTGTGTTATGGCTACTTTTAGCAACCTTTGAGACTCTGTGTATGAGCCCGGTGTACAAACCGAGCTGATGAAATAAAGGAAGATCCACGTGATTGAAACATCTAATAACCCTGGCACAAATCAATCCCTACCATACTTGTATTCAAAGCTAAGCTGGGCTCCCCTGGTGGCACAGTGGTTGAGAGTCCGCCTGCCGATGCAGGGGACACGGGTTCGTGACCCGGTCCGGGAAGATCCCACATGCCGCGGAGCGGCTGGGCCTGTGAGCCATGGCCGCTGAGCCTGCGCGTCCGGAGCCTGTGCTCCACAGCGGGAGAGGCCACGACAGCGAGAGGCCCGCGTACCGCAAAAAAAAGAAAAAAAAAAAAAGCTAAGCTTCTTGGTTGCTATGAATCAATACAGGTGAGAGATTCAAAAGAATCAATACATGTGAGAGAACAGCAATTAATCGTCAGTACTAGAGAGATATTCACTGTTCCGGTATAAAACACTTTCCAAAACTGAACCTCATCTGCATGAAGTGTTATCTCTGATTCAATGGCTAAATGAGGAAATAAAGCCCTGATATTTAAAGTCAGTGATGCTTTGGTTCAGTTTGCTTTTCAGATGGTACTTTTTTTTTTTTGGTTGATAGAAAATAACACACGGAAAGGACACGGGGAGGAGAGGAGCGTGGCAGACCCGGAAGGTGGAGAAAATAAGGGCATATTTAGCCCCTGAAAAGACAAACATTAAAAAATCGATAACTTTAGGGTCCAAGATGGCGGCGCCCATATGCACTCTAGAACTGGAAGCTGCCGGGCGTCTCGCGAGACTTGAACACCAGCGAGGTCGGCGCCGAGAACCGGGCGGCTCGAGTCCGACTGGGCAAGGGGAAGAAGCTAGTGAGCTGCGAGGAGGCGCACGCGCCTCACCACGTCACCCACCGCAAGGACTGGCTATCACTGCACACAGGTAACGTGGATGGGGAGGGCCAGGCTACGGAGCGAACGGTGGAAGATGTTTTCCTTCGCCAGTTTCTGCTGGGGGTCTTCCCCGGCTGCCTCCCTGACCAGCTTATTCTAAAGCGCCAGGCTAACCAGGTGGAGATTTGTGCTCTGGTCCTGAGGTAACTGCCTGTGCACAGGTTCTACTTCCTTGTGGGCTACGGTGAGACTCTGCTGTCCCACTTTTACAAGGGTCCTGTGCATCTCCAAACTGTGCCCTCAAAGATTGTGTATATCTAGGACAACTGTCTTTTTTTGCGTCAGGATCTAGCCTGCAAAGGACAGAAATTTGTGGAAAAGGACTGAAGTAGAAATAGGGGAAATATATCCTCTCAGACTACTGAGGGGATGTATTTGTCTTCAAAGCGGCTGTTGAATAAATAGACTCTCCATGTTGTCTTGCCTCTGGGTCTGTGTAGAGAACTAGAATAGGGTTTCTTTGAAGATGCTCCAGCGTTCCCAGGAAGGCTGCCAGTTACCTGAGGTTTAGGTAATAGCTACAGTTCAGTGAGTGTCTTGTGCCAGTCACTGTGTCAGGAACTTTACCTGAAGTTCTTTGTTTTCTCTTAAAATGGAAAGATCCGTTTTTGGAGATTATAAAGCATGTTAATTTTTAAAAATAAAAACAGTAGGGCCATGTATTAAATCAGCCATGGAGCTTGTAATTCTACCCCAGAGAGAACCACTGTGAATAATTTGTTGTATTTTATTTCCAGATGAACTTTCATCCCCCATACTGTACTGCATATTCATCATTTACTTAAAAAGCTTTTAACTGTGCAAATAATAATATCTTTAGCAAGAAAGACACCAACATAATTACATGATATTCCAATAGTATGGCCTTATTAATTTTAAAACTGCTAATTAAATTTCTAAATAAAAAAACTTTTAAACAATTTATAAAGATAAGTGATTTATCAAATAATTTCAGTAGCATTGGGTCAAGACCCACTTCATATTGAAAACACACTCACATTAAATAGGAAAGAGTTTGCAGTAATCTTTGATTTCAGATTCTGGATATAGAACTATTTTCCTCGATAATTTTAACAGTTTCATTGAGGTACAATTGGTATACAGTAAATTGCACATATTTAAAGTATACAGTTGGCATATGTACACACCTGTGAAAAACATCACCATAACAAGCATATTAATCACACCCAAAAGTTTCCTTGTACCCCTTTCTATGGCTGCTTCCTGCCTCTCCCCACCTCCTTCCCAGCCCCAGGCAAACACTGATCTATATTCTGTTATTATAGACAAATTTACATTTTTTAGAATTCTCTAGAAATAAAATCACACAGTATATACCCTTTGTTTTCTGACTTTTTTCTAGCAAAACTATTTTGAGATTCATCCATGTAGTTGCATGTATCAATTCTTTGTTCCTTTTTATTGGTGAATAGTAGTCTGTCATATGGCTATACCATAGTTTGTTTATGCATTTGCCTCCTGATTGACATATGTTGTTTTGTTTTTCAGTTTTTGGCTATTACAAATCAAATCGCTATGAGCTTTATGTATATGTCTGTGTGGATGTTTGTTTTCATTTCTCATACCTACATGTGGAATGTCTGGGTCATGCAGCAGGAATATGTTTAACTTTTTAAGAAACTACCAAACTGTTTTACATCCCCATTGCTTCTTAGATCTTCTACTATTTTATTCTTTATTTTTTTTCATAATGGAAAAGAATATTTATTTGTTTATTTATTTATTTATGGCTGTGTTGGGTCTTCACTCTGCTTGCGTGCTTTCTCTAGTTGTGGCGAGCGGGGGCTACTCTTCATTGCAGTGCACGGCCTTCTCATTGTGGTGGTTTCTCTTGTTGCAGAACACTGGCCCTAGGGCACACGGGCTTCAGTAGTTGCAGCGCGTGGGCTCAGTAGTTGAAGCACATGGGCTCAGTAGTTGCGGCGCACAAGCTCTAGTGCAAACGGGCTTCAGTAGTTGTGGCTCACAGGCTCTAGAGTGCAGGCTCAGTAGTTGTGGTGCACGGGCTAAGTTGCTCTGCAGCATGTGGGATCTTCCAGGACCAGGGATTGAACCTGTGACCCCTGCATTGGCAGGCAGATTCTTAACCCCTGCCAGGAAAGTCATACTTTGTTCTTTTGTTTCAAGTTGAAAGTAAGCCAGCTCCCATTAACTCCATCTTTGCCAGAAGCCTCCTTCAACTTATATTAAAGGCAAGAAAATGCTCCATGAGAGAAAAATAAAACAATGAAGTAAACAAATAAAAACAAATATTCATGTGCTAATACTGCACTGTAATAATCTGAGATCAGCTGAGAATTTGTCCTACCAGTGAGGACAGTTTAACAGTGTCAGAACTCTCTCAGCAAATTCCTCAGTATCTGTACTCCTTGGCCCAAGATAATTTTCTTTTCACTTAGACAACAGTATGGGTTTAGACTCTAGATGAGGACCTCCTCTTGAATGTGGAAAATGGAAACTGGCCCCTCACAGAGAAACCTTTCCTGACCACCCAAATTAAAGTAACCCCCTAGTTATTCTATATTGCATCACTGTGGTTTTGTTATTTGTATTTTACTTATCATAACTTGATATTTTCTCATTGTCTTTTTTTTTTTTTTTTGCGGTACGCGGGCCTCTCACTGTTGTGGCCTCTCCCGTTGCGGAGCACAGGCTCCGGACGCTCAGGCTCAGTGGCCATGGCTCACGGCCCCAGCCGCTCCGCGGCATGTGGGATCTTCCCAGACTGGGGCACGAACCTGTGTCCCTTGCATCGGCAGGCAGACTCTCAACCGCTGCGCCACCAGGGAAGCCCTCATTGTCTATTTTTAAAAAAAATTATCGGTCTTCTGAACTAGAATTCTCTCCATGAAAGTATATACTTTACAATCATATTCAGATTCTATTTCCTGTAGCCAGAATAATGTCTGGTGCATTAGAAGTGCTTGATAAAATATGTCAGAGGAGTATTTTCTGACTCTGACCTTGGAACAACTGTTGCTTTAAAAGAAAGTGTTCTAAAAGAAAAGGAAACATAAAAAAAATTAATATCACAAGGCAGCTCCATATTTACTGACGTCCACATTCCTTGTGACTTCATTGTTTGTATTACCTGTGAACCTTTCCTGAAATCTTATTCTTATCTGATATCTTTCTGTCTGTTGCTCTTCCTGTTGCTTCACATTTCCTGTTCTGGGGTTTGTTTTATCCTGGCACTTGAAGTCACTGTCATACCCTCCCTTGGTATCAACATCGTGGGAGAAAGAAAAAGAAATCTTTTTCCTTGAGATTTTTATTACTGTAAACAGCCACTGCACTTCATGTTGTGTTTTGTTTTTTGTTTTTTTTACTCCCCATATCCTGCTACCAAATTGCAGACCTTCTCTCTTTCACAGTCCTATACCTGAAAACACATTTCCATTTCCTCAGCTTCCTGCTCAGTTCAAGCCAAGCTTTTTGAAAGATGCCTTAATTGGTCTATCTGCTTCGAGTTCTCCTTTTTCTTTAGTTAATTTCATATATGACCCCCAGATAATATTCCTAAAGTAAATTCTAAATGTATTATCCTTCTATTCAAAAAACATTAATTATTTCCTAAGCAAGGTGGCAAATTAGGAGCCCACGGTTCTAATTTAGATGGGATATATGTTTTGTTTGTTTGGCTTACTCAGTTTTTAAAACACATTTTTTAGCCATTGTTAAATAATCAAAGGATTTTATATCAAAATCAGAATTTCTAATTTTCACGAAAACCTAAAAGATCTGCAAGTACTGGGCCCAGTCTCTCATGAGGCAGTAAGGAGCTGAGTGTTGAGTACCTCCAGAGACAAAGCAAATCCACTCCAGTTTGTCTGAGTCCTTGCTCTCCCTATCTATTCCTGATGCTGGGACCAAGTGTAGTTTGTTATTTATGGTTGTGTTTGTGCTGTTGTTTTTCTTAGAGTGGAGAAATATTTCTCTTTCCTCATATCGATTTCAAACATAAGAAGATGAAAGATAACCTGAGAAGCTACATATTTAAATTATAATTGAAAGGCAACATATTTGCTTAGGGAAGTGAAGATAATTTCTAAGTGTTTAATATAAATTAAGTATATGTCTGTGTCTTATACTTGGCCCTCTTTGCCCACATACTTTACTTACCTGGCCTCTCTGAGGGTGAGAATTTGTGACCCTTTCCTGTTATATTTCAGATTGAGAACAGACTCCTCACTTGGGCATCCAGGACTGTCCAGGGCAGAGACCTGGACAGTCTGACTTTTAACCTCATCTGCTGCTGCTCCTATCCTATCTCCAGCCCAAGTTGTTGTAGCTGCACTTCTCAGCCACTGTCCTCTAGGCCTAAATCTCCCTCTTATCCCCAGTACCCCCCACCCACCTCCTTTCCGAAATCCTGGTCCACCTACCCTTTGTCTGTGAAAAATCTTCGAGTCCCTGGTCAAAGGCCACCCTCTCCAGGACGTTACTGACTGTTCATCAGATGTGCTCTCCCTTAACTCAGCTGACAGAGCACCGTGTTTCTCCCTCACTTATGGAGCCTGGATCTGCTCTTGGTTTTAGTTCCCCACTGGAGGTCATGTCTAGGCTTCTGGAAGGCCCCAAAGATGCAAATCTTGCTTTCAGAAATGGAGAGAATGAAGAGAAGTTACTTATTAGTACATTAAATAGCAGACCAAAATTCTGATATTTACAGACTACTGAGGACATTTTACTCATACATGAGCACAGACGTGCACACACACACACATATACACACACACTTTCTCTTCCATGGATACGACTAGGAGGGCTATCACACAATGATTCAGAGCATGTGCTTTCAAGTTAATCATATTTACCACTGACTGTGCTATTCTAACTAAGTGTATCCTTACTTAATCCCATGGAGTCTGTTTCTTTTCAGTAAAATAAATGAGTTTAATAATATTTCTTTTACAGTGTTGTTGTAAAGGTGTGCACATAGAACACAGTACTGTGCCTGGCGTATAATAAGTACACTGTAAATGGTACTTGTTGTCACAGGGGTAACATTTTAAAAAATAATTTCTATACTTTCCTCTTTTGACTTTCTATGCACATGAACTTTACCTCAGTGCTCTCAGAGGTAGGAAAAGAGAATTATGCTATGTTACAAAAGAAAGCAAATAAAAGATCATTTTCCACATTCGACATTGAAAATAGAATTATGCATTAAGACATAACCTAGTGAACCAGATTATCATTTTGAAAGAAGGCTTAAACGTTTCCTTAATATTCTTCCCTCCCCACTTTTTTTCAGCTGTGCCATGCAGCTTGCAGTGTCTCAGTTCCCCAACCAGGGATCGAACCCCGTGCCCTCAGCAGTGAAAGCGCAGAGTCCTAACCACTGGACCGCCAGGGAATTCCCAAGGCTAGCTTCTTTATCTTCCTAACCAAGCCTTACAGGTTAGGGTCTTCCTTAAGGGGATCTAGACAAGAAGACTAAGGAAGAGGGTCTGCCCCTTTCTGGCCCCCAAGGGATTATGGGAGGAAGGAGAGGGAGTGAGAGAGGAGTTCAGGGTTTGACATGTGTTGCTGTTGGCAGTTGTCATTTCTCAGTCATCACTGTCACACACACTGATACTCTCCCTCCCCTCATTCCAATACTGCTATTGGCTCAGCCATCACACCCACAAGCGTTCCCAACCCTCTCTCAGGCAAGAGGAAAGCATTCCTCAGTATGATGCTGGAAGGCGTTTTCCTTCCCAAACAATTAAGAGCTATTTTGGCCAACTTTCAGTTCTTGAGCTATCAAGGCTCTCTTGCAGGACCACTCAGTACTGCATCCAAGCACATTTCTTGCTGATGGTCAACCAGGCAACCTTTCAGACCTTTTCTACCTCAAGATGTGTTCATTCAAAATTTAGCCTTCATCTCCTCAATTTTGAGGATATGAGGATGTTGTCTGTAAAAAAAAAAAAAAAAAAATTCAAGCCATCATTAACATGTATGTAAGTAAGAAACTGATACTTGAAATTCCTCCAGACTGAGATAACTACAATTGAAATTTAATGCTTCTCCTTTCATATATCTCTTTCTGCATATAGACACACATATATGTCTATATAATTTTACATAATTTATATCATGTCATGTTTGCTGTTTTTCTCAGAAACAATCTTCTTGTTCTTTTTTAATTACTTCTCCCTCCCTCTTTCTTCTTATGCAGTCATAACGTCCATGTGTCATAAATTTTCATATCTGTCTTTGGCTCATATTGTCATATACAGACAAATACATATGTGTACCCATACATACATGTGTAGAAATGTAAGGCTTTGGGGAAACTGCTTGCTTTATAAAAATGGGATCATAATGTGTACATTTCTTTTTATGCTGCTTATGCCTTTAATGTATCTTTTTAAGGTAACATAATATTTCACAGTATGACTGTATCCAAATTTATACAACCACTTCCTTTTTGATGGAAGTAAGGCTTCTATTATATATTTACTTTGATTTGGATCTGTAGTTTGTCTCATGCTTTCTGTCAATTTTTCTTTTTTTAAAATCAATTTAAAATCTTTTTATTATAGATAAAAATGCTATCTGCTGTAGTGTTTGGAAATATTTTTCACTATCTTAATTTATCTTGTAATTTATGATGCTTTTTCCCATTAAACATTTTCTATCTAGTCAAATATGTCTACTTTTTCTTTTACATCTTGTAGTAAACTATTAAGCCTCCTGGATCTGCCCTCCATTTTTATTATTAATGCTTTATTTCTTTTAATTTTTGCTCTGCGTTTTGTGATTTTTCTTTGAGTGGCTCTTACAGGTCACCTGTTGGGTATTCATCAGGAACCAATCTCTCCTTTGATTTACTTGCTGACTTTGTAATTGTGAATCATTTTTAAAGGTCTTTTTAAAAAGGTTTTAATAGAATCTCCCTAAATGCTCTTGTTATTTATTTTCTAAATTTAAGTTGTCACTTATATCTACCAGCAATTCTAATCCATGAAATTCTTCCAAGTCTGGGAGTTCTGTTCGTTATTCTTCTTTCTGGCTGCTGGCTGATGGATTGTAATTATCCATCACTTATTCATGGTTTTACAGCCTTAGGGCTCAAACCAAGCTTTAGGGATCCCATGTGGCATAAACCTACCAGTGGTGGGAGATGCAGCATGCTCTGCTCCTGTGGGCCAGAAACACACCTGCTGACAAATTGTCAACATCTGATCAAGACACCAGGATGAGGCCTCTCTCCTCCCAAGTTTCCTCACTGCAAAGACTAAAGTCTCAAAGTATCAAAGAGAGAGAAAGAAAGGAAAGAAGGTGGAAGGGAGAAAGAAGGAAGGTAGAGGTAGAGGTAGACAATAGGCTTTTAAGAATCTTAAGGGCGTGACTCTCTTATCTGCTAGACAAAAAGGCTTCTAAGAATCTCAAAGACATCATCTCAAAGCGCGCTGTTCCTCATTCCAAAGAAGAATGGGGCCTATCCCGGAGATATTTATGGGTGTGTCTTTTTGTCACATGGACAGAGCAACAATAATAATCACAGAAAGCTTACACCATTTTTTAAGAGCATTACGTTGGCAAAAAAAAAAATCAAAACCAAACAAAAACGACCACCTACTCAGACTTCAGGGACAGAGACAGTTCAAAAGAAAAAGAGCCCTTATAACCCCTGACCTTCTACAGGCACGAGTCGGTCTGAGAAATATGCTCAGCTGTGAAGAGTGCTATGTCTTAAGGAGGAAAGATGGCTCAGAGTGCAGAACCAAGAGCCCAGAAAGCAGAGCCTAGAACTTCAAAGAATCACTTATAGGGAGGAGGATTGGACTCAACAAAATTTCTCTAGCTCACTAACACTTATGTGCTTCCTATTCTTCTCCTTTTTACATAGAAATGTCTCCTACAGTTATCTTCTCCCTGTCTTAGCATTGTACATTGGGTGTGTATCAGAAGATAACCTGTCTCTTTAATTCACAGGTCTTCAGATTAAGAGAATCATGCTCTAGGAGCTACACTCGAGGACCTTCAGTAGAAGGAGCTGTCCCCAAGGAGCTCCATTTATATTTAGACCTGATTTAGGTAATGAGATCACAGGCTTCAAGCCTGACCCTGATGACTTAATAGAGTGAGGATTTGGAGGTCTTAGGAAGGTTGTGAAAGCATTTTGTTGCTAGATGGGAAATGAATCATGGAGGTTAGAGGAAGACGGTAAGAACCAGTCTCCCATGACAGCCCCCGTGAACTACACTTCCCAGTATTCAAGTTCTGTGTAGTTCTCTCCCCACTGAATCTGGGCTAGCCCTATGTAGCTCATAGAATGTAGTTGAAGTGTTGCCACATGACTCCCAAGAGTCTGTCATAAGAAGCCTTGTAGTTTCTGCTTTGGTCTCTTGGAACACTCATTCTTGGAATGCTGTCTCTTATAATCCAGCTGCCATGCTGTAAAAAGCCTGAACCGCATCGAAAAGCACATATAAGCACTGTGATAGAGAGCCCCAGCTAAACTACAGCAAACAGCCAGATCAGCCGCCAGCCATGCGAGCAAGCTGTCTTCTATGTCAAGCCCAGTTAAGGCTTCAGAAAAACCCAGCGCTTACTACCATCTGACAGCGACTACACCAGAGGCCTAAGCAAGAACTACCCAGCTGAACATGGTCAACCAACAACAAATGGTTGCCTTTAACTCATTACAATTCATAGTGGTTTGTTACCAGAAATAGGCAAATAGAATACAACCAAATACTTTTCCAATATGTTTGCAGCCAATTGATATACTCCCAATCAAGTGTGACAGTATCACATGCTGGCAAGGGTATGAATCAACTAGGATTCTTATATTTTGCTGGCAGGAGATTCTAGGGGATGTACAGTCCTAGTTGTTTTTCTTAATATGACAGATTTATTTATATAAAATCACATACCCCAGAATCCACCCATTTAAAGTGCACAATTCAATGGTTTATAGTATATTCACAGAGTTGTGCAAGCAGATCACAGTCAGATTTGGAACACTTTTATCATCTCAAAAAAAGAAATCCCATATGTATTAGTAGTCACGCCCCATTTCCCTCCAACTTCTCCAGCTGAAGGCAACCACTAACCTACTTTCGTCTTTGTAGATTTGCATGTTCTGGGCATTTCATATAAATGGAATCATAAAATATGTAGTCTTTTGCAAATGCTTTCTTTTAGTTAACATGTTTTCAGTGTTTACCCACGGTGAAGCATGTGTCAGTATTTAGTTCCCTTTCATTGCTGAATAATATTCCATTTTATAGTGTGATAGATGGAATAATGGTGCTCAAAAGATGTCCATATCCTAATCCCCAGAACCTATGCATATGTTGCCTTATGTGGCACAAGAGAGTTTGAAGAAATAATTAAGTTATGGATCTTGAGATGAGGAAATTATCCTGAAGTATATGGTGCACCCACTAGAATCACAGGGACATTGTAAGAGGGAAGCTACAGGGTCAAAATTAGACAGAAAGTGATGTGACTATAGAAGCAGAGGGGGAAAAGGTTTGAGATGCAAGGCCATGAGCTAAGGAACGAGGGAAGTCTTTAGAAGTTGGAAAGACAAGGAAATGGAATTCCTCCCCACAGCCCCAAAAAGGAGCAGAGCCTTGAGAACATCATTTTAGGAACTCTGACCTCCAGAATTAAAATACAATAAACTTGTGTTGCTTTAAGACACTGTTTACAGTGTTACAGCAGCAACAAGAAACTAATACATACAGATATACAGCATCATACATATATGTGCATGTATACATCTATCTCTATACATACACATTTATATTCATATATATATATATATATATATATAGTCATTAGTTGATGGACATCTGAGTAGTTTTCACTTTACGGCTACTGTGAATAATGCTGCTGTGAACATTTGTTTACAAATTTTTGTTTGGACATGTTTTCATTTGGGGGTATATAGTTAGGAGTGGAATTGTTGCATTATATGATAACTCTATGTTTACCATTTTAAGAAACTGCCAGACTGTTTCCCGAAGCTTTGTACCATTTTATATTCCCGCCAGCAGTGTTTGAGGGTTCCATGCTCTCCAAAATTGTCAACATTTGTTATTATCTGCCTTGTTTATTATAGGCATCCTGGTGGTGTGAAGTCATCTTACTGTGGTTTTGATTTGTATTTCACTGATGGTTAATGATGTTGAGCCAATTTTCACGTAGTTATTATTCATTTGTATATCTT
The DNA here is from genome assembly GCF_003676395.1 of Aethalodelphis obliquidens. Lineage (NCBI taxonomy): Eukaryota > Metazoa > Chordata > Mammalia > Artiodactyla > Delphinidae > Aethalodelphis > Aethalodelphis obliquidens. Next base: position 10,659,124 of record NW_020837980.1, read on the forward strand.
TGGTGAAATGTCTATTCAGATTTTTTTCATTTATTATGACAAAAAATTAGAAACAAAGTTTCTACAGTGAGAATTGATTAAATACATTAATTAAATACAACAGAATACTAAGGCTCCACTAAAGATTGTGCTTACCATATTTATAGCGTGTTACTTGTATTTCCATATTTATAGTGATATTTATAGTTTTGTCAAACAGGTTGCAAAAAAGAATGGTAACATTTTTGTAAACACACACATATTACAAATAGCCATAGGAAAAAAAAGTCTCAAAGGTGTATATCAACTTCTAGCTGTTACCTTTGGATGATAAAATTATGAGATAATTTTCTGGGGTTTTTTTTTAGCATTTTTTAATTTCTCTGATAAACACATATTACTTGTATTTAGAAAAGAAAAGGGTTGTTTTTCTTTCAAGCATATTCTGTGTTTTTAAACATGTAGGATGCATTGTAAAATTAAAAATAGATTCTTCCTGTGTTAGTTTTCTTTAAAAATATTTCTCTAAGTAATTAAAAATTTGCCCTCTGTGTATAACTAGGTTCCCAAATTCTTCATATTTTCAAAGCATAATAGTCCCAACAAATATAAAACTGAAATCTAAACTCAAATGCACAAAGAAATTCTGGTCTCAGATATATTCCATCAATCCAGAGAGAAAACAACAAAAAAACATCAGAATTACAAACTGTTCTACCATCAAGATTTTCTTCAGTAGTCATTTACCCAGTCTATTGCCAAATGTAAAAGACCACTTGAAAACTCTGCTTTGTTGTCATTACAATAAGGAAAACTTTGCATAGCTCTAATGACATCTAATCACTGTAGTTTTCCCTGGGATTTCATTCTTAGAACCCAATTACCAAAACTCTGAAGAGATCTATTCCCACTAAGCTGATGAACTGCCTCTCTAAGCTGAAACCAGCAGGGCTATTTTAATATTCATCTGTATTAAATATATAAATATGTTCAATATTTATACTTAATCTATAGTCCTTGGATGCAGACTCACTAGCAACACTTGAGAATCTTAGGACATGATCAGTATTTCCAGATTGCATTGGCTCTCACATCCTTAGGATTTTCTAGATACAGGATCATGCCATCTCTAAATAGAGATAGTTTTATTTCTTTCCTTTCCATCTGGAAAGTTTTTTTTTTTTTTTTCAATTTTCTTGCCTAATTGCCCTGGCAAACACTTCAGTACAATATTGAATAGAAGTGACAAGAGCAGACATCTTTTTCTTGTTTCTGTGGGAAAGCATTAAGTCTTTCACCTTTATACATGATGTTAGCTGCTCATTTTCTTGTAGATGACCTTTGCCAGATTAAGTTCCCTTCTATTCCTAGGTTGTTTTTCTTTTTTATCATAAAGGGATGTTGGACTTTGTCAAATGTATCTCTCCATCTTTTGAGAGGATCGTATGGTTTTTGTTTTTATTCTATTTAAATGGGGTATTAGGTTAATTGATTTTCAGTTGTTAAATCAATTTTGCATTCTTGGGATAGCTACCAAGAATTTTGTCACAGTGTATAATTCTTTTGCTGGATTTGATTTGATAATATTCCATTGAGAACTTTTACTAAGGGACATTGGTATGTAGTTTTCTTGTGATCTTTATCTGATTTTGGTATCAGGGTGATACTGGTTTCATAGAATAGTTGGGAAGTATTCCCTCCTCTTCTGTTCTTTGGAAGAGTTTATGAAGAATTGGTATTAAGTCTTCTTTAAATGTTTGGTAGAGTTTATTACTGCAGCCATCTGGAATTTTATTGGTGGAAAATTTTTGATTACAAATTCAATCTATTAACTTATAGTCTACTCAGATTTTCTTTTTCTTCTTGAGTCAGTTTTGGTAGTTTGTGTCTTTCTAGGAATTGGTCCATTTTATCTAAGTTAACTAATTTGACTGAAAACAATTTCATAGTATTCCCCTAGAATCCTTTTTATTCCTTTAAAGTCAGTTGTAACGTTCTGTTCCTGCCATTGCCCACCCCTCCCCCCATCAGTTCAGCTAAAATATGCAAGTTTTGTTTTTATTGATTTTCTGCATTTTTTTGTTATTCTCTATTTCATTAATTTTCACTCTAATCTTTATAGTTTTTTCCTTCTGCTTCTTTTAGGTTTAGTTTGCCTTCTTTTATTTAGCACCTTAAGGTAGAAGTTTAGACTACTGATTTGAGATCTTTTTTCTTTTATCAACATGTATTTATAGCAATAAATTTCCCTGTAAGCACTGCCTTAACTGAGTCCCATAAATTTGGTATTTAAAAAAATTATTTTCTAATATTCTTTTAATTTCTTTTTTGACCCAACTTTCTTTGCCCCATTGCTTAGTTAGGAATGTGTTGTTTAATTTCCAATATGTGTTAATTTTCCAGCTTTCCTACTATTACTGATTTTTAATTTAATACCACTGTGGTCAGAGAACATACTTTGTATGATTTTAATACTTGAAAATTTATTGAGGCTTGTTGTATAGCATAGCATATGGTCTATACTGAAGAATGTTCCAGGTGTACTTGAGAAGAATGTGTATTCTGCTGCTATTGGGTTAAGTGTTGTATGGATGTGCATTAAGTCTAGTTGGTATATAGTGTTGTTCAAACCTTCTATGATGTCACTCCTCAGAGGGTGCATCCTTGGGCATGTACACAGTCACTCTGGAATGACAATGGTTTTAGCAGGGCTCTTTTTGACTGTCTCTTACCTTGATCTTTCTGTTAAGCTGTCTGCCTCTGTTGGCATCACACCCAGCTATTTGACTCCAATAACTGCTGGCTGGTTGCTCTATTGTTTTCAGCAATGCCTCAGTATATAAATTGATCCACAGTCTAACCCAATTAAATTTGGGCCACTTGTGGAGGTAGTTTTTCTATCCCAGGAGATCTTTTTTTTTTTTTTTTAACCTCTTTCCCTGGTTCTCTATGATAAACAAGTTAGTGTACAATTTATTTTATTGCTTTCGTGGAGCTAATTGCTTACTACAGAAATCTCCGTTGTTTTCTAGAGCATTTTTATCCTTGAATTCCCCCTCATTCTTTTCTAAATAAAGTCAGTTTCTTTAGGAAGAGCTTCAGAGCTCTTTGTTCTAATGCCCAGCTTCATGCTTTGGGGAAAAAAAATCTCTGAACCATTTACTGTGGAGTTGGGTGTGAGGACAGTGGTCCATTTCTCTTGGAGTGACACACCTTTTTTTTTGTGCAGGGATTTGGTAAATGATGAAAGCCCCTGGTCTTCTTGACTTTCCTCTCCTGATATGGAAGCTCTGACCTATAAGCAAGCTGGGCCAAAGGCAATCAGGGCCCCAATGTTTTTAGCCTGACACACCAGCAGGAGGGCCTCCACCCTATGAGTGGGAACTGAATGGAGAAAGGAAGCCCTCAACCTCTTGCCTGCAGTCACCTGGAATTTAGATAGAGTTGGAAGGGATGAGAAATGTTGGTGGCTTGCTCCTCCCAGGGAAGTACTGGGGAGGTATTTTTAGGGATTTTTTTTTTTTTTTCAAATTATTGCCTAGAAGCCAGGGGAAGAGGAAGCCCCATCTTCTTGGCCATAACTTCTTGGAGTGGAGCTTTGATGCTTAGCTGGCAGGGGCAATGGAGGTAGGGAACCAATTGTTGCTCAAGTGTGATAGAGTCTGGCTGTTCTTATAAATATTCAGTGCATTTTTCTTGAATAACTATTTTTTCATTTGCTGTATGCTTTTAGGACAATTTCTAGAGATTTTAAATATTTATTTATTTATTTGGCCACATTGCATGGCATGTGGGGTCTTAGTTACCCGAGCAGGGATCGAACCAACACCCCCTGCATTGGAAGCTTAGAGTCTTAACCACTGGGCTGCCAGGGAAGTCCCTATTTATTTTATTTTAAAAATAATTGTCACCATTCATGGTTGTTTTTTCAGGGAGTGGATCCACAGAGCTCCTCATGCCAACATTGTGGAAGTGGATCCCCTTACGAGGTTTGTTTTTTAAAAAAATATTTATTTATTTATTCATTTATTTATTTATTTGTCTGCGTTGAGTCTTAGTTTGGGCACACAGGATCTTCACTGCAGCATGCGGCACCTTTCGTTGCAGCATGCGGGCTTCTCTCTAGCTGTGGTGTGTGGGCTCTAGAGCACAGGCTCAGTAGTTGCGGAGCCTGGGCTTAGTTTGCCCCACAGCATGTGGGATCTTAGTTCCCCGACCAGGGATTGAACCCGTGTCCCCTGCATTGGAAGGTGGATTCTTAACCATTGGACCACCAGGGAAGTCCCACGAGGTTCATTTTAATTAGCATTTCCTCAGCAACTAATGATGTTGAAAATTTTTCAAAGGCTTATTCAGGTCTTTTGCTCTTTTTTTTGTGTTGAGTTGTTTGATGATTAAAAAAAGATTAGTAGGAGTCCTTTAAAGGGTCTAAAACTGAGTACAGTGTTGAATATATGTATCACAACACTTTCTTCCAGTCTGTGGCTTACCTTTTTTACTCACTTAATGGCGACTTTTAATCAACAAAGGTTCTTAATTTAATGAAGTCAAGGTATAATTTTTTTCTTTAATGGATAGTTCTTTTGTGAATCATGTTTAAGAAATCTTTGCCTTCCCAAAATCATGAAGATATTCTCCTACATCTTCTTCTAGAAACTTTTTTTTTAGTTTAATTCTATGATCCATCTTGAATTTTTCTTTGTGTATGATAAGAAGTAAGATTCATTCTTTCCCCCAATATGGATCCCATTGAATAAGCATCATTCACTAAAAAAGACCATGTTTTTTTCTCCTTACTGAATTGCACCTTTGTCATGAATCAAGTGAACATTTATGTGTGGATCTTTTTCTGTACTCTTTACTTTGTTCTGTTGATCTATATGTGCAGCGTTGGGCTCAGACCACATTATCTTAATTAGTGCTGTTTTATGGTAAATCTTGAAATCTGACCATCTAAGTCTTATAGCTTTGTTCTTCTTTAAGAGACCATTCTGGGACCTTTGCACTTCCATACAAATGCTTGTCAATTTATACACATGCACACACACACAGACACAAAGACACATACACACGCCTGTTAGGATTTTGATCTAACTAAATGGACTTCATAGACCAATAAGGAGAATTTTGACATTTTATTTTTTTGTTTGATTATTTTTTGGTTTTTTGGGGGTTTTTATTTGGCTTCATCCCGCGGCATGTGGGATCGTAGTTCCCTGACCAGGGATTGAACCGGCGCCCCCTGTATTCGAAGCACAGAGCTTTAACCACTGGGCTGTCATGGAAGTCCCTTGACATTTTAATAATATTGAGTCATCCAGTCCATGAACATGATATTGTTCTTTATTTACTTAGGTCTTCTTTAACCCATCTCATTAATGCTTTGTAGTTTTCAGTGTCTTTCACATATTTTATTAGATTTATTTCTAGAGATTTAATTTTTTCATATTATTATAAATAGTATTGTTTTTCAAATTTTATTTTTCAATTGGTTGTTGCTAGAATACATAAATACAATTTACTTCCATGTATTGCCCTCATAATCCAGCAACCATGATCAATTTACATATTCATTTTAATTATTTGTAGATTCTTTGAGGGGTTTTTTGGTGTATAATCATTTAAAATTTTATTTCTGCTCCCATCATTTGTATCTTCTTTTTTTTTTTAACATCTTTATTGGAGTATAATTGCTTTACAATGTTGTGTTAGTTTCTGCTTTATAACAAAGTGAATCAGTTATACATATACATATGTTCCCATATCTCTTCCCTCTTGCGACTCCCTCCCTCCCACCCTCCCTATCCCACCCCTCTAGGTGGTCACAAACCACCAAGCTGATCTCTCTGTGCTATGCAGCTGCTTCCCACTAGCTATCTATTTTACATTTGGTAGTGTATATATGTCCATGCCACTCTCTCACTTTGTCACAGCTTACCCTTCCCCCTCCCCATATCCTCAAGTCCATTCTCTAGTATCTTTATTCCCGTCTTACCCCTAAATTCTTCATGAACTTTTTTTTTTCTCTTACATTCCATATATATGGGTTAGCATACAGTATTTGTTTTTCTCTTTCTGACTTACTTCACTCTGTATGACAGACTCTAGGTCCATCCATCTCACTACAAATATCTCAATTTCGTTTCCTTTAATGGCTGAGTAATATTCCATTATATATATGTGCCACATCTTCTTTATCCATTCGTCTGATAATGGACACTTAGGTTGCTTCCATGTCCTGGCTATTGTAAATAGAGCTGCAATTAACATTGTGGTACATGACTCTTTTTGAATTGTGGTTTTCTCAGGGTATATGCCCAGTAGTGGGATTGCTGGGTCGTATGGTAGTTCTATTTTTAGTTTTTTGAGGAACCTCCATACTGTTCTCCATAGTGGCTGTATCAATTTACATTCCCACCAACAGTGCAAGAGGGTTCCCATTTCTCCACACCCTCTCCAGCATTTATTGTTTGCAGATTTTCTAATGATGGCCATTCTGACTGGTGTGAGGTGATACCTCAATGTAGTTTTGATTTGCATTTCCCTAATGATTAGTGATGTTGAGCATTCTTTCATGTGTTTGTTGGCAATCTGTATATCTTCTTTGGAGAAATGTCTATTTAGGTCTTCGGCCCATTTTTGGATTGGGTTGTTTGTTTTTTGTTATTGAGCTGCATGAGCTGCTTGTAAATCTTGGAGATTAATCCTTTGTCAGTTGCTTCATTTGCAAATATTTTCTCCCATTCTGAGGGTTGTCTTTTGGTCTTACTTATGGTTTCCTTTGCTGTGCAAAAGCTTTTAAGTTTCATTAGGTCCCATTTGTTTATTTTTGTTTTTATTTCCATTTCTCTAGGAGCTGGGTCAAAAAGGATCTTGCTGTGATTTATGTCATAGAGTGTTTTGCCTATGTTTTCCTCTAAGAGTTTGATAGTGTCTGGCCTTACATTTAGGTCTTTAATCCATTCTGAGTTTATTTTTGTGTATGGTGTTAGGGAGTGTTCTAATTTCATACTTTTACATGTACCTGTCCAGTTTTCCCAGCACCACTTATTGAAGAGGTTGTCTTTTCTCCACTGTATGTTCTTGCCTCCTTTATCAAAGATAAGGTGACCAGAGATGCATGGGTTTATCTCTGGGCTTTCTGTCCTGTTCCACTGATCTATCTTTCTGTTTTTGTTCCAGTACCATACTGTCTTGATTACTGTCACTTTGTAGTATAGTCTGAAGTCAGGGAGCCTGATTCCTCCAGTTCCGTTTTTCTTTCTCAAGATTGCTTTGGCTATTCGGGGTCTTTTGTGTTTCCATACAAATTGTGAAATTTTTTGTTCTAGTTCTGTGAAAAATGCCAGTGGTAGTTTGATAGGGATTGCATTGAATCTGTAGATTGCTTTGGGTAGTAGAGTCATTTTCACAATATTGATTCTTCCAATCCAAGAACATGGTATATCTCTCCATCTATTTGTATCATCATTAATTTCTTTCATCAGTATCTTATAATTTTCTGCATACAGGTCTTTTGTCTCCTTAGGTAGGTTTATTCCTAGGTATTTTATTCTTTTTGTTGCAATGGCAAATGGGAGTGTTTTCTTAATTTCACTTTCAGATTTTTCATCATTAGTGTATAGGAATGCCAGATTTCTGTGCATAAATTTTGTATCCTGCTACTTTACCAAATTCATTGATTAGCTCTAGTAGTTTTCTTATAGCATCTTTAGAATTCTCTATGTATAGTATCATGTCATCTGCAAACAGTGACAGTTTACTTCTTCTTTTCTGATTTGTATTCCTTTTATTTCTTTTTCTTCTCTGATTTCTGTGGCTAAAACTTCCAAAACTCTGTTGAATAATAGTGGTGAGAGTGGGCAGCCTTGTCTTGTTCCTGATCTTAGTGGAAAGGGTTTCAGTTTTTCACCATTGAGGACGATGTTAGTTGTGGGTTTGTTATATGGCCTTTATTATGTTTTATTATGTTTATTATGTTGAGGAAAGTTCTGTCTATGCCTACTTTCTGCAGGGTTTTTATCATAAATGGGTGTTGAATTTTGTCAAAAGTTTTCTCTGCATCGATTGAGATGATCATATGGTTTTTCTCCTTCAATTTGTTAATATGGTGTATCACGTTGATCGATTTGCGTATATTGAAGAATCCTTGCATTCCTGGAATAAACCCCACTTGATCATGGTGTATGATCCTTTTAATGTGCTGTTGGATTCTGTTTGCTAGTATTTTGTTGAAGATTTTTGCATCTATGTTCATCAGTGATATTGGCCTGTAGTTTTCTTTCTTTGCGACACCTTTGTCTGGTTTTGGTATCAGGATGATGGTGGCCTCATACAATGAGTTTGGGAGTGTTCCTCACTCTGCTATATTTTGGAAGAATTTGAGAAGGATAGGTGTTAGCTCTTCTGTAAATGTTTGATAGAATTTGTCTGTGAAGCCATCTGGTCCTGGGCCTTTGTTTGTTGGAAGATTTTTAATCACAGTTTCAATTTCAGTGCTTGTGATTGGTCTGTTCATATTTTCTATTTCTTCCCCTTTCGGTCTTGGCAGGTTGTGCATTTCTAAGAATTTGTCCATTTCTTCCAGGCTGTCCATTTTATTGGCATAGAGTTGCTTGTAGTAATCTCTCATGATCCTTTGTATTTCTGCAGTGTCAGTTTTTACCTCTCCTTTTTCATTTCTAATTGTATTGATTTGAGTTTTCTCCCTTTTTTTCTTGATGAGTCTGGCTAATGGTTTATCAATTTTGTTTATCTTCTCAAAGGACCAGCTTTTAGTTTTATTGATCTTTGCTATCATTTCCTTCATTTCTTTTTCAATTATTTCTGATCTGATGTTTATGATTTCTTTCCTTCTGCTAACTTTGGGTTTTTTTGTTCTCCTTTCTCTAATTGCTTTAGGTGCAAGGTTAGGTTGTTTATTTGAGATGTTTCCGGTATCTTAAGGTAGGATTGTATTGCTATAAACTTCCCTCTTAGAACTGCTTTTGCTGCATCCCATAGGTTTTGGGCCGTTGTGTCTCCATTGTCATTTGTTTCTAGGTATTCTTTGATTTCTTCATGATCACTTGGTTATTAAGTAGTGTATTGTTTAGCCTCCATGTGTTTGTATTTTTGACAGATTTCTTCCTGTAATTGATATCTAGTCTCATAGTGTTGTGGTCAGAAAAGATACTTGATACGATTTCAATTTTCTTAAATTTACCAAGGCTTAATTTGTGACCCAAGATATGATCTATCCTGGAGAATGTTCCATGAGCACTTAAGAAAAATGTGTATTCTGTTGTTTTTGGATGGAATGTCCTATAAATATCTATTAAGTCCATCTTGTTTAATGTATCATTTAAAGCTTGTGTTTCCTTATTTATTTTCATTTATGATGATCTGTCCATTGGTGAAAGTGGGGTGTTAAAGTCCCCTACTATGATTGTGTTACTGTTGATTTCCTCTTTTATGGCTGTTAGTATTTGCCTTATGTATTGAGGTGCTCCTATGTTGGGTGCATAAATATTTACAATTGTTATATCTTCTTCTTGGATTGATCCCTTGATCATTATGTAGTGTCCTTCTTTGTCTCTTGTAATAGTCTTTATTTTAAAGTCTATTTTGTCTGATATGAGAATTGCTACTCCAGCTTTCTTGTGATTTCCATTTGCATGGAATATCTTTTTCCATCCCCTCACTTTCAGTCTGTATGTGTCCCTAAGTCTGAAGTGGGTCTCTTGTAGACAGCATATATATGGGTCTTGTTTTTGTATCCATTCAGCCAGTCTGTGTCTTTTGGTGGAAGCATACAATCCATTTACATTTAAGGTAATTATTGATATGTATGTTCCTAGGACCATTTTCTTAATTGTTTTGTGTTTGTTATTGTAGGTCTTTTCCTTCTCTTGTGTTTCCTGCCTAGAGAAGTTCCTTTAGCATTTGTTGTAAAGCTGGTTTGGTGGTGCTGAATTCTCTTAGCTTTTGCTTGCCTATAGAGGTTTTAATTTCTCCATCAAATCTGAATGAGATTCTTGCTGGGTAGAGTAATCTTGGTTGTAGGTTTTTCTCCTTCATCACTTTAAATATGTCCTGCCACTCCCTTCTGGCTTGCAGAGTTTCTGCTGAAGGATCAGCTGTTAACCTTATGGGGATTCCTTTGCTTGTTATTTGTTTTTTTTTCCTTGCTGCTTTTAATATGTTTACTTTGTATTTAATTTTTGATAGTTTGATTAATATGTGTCTTGGCATATTTCTCCTTGGATTTATCCTGTGTGGAACCCTGCACTTCCTGGACTTGATTGGCTATTTCCTTTCCTATATTAGGGAAGTTTTCAACTATAATCGCTTCAAATATTTTCTCAGTCCCTTTCTTTTTCTCTTCTTCTTCTGGGACGCCTATAATTCGAATGTTGGTGCGTTTAATGTTGTCCCAGAGGTTCTGAGACTGTCCTCAGTTCTTTTCATTCATTTTTCTTTATTCTGTTCTGCAGTAGTTATTTCCACTATTTTATATTCCAGGTCACTTATCGTTCTTCTGCCTCCATTATTCTGCTATTGATCCCTTCTAGAGTATTTTTAATTTCATTTATTGTGTTGTTCATTGTTGCTTGTTTCCTCTTTAGTTCTTCCAGGTCCTTGTTAAATATTTCTTGCATTTTCTTTATTCTATTTCCAAGATTTTGGATCATCTTTACTGTCATTACTCTGAATTCCTTTTCAGGCAGACTGCCTATTTCCTCTCCATTTGTTAGGTCAGGTGGGTTTTTACCTTGCTCCTTCATCTGCTGTGTGTTTTTCTGTCTTCTCATTTTGCTTATCTTACTGTGTTTGGGGCCTCCTTTTTTCAGGCTGCAGGTTCGTAGTTCCCATTGTTTTTGGTGGCTGTCCCCAGCGGCTAAGGTTGGCTCAGTGGGTTGTGTAGGCTTCCTGGTCGAGTGTCGAGTGGACTAGTGCCTTTGTTCTGGTGGATGAGGCTGGATCTTGTCTTTCTGGTGGGCGGGTCCATGTCTGGTGGTGTGTTTTGGGGTGTCTGTGGACTTATTTTGATTTTAGGCAGCCTCTCTGCTAATGGATGGGGTTGTGTTCCTGTCTTGCTAGTTGTTTGGCATAGGGTTTCCAGCACTGTAGCTTGCTGGTCGTTGAGTGAAGCTGGGTCTTGGCGTTGAGATGGAGATCTCTGGGAGATTTTTGCCGTTTGATATTACGTGGAGCTGGGAGGTCTCTTGTGGACCAGTGTCCTGAAGTTGGCTCTCCTACTTCAGAGGCACAGCCCTGACTCCTGGCTGCAGCACCAAGAGCCTTTCATCCACACGGCTCAGAATAAAAGGGAGAAAAAGTAGAAAGAAAGAAAGAAAGAGGATAAAATAAAATAAAGTAAGATAAAGTAAAATAAAGTTATTAAAATAAAAAATAATTATTAAGAAATTTTTTTTAAAAAAATGTAAAACAAAACCAAAATCGGATGGACAGAACCCTAGGACAAATGGTGAAAGCAAAGCTACACAGACAAAATCTCATACAGAAGCATACACATACAGACTGACAAAAAGAGGCAAAGGGGAAAAAAATCATAAACCTTGCTCTCAGAGTCCACCTCCTCAATTTGGGATGATTCATTGTCTATTCATGTATTCCACAGATGCAGGTACATCAAGCTGATTATGGAGCTTTAATCCGCTGCTCCTGAGGCTGCTGGGAGAGATTTCCCTTTCTCTTCTTTGTTTGCACAGCTCCCGGGTTCAGCTTTGGATTTGGCCCCGCCTCTGCGCGTAGGTCGCCTGAGGGCATCTGTTCTTCGCTCAGAGAGGACGGGCTTAAAGGAGCCGCTGATTCGGGGGCTTTTGCTCACTCTGGCCGGGGGTGGCGGGGGAGGGAGGGGCATGGAGTGCGGGGCGAGCCCGCGACGGCAGAGGCCGGCGTGATGTTGCAGCAGCCTGAGGCACGCCGTGCGTTCTCCCGGGGAAGTTGTCCCTGGATCCCGGGACCCTGGCAGTGGCGGGCTGCACAGGGTCCCCGGAAAGGAGGTGTGGATAGTGACGGGTGCTCGCACACAGGGTTCTTTGTGGCTGCAGCAGCAGCCTTAGCATCTCATGCCCGTCTCTGGGGTTGGCGCTTTTAGCCGCGGCTCGCGCCTGTCTCTGGAGCTCCCTTAAGCAGCGCTCTTAATCCCCTCCCCTCGCGCACTAGGACACCAGAAAGTGTCTTGCTTCTTCGGAAGCTCCAGACTTTTCCCGGAATCCCTTGGGGATAGCTGTGTTGCACTAACCCCTTCAGGCTGTGTTCAGGCAGCCAACCCCAGCCCTCTCCCTGGGATTTGACCGAAGCCTGAGCCTCAGCTCCCAGCCCCGCCTGTCCCGGCGGGTGAGCAGACAAGCCTATCGGGCTGGTGAGTGCCGGTCGGCACCGATCCTCTCTGTGCGGGAATCTCTCCGCTTTGCCCCCGCACCCCTGTGGCTGTGCTCTCCTCCGGGACTCCGAAGCTTACCCCCTCTGCCACCCGCAGTCTCCGCCAGGGAAGGGGCTTCTAGTTTCCTTCACAGCTCCCACCCACTGGTGCAGGTCCCGTCCCTATTCTTTTGTCTCTGTTTTTTCTTTTGCCCTACCCAGGTACGTGGGGGGGGCGGTTTCTTGCCTTTTGGGAGGTCTGAGGTTTTCTGACAGCGTTCAGTGGGTGTTCTGTAGGAGCAGTTCCACGTGTAGATGTATTTCTGATGTATCTGTGGGGAGGAAGGTGATCCCCGCGTCTAACCCTTCCGCCATCTTCCTCAACTCCATTTTTATCTTCTTCAATTAGTTCTTTGACAATTGACCTCTACTTTTTTGTGCTCAACTAAAATGCTGATTATTTCTTTGTTGGTGTGCATTTCTTTTTAATGTTTAGACGAGCAAACAAAAAAGATTCAAATGTGGTTCATTGAAGTAACTGGGCACTTCATTGCTATATCTAATTCAATCCAATATTGGTGACAGAAGCTAAGAATGACTCAAACAAGAGTTTATTAGTTCAACCAAAAAACTTCCTGTGTACATCAAAGCTCAAGATGTTTGTTTGTTTGTTTTTTGCTTGGGTTTCCTGATTCCCATATTATCTTTTGTACTTTTTATTTAAAGTATTTCCTGTGGGGTTTATACTTAGTCACAGATTTATCTGCCAATTCCTAGAAAAATTTATATTTTCTTACTCCATTCCTCTTTTCTTCCTGAAATGCAATACTAGCTGCTTCCTCTACTGTGTGTTAATATTAGCCAGAAGAAGCTCAATTTTTCCAGTCACTTCCACAATGATATAATCCATATAGCCACTAAAAGTCTCTCCTTATTTAGGACAAAGGATTTGATGAACCTGAGTCCCTTAATATAATGATTACACTCTGATAACTTGATAGCTGTGTATGTAAACTATCTGAGTCAAGTTGGAGGGAATATTTTGTAACGTGTTATCAGCAAAATTCAGATAACATCATTTTCACAGTAGCCTTTGGCCCAGTTATCATTTAAAAATTACTCTTCATTGCAAAAGGTGTATATATGTTCCTCTGATTGGAATGTCAGCTCAGTGATTACATTGCCAGTGAGCTAGGATTAAAATCAAGGACAACCCTTGCTCTGTGCCTTGTGTAAAGTTAGTGTTTGGTGAATACTTTTTGATTGATTTGATGAAACATGACATCCGAGAGCCAGTCAAGTGTTCTTCATAAATTCAAGGGAATCCTCTTTTCTACCATGTCTTCAGAAGAACTTTTAAATTCCCTGGATTCTTCTGAGACAAGAGAAGATGATGTGTTTCTGGTGTCCTATCCAAAATCTGGTAAAGCTTATTTTAATATATTTTATAATGTAGAAAAACAATAATAATAATACACATAATAATAAATTTTATCAAACATTTATTTTTCAGAATTTTTCCACAGGAAATTAGAGTACCTTAAATGCTTATTTTAAAGAAAAATCTTGACATTAGAAAGCCAAAAGATGTGCTTTGAGAAAATTCAACTGGAGAAATTAGAGCTTTACTACAATTTCGTTTCTATTTTATTCATGAAGGCATACAGATGTTAATACATATAATAAGCATAATATCTATAACATTATGAATTCTCTTCATACTTTGAGCCAGGCATAGTGATAAATAAATAGTTTTTGTTCAATTTGTACTTAATGATTGATTTATAAATAATTGTTTTCTTCTGGGCTGATAAGAACAGGTGGCTAATTTATACCATATACAAACAACCATATTTAAGGCTTCCACTGGAAGTATTATTGGTGCCTATAAATTGACATCTTCCACTAGTTGCCAGGAGGTCCCTTTCAGCAACACAAAGCTGTGTATTCTTTCTTCTTCATCAGAATAAATCAGTATGTTTAATTAAAATAATGCAAATATCACTACTATATGAGTCACATTTATATGACTATTATAATTATACATATTTAAGACTTATTAACATTATAATCTAAAATTTTCTTAAATTTAAAACATATAGTGTTAAAGAGAGCACTGTTTAAATATTTAGTCAATTGTAAATTTGTTGATATTGTATCTAATTGGACTTACAATGAGATAAATGGAAACTAGGCCTCATTTAAACCCTTTATGGGCATTGCTTTCAAATTAGTGAAACACCCTCCCAGCCAAACTTCTACCTCTTCGCTCCAATTTACTATAGTCTACAGCACTGGAGCATATCTTCATTTGCTTTAGGTAAACATAAAGTGATATTTCTTCCAGACTTCATGGTAGTAGGTATTCATCTCCATGACATTTGAATATGGCATTCGTTCATTGTTCAAATGCTTTGTTTGTGCAACTACTCTGTATTTGCATACAAACAAAGATAAGATTCTGTGTCTATATTCAAGGGGGAAATAGGGAGACCGACATGAATGCAAGCAGTGGCAACTCTCTTCTGGTGTGTGCTGCTTCCAAGGGACAGAAAGAGAGAGCAATTCTGAGAGGGGAGTGGGGATTCAGAAGACAGATTTTAATACAGCATGAGCTTGCAGGACCGGTAGGAATCGTGAATGAAAAAGATCTGTGTGTTTGTGAGTTAGAGAAGGTACTAGAAGTGAGTGGTAACATAGAAGAGTATTTCAAGCTGAGGAAACAGTATATACAATTTTCATAACTCTTCATGCTCTTTAAAATGTGATTCCTCCTGTAAAGTGAATTAACATCTCAAAGGTTTCAACAGGTTTCAATTGGTGTCAAGAGGTGATAACTATTTATAATAAAATTAATGCATTCATTGCTTTTATAACCTCATACTAATTTTCTATATTCATTTCGAGTATCACTTAATTATAAAATGCATTTCATTTTATTTTCTTATGAAGGCACTCACTGGATTGCAAAAACCATTGAGAATATTACCAAGGCTAGAATAACCCTAACACCTCTATTGAATTGGGAGACATTTCTAAATTTGAAGAGCTAAAAATGTACTGTGAGAAGAGTTATCCCACCGCATTTGAACTACAACGTGCTACCAATGAATATTAAACAAAAACAATGCAAGGTAAGTTCAATGGTTAAGGGCAGGGGCTCGGGGTTACACAAACCTGCACTTGGATTCTTGCTGTGTCACTTTCAAGCTATGTGACCTTTGAAAATTGCTGATGCTCTCTGAGCTTTGGTTTCCTCATTTAATACAGGGATAATAATATTCATCTCATATAGTGTGATGAAGATGAAACAAGATAATGAGTGTATAGGTGTTACCACAGTATCTAGCTTATAAAAAATTATTATCTTTCAGTAATGAAAGAAATCTGAATCAGTATGTCAACTGTAATTACGCTAGACAATGTCTTATTCTATTCTGAATCTGCTTTGAGTCATTTTACTTTAAATATTGATGTCTAGAGAAAGAAAAACTGCCTTAATAATTTTATTTTAATTATTTTATCTATAATTTTTGCAAAAGATTATATAGGAAAAGAATAAAAAATAAAACTATAATATAAAACACTAAAGAATATTTACCTCAAGCCGTTTTTAAAGTCCCCACATTATTATTTTAAGTTACTTCTGGGACTTCCCTGGTGGTGCGGAGGTTAAGAATCTGCCTGCCAATGCAGGGGACACGGGTTTGAGCCCTGGTCCGGGAAGATCCCACATGCTGTGGAGCAGCTAAGCCAGTGCACCACAACTACTGAGCCCACGTGTTGCAACTACGGAAGCCCGCGCTCCTAGAGTCTGTGCTCCACAACAGGAGAAGCCACGGCAATGAGAAGCCCAGGCACCACAAGGAAGAGTAGCCCCCCCTCGCCGCAACTAGAGAAAGCCTGCGTGCAGCAACGAAGACCCAACAGAGCCAAAAAAAAACCCAAAGAAGTTACTTCTAATTTTAAAGAATATCTCTATCTTCATATACTTCTTATTCAAATTTGTTTTCATGGAGAAATGCATGATCAGAAAAAAAAGAGAATAATATTTGTAAAGCAAAGGCAAGATACATGTGTCCACTGTGAACAATTTCCCAGTAATGAAGCCTCTTTATACAATGTCAGCCATATTCTCAAAAAAACAAAAAAAACCCTACCAAATGTGCATAAATTGAAGCAGATCTTCCGATGATTATAACTCTGCGACCACAGTGTTTCCATGTGCATCATATCTACTCTTCCACCCAAATAAAAGTAGACACAATGAGAGGCAAATGCCGTGAAGTTTTGTTTTTATCCCAAGCAAATCTATCAGAACAGGTGAAAGTATACTAACCTGAGTACATTTTGACTCAACGGAGCATCTTCATTTCAAACAGACTGTCTCTGAGACAAGGAGAGAGAGATTTGGGGAGGAAAGGAGTCTGATAAGCTCAATTACCCTTACTCAGGGCAATACAGTAAAACTGATAAAAAATGCTACCAGGGATTAAGCTGTGCTTTATAAACATTACAACAATGACAAGAGTAGGTATTTTTCCTCTTATAAGTAAAGAAACTGAAACTCAGATAGGTTAGGGTGCGTCTTAAAACCACCACACTAACAGTACAGCCTGAAGGTACAATCATTTCAGTGTGACCCTTAATGGGGACTGACACTGTCTGGTTGCCCTTGGTCTCCCTAGAGGATGACCTGTCCCCTCTTGTTGATGGCCACGCCCTGAGAGCTTGGGTGATGGACAAGCCTTAAATGCTCCAGGAGGGCCAGTCAGAGAGTAAGTTCCTCCTCTGATCTTTCCCTATCAGCTCTTGACCCTACTTGGCCTCCTATATTTTATTTCTAACCTTTGTCTCTCCTTTTATAATGTTTCCCAACTTTCTTACGTGAAATTTATGTTTTCAGCTCATTTCATGATAAGTTAATATTTAATTTTTTAAATAGAATTTTAATTTTTTAAAAAATTTAATTTTTTAAATATTTAGTTAATATTTAATTTTTTCTCCAGAGTACTATTCTGCCTTCCCTTCATATCCCTCAACCTCCCCCTAATGTTTCTTACAGTTTCTTAGAGTACATCCTTGATGTGTATGTGTGGTTTTTTTTTTAATTTAATTTAATTTATTTTTTTATACAGCAGGTTCTTATTAGTTATCTGTCTTATACATATTAGTGTATATATGTCAATCCTAATCTCCCAATTCATCCCATCACGCCCCCACCGCTTTCCCCACCTCCCTTGGTGTCCATACATTGTTCTCTACATCTGCGTGTTTATTGAGTGTAATTGACATATAACAGTATATTAGTTTCAGATGTATGACATAGTGATTCCATATTCATGTGTATTGCGAAACTATCACCACACTGTCTACTTAACATTCGTCACCATGCATAGTTACAGAACACATTCTTTTAACCTCTTTTGGTAAAATATGTGTTAATGGGTTGCACTGCCCTTCCCACTAGATCGTACTGACATGCAACTTTGAGGGAGGGTTCTCCAAAGGCCCTAAAAAATTCTTCTCTCTACCAAAAAAAAAAGTCTCCATCTGGATGTCTAAGGTTTAAAATTTGGCCATTTATTCCTTTTTGTTAAGGCAGTGGATTTTTAAACTGTCATCTCTGGGCCTTGGGGTTTTGTGAATCTGTTCAGGAAGCTTAGGGCATTTAGAGGAAGCCTGAGGTGCTGGGTTACTCCACAATTATCTCTTGGGATGAAGAGAAGATAATGGTGGGGTTAAAGGTGGCTCTTCGTTCCTGCGTGTCATGGTCTTTGTGTATCTTTCAAGTAAAGAGCAGCAGATGCTGTGCATTAGGGTCACAACCTGGACTGTGAACACAGTAGGGAAAGATATGTATTAAAAATGACTCAGTGAAAACTTCCTTATCTAAGTAAAATGCGTCCACCTTGATTTTCACTTAAAAAGCAAGTAGAGTATCTGGTACTCAAGCGATGCTGACCATGATTGAGGACAGTCCTGTTACATCCAGACTTCTCACACTGGTTTCCAGAGGTTTCTTACATGCTCCTAAAGCTCTCTGTACTTCGCTGTTATAACCTTCGTAACACTGCACTGTCAAGAGTGTGTTTAATTATCTGCTTCCCTCACTTGACTGCAAGTTTTGAGAGGGCTGGAATCATTTCTGTCTTGCTCATTATTCCTTGCCTCTGGAACACTGCACACTACCTGGTATACAATAGGTACTAAATTAATATTTTTTGAATCAAATTAACTTGCAGTTGCAGTATTTGTATAAAGTGGGAGGGTATCACAGATTCCCTGCTCTTTGGAGGATCAAATTGTACAAAAGGAATTCCAAAGCATTCTTCTTCCTATAAATATGAACAATTTGTAAGAAATCTTCTTGTATGTAAATCATGTTTTGTAATACATGGATATTAAAAAATTAATCTCGTCCTTCAAATGAGTAGGGTCTCTCAAGTCTGCCCCTAAAATATTACTACAAATTTTGTCACATAAATTCAAAAAGTGTGGTCAGTGGGCTGGCAGCATCAACATCGCCTGGGAGCTTGTTAGAAATGCACAATGCCAGGCCTCATCCTGGAACTTCGGAATGAGAATCTGCATTTTAACAAGATCCCCTGATGATTTTTATGCACCTTTTGCACCTTAAGTTTTGAGAAACACTGGTCTAAGTCTGTGTTTAATAATCAGCTGAAGCTACCAAAAAGTTGTGACTTGCACAGGTGAGTTTGGCTGCTACTTTCTTTTAGGAAATGTTTTGTGTTGGGGCTATTTCCCTCCAAAAATAAATGGATATTTTTTTTTAACATTATCTACATCACTAGGAATCCAAAAGATACAGCTGTTTCACTCTTCCACTACTACAGAGAGAACCCTAATCTCCCTGGCATTGAAACGTGGCATGAATTGTTTGAGCTGTTCCTAAGAGGAGATGGTAAATACAACAATGATTTTTATTCATAATATACAGGGAATATTTCTGCCCAAAATGAAAGCATTTTCCAAAAGTTCAAATGAATCCTAACTGCCTATTTTCAGAAATAGATTTGAATAGATTATTCTTTTGCTTCTTCTAAGCAAATTCTTTCTCACTTTGCTCCCTCACAGTTTTTCTAATCACCAATGGGTAGTAAGTACATAAGAGCAATGACTTATTAGCTGGTTTTAATGTCTTCAGAACAGATTAATTCTGATCAAGCATTTCTTTTTTTCATATACCATCAGTCTTTTCAGTGAAGTAATTATTCACTGATTAGAGTACAGTGAGATACAGCTGAAAGCTAGACAGGTAGTTTGAAACATGCCTTATATATACCTGCACAGAAAATAAAACAAGTCAAACAGTACACACACACACACACACACACACACACACACACACACATACACACGCCCAATTCCCCAATTATAACAAAGAATTTGCCATCTTAACACTTGGCAGAAAGTAATTTATTCTGAAAACACCACAGTGATACATCATTTATTGAGCTGCGCAGCACATGCTGGGCCTGCCACCATGTGTGACCTTTGGATTTATTCTTTTTTCCCTGACTCAGTGGTGTCTGGAGCACTTACAGAAAACAAAACAAAACAAAAACTCTTCTGAATTCCCAAGGCTTTCATTAAACAAAAATAATATACCAAGATGATTCAGAATCTAGAAGAGACGTGATTAGAAATGGTGTGTTCCCTGAGGATCTTATCTCTCACTGGACTTAATTGTTACTTTCACTGTTTTACTTGCAAATTGTTAAGCTTTTACTTGTTAATTTAAGAGAGGCCACAGCAAGCATAACCTTAACATGAGGACATTGGAAACTCACCAGCAACTGGGTTTTTTTTTTTGTTTGTTTTTATTTTTGGCTGCGTTGGATCTTTGTTGCTGCGCAGACTTTCTTTAGTTGCGGCGAGCGGGGGCTACTCTTCGTTGCCGTGTGCAGGCTTCTCATTGCAGTGGCTTCTCTTGTTGCGGAGCACGAGCTCCAGGTGCATGGGCATCAGTAGTTGCAGCACGCGGGCTCAGTAGTTGTGGCGCATGGGCTTAGTTGCTCCGTGGCAGGTGGGATCTTCCCGGACTGGGGCTCAAACCCGTGTCCCCTGCATTGGCAGGCGGATTCTCAACCACTGCGCCACCAGGGAAGTCCCAGCAACAGGGTTTAATATTTTGTTTTGCTGTAATCCCTAAGGAAGAATATACTATGCTCACACTGTTTCAACTCCTCTTTCTATTTTGCTCCCTATCTAATGGCACATATTTGATAGAACCATCAAATTTCAGAAATAACAGGTATATTAAAGGTCATCTGGTTAAAACACCCACCTGATGTTTGAATCACCTTTACAACATCCCCAGGAATTGTAGAGGCTAAGCTTGAACTTCTTACCCTCGACAACAAGTTCACACCCCTCCCTCTTGCCCCAAAGCAACACATTCAATATTGGTACTGCTAAGATGTTTTAAAAAATCTTACCATGTGATATAGATTGTGCACGTACCATGTGATACAGCCATTCAGCTAAGTGCTATGCAAACACGATCTCATTTCATCCTCACTAGAACAAATGAGGTAGATCTTATTATCCTCACTTTACAGGTGAGGGGAATGCAGGCCTTGGGAGGCCAAATATCTTATCCACAGATGCATAACTAATAAGGAGGAGAGCCAAGATATAATTCAAGTGTGAGCTCCAAAATCTTTGCTCTGACCGCTGTGCCTTAACTCGTCCAGCAAAAAAACTGTCCCCGATCATTAATTCATCTTCCACCTGATCGCCTTCTAAATATTTGAAGATAGTTAGCATGCCTCACTCTGCCTCAATTCCATTTTTGGAATAAGCAGAGTTTAAATACATAAATTATTTTTTAAAAAACAGATCTTGAGTCTGCTTTTCCTCAAAAAAAGAAAAGCTGTGTTCATCCCCAACTATTACAGACTGGTTCACCACCCCTTAGCACTGCATGAGCTCTCCTTTGACGATATCTCTATTATTTTGTCGTGCCGGAAGGCAAAGCTTCCTCTGGGTATGGTCTGACTAGGGCCTGCTCCTGTTGTAGAGAGTGTTTGTCTATGAGGGCAGCCACAACCCAGGCCACACGCAGGGAAGCAAACTAGCGACCACGGAGCATCCACCTTTGCTACCATTGTCAGGAGTCCTGGCAGAATATCTGGGAAGGGCAGAGTGTAGTCAGAAAAAATATTTCAGATGATTCTTTCACACCTTCTTCGCTGAGTTCATAGGGATTTGACTTGTAAGTATTCTACAGTCACGTAATCCAGTCTAGGCCAACTGTGTCACAAGACGAATAGTCACTGAACCGCTAAAGCTTTAGTTAAATTTATTTGAGTGGTAGCTTCCCTTTTTACTATTTATAAGATAGGGTATTTGTTTTCCTGTGTGTGCGGGGTAGGGGATGTTTGTATGTATGTGATTGCGTGTCAGGGATGTTCTTCAGTGTCTATTTGAGGGGAGGGTTACGTGCAAATGACATGATATATTAGAAAGAACAGGCTACGGAGACAAGAAGAACTGGGATGAAGTCCTGACTCTATTTTATTCCCTGTATGGCTTTGGACAAGTAGCTTAGCTGTTCTGAGGTTCAGATTCCTAATGTAGAATAGGACTAACAAAACTATCTATTTTGTAGAATTATTTAGAGGTTATAATTATGTGATGGCTAAAGTTTCCTGTAGAAACCTACTCACTTATTCTATTAAACGTAGACATTTAAACACACACAGACTTACATAGTTTCACATTAGGGTGGAAATGTTACAAGCAGATATTTATCCAGAAAGATTAATTTATGACTGAGGCATCATGATACCCTGTACCCAATTCCAAACCATAAACATAAATACACATGATATGACCAGACAGGACAGTAAAGGTATGCATAGCTACACATTTGTCTAATCATTTAATTTTCTCTTTCAGTTTACAAATACGCTTTAGGGTTTCAAATTACATAATAACTATGAATTGCGTTCTGGCAACATCCTGACAGATTAATCTCTCAATGCAATATTAGCATTTTACTTTTTCCCCCTACGGCCCCCTGTCCAGTTTTATATTAGAACTGGAGACAACTTTAGAACTTTATATTTCCTAGGCCACTTCATCCCAGCGAGTTTTGTTTTCTGCACAGTTATCTATCATCAGAGTACTTTCTAGAAACTAGAAACTAAGATCCTCATTATAACTGGATATAAGAGTAGGGCACAGGGTTTGCAGGAAATGTGGGAGGTTTGAAATAGCTGATGTGAAGAATAAGAGAATGTGTTCATGCAGGACAAATAGGTTTGCCAGGCAGCTCTGGAGCCCTTCAAGTTGGAAAAATGAATTTGCAGTGGTATAAATACATAGAGTTGTGTAAATTTCTTCAGCAGAACTCAGCAGCAAGGAGAGAGAGGAAGAGAAGAGGAAATGCTTTAGTTTAACACTGGGTGCTTTTTGGTGGTTGAAATAAACAATTAGAGGGCAAATAAGAAGGTATTGGTAAGTCAGTTGTTGAGGGGATGAATAAAATGAAGGAAGTGAAAAAAATGGTCAGAATAGGAGATTGTAGAAGCTACCCATTAAGATTTTGGTCGAAAATCAGAATCTTCAGTGACTGTGGGAGAGAGATCCCAAGGCTGATTTCTGACTGAGACAAGGATGGCAAGAGTAGTATATTCAAAAACATGATTCCCAAAGGAGCCTGGATTCTGTAGGAGGGAGGCGTTCTAGAAGTGGGTGGGAAGCAGTGAGATTTCTGACTCACTCTCCAGACCCTAAGAGACACGGGTTGGTTGAGAAAGAGCAACTTCTATTTAGGGGCATTTCAGAGGAATGAGTAATTTTGGATAGCAGAAGAGGGGCCATCCAGGCATATGTTAAGGCCAGGAGGTGGTGGAATAATTCTGTAATTTCGTGAACAATGTGCAGAAAAACATTTTCCATTAAAGGAATATTTCAAATCTGTTTTAGAAGCTGTATTTTCTTTAAAGCCATAGGTCTACTCATGACCTAGACAATGAGGATTCTGATTAAAAAATGAACCAAAACTGTAATTCCCTATATTAGTAAGGAAGCCACAGGCAGTGAATTTCTTTAGATTCTTTTGGCTGGCTTAAGTCCTTTTGGAACAAGGTGGAGAATAAATTAATTAGTCAATAGAATAGCTGGGTCTCAAATTATGATCAGGCTATTATGCAAAGTTTATTCTTAAATCTATTTCGGGCATGTTGGAATATATTTCCTACTGAAAAACCATAAAAAAAACAAGGTCATAAAACCATAAAAAACCAAAAACCAAAAACCGAAAACCAAAAAACCAAAAACCATAAAAAAAACAAGGTCAATTACATCTAATCACTGGGTATGGCACTGGGTCTCTATCCCTCCTCAGCCTCCTGGCTATAGAAGCATGGGCTCCCCTGACAGTATTGGGAGCTTCCATAGCATCAGCAACTCTAGGCAGTGACATTAATCACCAGGGCTGGGCTGTAGCTGCTGAGGGGAGGTGGAGAGGCGGGTTGAGACTATGAGCATAGTCTGGGGTTCTAGAGACTTCCTAAATTTGAGAGAAAATCAATCTTTCTCCTACCATGTGTTTTGTGCCTTGGGAAAGGTTGGCCATTCTCAGAAGATAAACTTCTTACCACTGATATGGTAATTTGGGTAATTCTAAGATAAAGTATTATGTAAGTCATTGAAATAGCAGTGAGATTGCTAGTAACTGAAGATTGTATCAGGGCAGCTCTTCTTGGCACCGATTCTTATTACATAGTCTTCTGGGCCCATGGAGCAGAAAATTGGGCTAACACTATAATGATACCACTGTAGTCCTGGAAATTCTTGTTTTAAAAATACATTATGGGACTTCCCTGGTGGTCCAGTGGTTAAAACTCTGTGCTCCCAGTGCAAAGGAGAAAGGTTCGATCCCTGGTCAGGGAACTAAGATCCTGCATGCCATATGATACAGCCAAAAAAAATACATTATTTTTTTGCCCTTTGCTTCCCCAGGAGCTGAAGTCATGAAAAACTGCAGTTAGTTTGGAGTTAATTATACTTCAATTTATTCAAAGGTTTAATGTCCTAAATGTATAGCACAATGTTTGGAAGACAATAATGGCTTAATAAATGTTTATTAAAATGAATCAGCAGTCAGCAGATCTTCAGGAAATCACTAGTAGAGTAGCTCTTTTATGATTGAGGCATTAGCTAGTATTAAATCTTTGGATGATAAGGAGATGTCGACAAAAAAATAATAGCCTAAGAAAAAATGGAAAATTTTATTTAAGCGACTCTGAGGATTAAAACCCAGGAGACAGTCTTTCAGAAAGCTCTGAGGACAGTTCCATCCGTTAGAGGTCAAAGCACAGTTATATAAGTTTTGAGACAAGGGGTTATATGTCAAATGACGTATTATTGATAGTTTACAGATCCAGATCTACATGTACAAAGTGAGTCATGAGTCATCGTGACTTCTTACAAGATTAAGAAGGAATGTTTTCTCCTAAGGATGTCTGGTTAATGCAGACACTCTAAAGGGGAGGGAGGAGCTCCAAACAGGCAGAGAAAACTTTTATGTTTAAATTTTTCTCATCTTGCCATAAAATATGAATTTTAATTCATCAATTTCCTGCTTTTGATCATTAATCTTTTAATAGAAAGCATTAGGTAATCATATATTTGGTCCCTCGATGCCAGGGTGGTTGCTTACCTAGCCTGAGTCCACCATGTCCCTTGATGTCAGGTCTTAATAGCTCGGTTCTTTCTTTCCTTTTAGGGGGTTGTACTAGTAAGATATATGACAAAGAGTAACAGTCAATTCCAAGTTGTCCAATAGGACTGGTGCCAATTTTACCTTGCATGTGCACTGTGCACATTCATTAAGTTATAGAGAACTATAGATATGACAGTTTCACGTTTAGATATCATTATCTTAGTAGAAGTTGATACACAGCTTGAGAGGCAAGAAACTATCGCTTTATAAATTACACAAACTGTAGTCAAAATTGCCAATAGGAGTAACAATGTCATTAGTAAAGACTGAAGCCAAGATCTTCCTAAACCAAACCATTTCCCTAGTATTTCACTTAGATTGGGAAGAGGATCTTTCATAGGGGAAATTTGATTCTTCATGTGTCATAATACAGGTCACCTTAGAAGACCCATCAGGTATAAAAACCCAACATTTAGTATGTATTATAGCACAAGTTTCCCCCCAAGAAGCAGTTAGAATATCCAGGGCCATGCAATCCTGTAGGACCACTTTTCTCATCATGGAGACTTCCAAATTGAGCGAGCTAATGGCTTGATTATTATCATTCAAAGCTTGCTGAGTAAATTTTGTTAAAGCCTACATGTGATTAATGATATCTTCTATCCCTAGTGAAGACAAGAGTGTCACAGCCAAATGTCATACCATTGGAAAACTCATCGAAACCCAGCATGCTCACATTAAAGGCAGATTGGCAGGGGCTGTCTCAAGGCTTCCTGTAAGTGACCTTGAGCCCAAAAGAAATCAGTTGTGCATCTTCCTAACCAACCTGGGGGAAGCCAAGGCCATAAACTTGTTCCATAAATCCACTGCTACCCAGTATTTAACATTTAGTGTAAAGGAGTATTTATGGCCAGGTTCAGAACAAGTGTCATTAGTTGGTCAGGTAAGAGGGTCTCACTTATTGATACTGGTGGTAGCATTAGCTTGCATGAAACTAGAATTTCTTTCTTCTAAAATAAAATTTCTAAGAGCCATCCAGTTAGAATCCTGGAGAAGATAAATCTACCAAGGTAAACTAGGAGTATTGGATACAGGCAGTTGGCCACAAACACAGCAATTGGATTAACTTTTTCAAATTGGAAAACAATTGAGTCCAGGGAAGAAATACATTTGGTTCATCAGTAAAAGTATGAACAGCTATCAGAGTAATTGCTATATGAGCCTTGTCCAGCATCTTGGGTCAGCTGTCCACTTCAGATGTTGTCTTCTCATCCTGGTCTGGTAGTGATGGTCTTAGTCAGGTGTTAGAAACAGGATTTGCAGTTCATTCAGGAGAGGAGGCCTGATAGGGTTCTTCCCAACGTGGCTGTAAAGATTCCTTTAACTGACGTCTTTTCCAGCGTGCACAGTGTCCTGGTTGCAGGTCATGGGGCATCTATTCTTCTTCCAAAGATAGGTTACTGTGATAGTAAGTTTCAGAAAAAAGTCTTTCTGGTAATGTAACACAGCAAGAAGGAGCCGTCTGAGAAGTGAGTCTTAGGTGGTAAATACAAAAAATCTCAAAGACAACAACCGTAGAACTTAATGTCCACTAAAACATGATTTTTTTTGGTAAATTTATTTTATTTTATTTATTTTATTTTTGGCTGTGTTGTGTCTTGTTTGTTGCAAACAGCCTTTCTCTAGTTGCAGAGAGTGGGCTTCTCACTGCGCTGGCTTCTCTTGTTGCAGAGCACAGGCCCTAGGCGTGCGGGCTTCAGTAGTTGTGGTGCGCAGTCTCTAGAGCGCAGGCTCAGTAGTTGTAGCGCACAGGCTTAGTTGCTCCACGGTATGTGGGATCTTCCCGGACCAGGGCTCGAACCTGTGTCCCCTGCATTGGCAGGCAGATTCTTAACCACTGCACCACCAAGGAAACCCAACATGATTTTTTTCTATGTCTACTAAAATTACCCTCATTTCTACCAAATGTAGCCAAATTAAGACTAATTTATTTGCAAAATAAGTCTGGTTTTAATAAACTCGGCTTGATTATTTACATAAGTGTAATTGATCATACGGATTCTTTTAAGGTGGCTCTGCTGGAACTTTTTATAAAGAATATCAAATTGAACTTTAAAAAGGCCTCTCAAGGCCAGGAAAGCCACACCAAGGGCTTGACGTCAGATTCCACCTATGATATCTATAGATTTGGATGGACTCCTCTCTTCTCTTAAGTCCCCCAAATATCCCAAGATTCCTACACCTGCCAGGAGGCAGCCTTTCATATTCACCTGATAAAGCTGCTGGGAACCTAAGAGTTTCCAATTTCTGGAGGGGTCATGTAGAGAGAAAAGATAAATATTTCAATTCTACTTACAAAGGTACAACTTACCAAATTGCTGTAAGTCATAATTAGCTTGAAGGGAAGGGTTTCCTTATAGCTCAAAACACAGATTGAAAACCAGTAATATTTCAGACAAAAACTAAAAAATTATAACCATATTCATCAATTTGTTCAGTCCTATGTGACTAATCCTTGATCTTAATCTTCTGTTAACAGTTTTATTAAGCTATCAGATTTTCCATTAGATTTCTTTAATTTCTTCAGTTCAGCAGTATAATCTGAAAGCTATCAGAAACCTGTACTTGTCAGAAGGTTCCTCCTGTGAATCTTGAAGATGAAGCATTTTTGCAAAAGCATCAGAGTACAAACAATAACTGTCTACAAATGACAAAAGATTTAAGAAGCCACAGTTAAAGATCTGATTACAATGCAATTGACAAAGAAACTTGGTTATTGCTGTGGCATACAACATTTTTTTTTTTTTTTTTGGCTGTGTTGGGTCTTCGTTGCTGTGAGTGGGCTTTCTCTAGTTGTGGCGAGCTGGGACTACTCTGTTATGGTGTGCAGGTTTCTCACTGTGGTGGCTTCTCTTGTGGAGCACGGACTGTAGGTGCTTGGGCTTCAGTAGTTGCAGTGCGTGGGGTCAGTAGTTGTGGCGCACGGGCTTAGTTGCTCTGCAGCATGTGGGATCTTGGCGCACGGGCTTAGTTGCTCTGCAGCATGTGGGATCTTCCCAGATCAGGTGTTGAACGCATGTCCTCTGCATTGGCAGGTGGATTCCTAACCACTGCACCACCAGGGAAGTCCCATTTGTAATATTTTTCTTTTAAACCCTGGATATTTTTAAGGCTGTCAATTTAATGAAACGATAAAGGAATAATATCAACTACAGAGAAATCTCTAAGACTGTATTTTTCAGCCTTGAGCTAAGGTAAGTGAACAGAATTTGTTTTGAGGATGTTTATAAACTTTCTGTACTAAGAACTTATTATTATGAAAAGCATGTCATTTTACAGGAAGAAAATGATAAATTCTTATGGTTTCCCTATTTCTCCCAAGATCCAAGGTAGATATCAAAACACAATTCTTGGGAAAATATGTATCTTTGTAGTCCTGCTGTCACTGTTTTTTTTTTTTTTTTGGCCTCGTGGCTTGCGGGATCTTTGTTCCCTGACCAGAGCTGGAACCTGCGCCCCCTGCGGTGGAAGCACAGAGTTCTAACCACCGGACCACCAGGGAAGTCCCTCTGCTGTCCCTTCTGATGATAAAAGAATATTTACTAAAAATAAGAAAAAAACACCTCAGCCTAATTAAAAGAGGGGGCCATCCAGCTTCATTTCACAATATTATATTTATTTGAAATAGTGAAATTGAGCTCTCTGAAGGAAAACTCTTGCCCTCCAGAGTCTAATACGTGTGTGCCTTACTTTGACTACTTCACTGAAGTGCGAAGAACCCAGGGATGCAAAGTGATAATGTTCAATGAAAGCTTTTTTATAACATTTAATATTAGCACAACAATTCACTTTTCTTCTAGTCGTATATGGATCCTGGTTTGATCACGTTTTAAGCTGGGAAGAACACAAAAATGCTAAGAACATTCTAATTATATCCTATGAAGAAATGAAGAAAGTAAGTCCTTTCTACCATTTCAATGATGAAAATTTAAGTAGAATTAAGTTAAAACAGGAAATCAATCAATGAATTCCATTTTCAGGTTTCAGAGAATGAATTTAGTGTTTTGATGAGATATACTTTATATATATATATATGTATATATATATATATATATGTATTTGCTTTTTGCTCAGGATCCTTCTAAAACCATAAAGAAAATAACTGCTTTCCTTGGTTTAAGTATGAGTGATGGTGAAATTAATCAGATTGCTTGGAAAACATCATTCGCTGAAATGAAAAATAATACAGCCAAAGAAAACTGTGATCCAAATCATACGATCTGTGCCCTCACATCTAATAGGAACCTGGTATTTAGGAAAGGTACGTCAGAGATGTGATGCTTTGTCTGGGCTTCCATCTGGAAGTAATTGCATTTCACCATTTTTAATCTCTCATTTCACCTTTGTACACCCCATACCTTGCACAGTGGATTGCACATTGGCATCCCTCAGTGAATGTTTATTAAGTTTATTAAGTGAAATTTTTGAACTACATTCTTTCCAGACGTTGACATTCCCAGGCCCAGTTAGGAACCAATTGAAAGATAGACACAGGTGTCAAACAGATAGAAATGATAAAGCTATGTGAAGAATGTGCCTCAGGTCTGCAGCCTAGTGTGATTGCTAATAACTAACCCTGAAGTTTACAAACATACTCATTTAGTCACAGCCGCTCAAATGCAGTCCTGACCCCCGCTGGGGCAGGGCACTTAGAGCATGGCACAGAGTGGTACATAACTCATGTTTTCTCCAGGAGAGAGAAGAGAGCTGATGAGTGTGACCAGTGCATTTTCCTAACCTCACCAATCAAATAACTCACCCTGCAGGAGTAAGGAAGGGGTGGAGAGAGAAGCTGGGATTGTTATCTAAGGATGTCCCTCTGCATGGAAACACAGAGAGAAGAAAATAAATCTTCTCCACTAATTCCTGACGTTTTAGAAGCAGGTTGAGTACATCTGGATATAGAATTGTTTTGAAATCCATGTGAATTTTAATACACATCTGGGGAGAAAATGTTTTAACATTTTTCAGATTTTTCATAACTTACAAAGACAAAATTCTTTGTACTTATGTACTCAGGTTTCTTACTAAAAACACACATTTATTTCCGTTCTTTGCCTCAACTGAATATAATTACTCCCAAAGCAAATGCTGGCCAACTCATGTAAATCAGATATTATCTTAACTTTGCAAATTACTTTTATCCTTTTTTGTGGTTCATTTTTTATTTCCTGATAGTTGGAAACCCAGGGCTAAGAGAGAGGAGAGAATTCAATTTACCAAATGTTTATTAATAAACTATTTTCTAAAAACTAAGTTTCAAAAATTTAATAAAATACAGACCTGTCATTCAGAAGATCATAATCTAGATGGTAATACAAGGTCATAACAACCATACTAATAGTATGAGCAAATGTGAATAGCAACATGAGTAAGGGAGAGAAAATATTTGCCTAGCAAAGTAGGTGAGGAGATCAGATCTGGGACTGGAAGCCTGAGCAGGATTTTACTAGGAAAATGACAAGGAAGAAATATGTTACAGCAAGAGCTAACAGCAAGAAGAAAATCTCAGAACCACCATGGAATTAGAAGGTATTTTCTAGAAGGAGCAGGTAGTCTCACGTGCTAAAGTAGTATATGATATGTGAAGCAGAATGAGAGAGATAAAGACTGTGGACAGAGAGCAAAGGCTTTGATGGACATCATGAGGTCTGTTTGCTGTTTTAAGAA
Source organism: Aethalodelphis obliquidens (assembly GCF_003676395.1). Classification (NCBI taxonomy): domain Eukaryota; kingdom Metazoa; phylum Chordata; class Mammalia; order Artiodactyla; family Delphinidae; genus Aethalodelphis; species Aethalodelphis obliquidens. The sequence goes on from NW_020837980.1 coordinate 10,689,902, forward strand.
GGGACCTGACAATGGTCAGACCTGTGTGCTAGAAAATCATAGAGTCAGAGTGGAAGACTGACTAGAAGAGGGTGAAAACAGAGGCAAAAAGTGCAGTTAAAATGTTGCTGTAATAGTACAAGTGAAGAAGCATTGAGGGTCATAATTCGGGCACGGGCAGCAAGCCACTGTTGGGTGCAGCTCGGCTGAGAGGTCAGCTTAGGAGGCATCAGCTTAGGTAAAATTGTTTGGGGTGAGTGGGAAGGGCTAGTGAAGAAATGGATAGAAGGGAGAGCCCTAGGGACCCTGACATCAACAGCCCAAGACAAGCCAAGAAAAGAAATCAGCCAGAATTAGGAAGAAAACTAGGGTCAAACATGACCATTTATTTACCATTTGTGAATTCTGGGAACGCAGTTTCTATAGTCTTGGGGATGGAAGCCACATTCAGGAGGGGCTTAAAGAGATAAGAGGCTAAGGAGAGGAGTAGAAATGAAGGACCACTCTTAAGAAGGGTGAGAATGGAGGACAGTATTGAAACGGTGTGGGAGCTAGAGAAAGGCAGGGTGAAGAGAAAGGTTAGAAGGGGTGGGGGAGGGATGATAAAGGGAAGACAGAATGTGGAAAAGGATGCATGAAGAAAAGAAATGAGCGAAGAGGAGAGAAATAGGAAGATATGGGGAGGGACCATGGTAAAGAGGATGCTGAGAAATGAGGAAGTTCTAATCCTTAGTGGAGTCCCATACTTCTGTTGACGTCTTTCACCACCTCCCTTTGAGATATGATTAGCAATACTCAGTATTCATACAGCTTATTCTACAAACTTGAGAAATTTCACTCTAATGAGAAGAGTTTATCTCTGACCTGCCGACTGGTGACCCTAGCAAATAGCACCAGGTGAAATCATGTCAACATAATTGTAGCTAGCAACCTTAATTCTAATGCATTTAAAGTCTACCTAAAAGTGATTTCCTTATATTAGATCTAACAAAACACAGGTTAACAGTGGAAGTAGCCTCTCTGATACTAGTTCCCATGAGTGCCAGTTGGTAAATTAGGACTGTATGAGGAATTATACACAAGGAGGGTCAAGAGAGACCACTTACTTCATTCCTTCCATTGGCTGGATGGAGTGGGAGTGGGGAATCCATCCTCTGAAAATAATCATTTCAAATAAACGACTGGAGTTGGTGATTCAGACTCCTTGGCACACGGAGCTATTCCTCACTTTTCAGAGGAGCATTTGTGCCTGCAGTTGTCCTTACTTTAAAGTCATAAATGGAGCTGATATTCTAGAAAGTGACTATGGTGGTTATGGAGATAAGGTGACAAGGGAGGATACAGAGTAGTCCACGTAAGTGTCAGAAGTCCAAGGGCCCATACAAACTAAAATTTATGGGGAATATTACAGGAGTATGGAAAGATGTATGGACAGGATGCATGTTGCAATACTGCTTATAACAGTGAAAACCTCAGATGCACTTAAATGGCTACTAATCAGAAATTTAAACATATTAAGTTACACCCATACAGGGGTTTACTATGGAGTCACGAAAACTATAGATGAAGAATAGCTAGGATTTACTGAGTGCTTACTCTGTGCCAGGCACATTACTTGATTTGTCTCAAACTTGGCAACAGACTCTTGAGGATGCTATTTATGTGGTTTTACTGAGACTCCAAGCACCTGAATAACTTGTCTAATATCACACAGCTAGTAGCTGGTACAGTCAAGATTTGAATCCAAACAATCTTACTCTACTTAGTGTACTTTTCACTGTAGGTGTATAAGTAGTAATATGGAAAGATGATCAAAGTATAAAAAGTGAAAAAAGTAGGTTATAATTGTGTGACTTTTAAATGCAGTTTATATGCTTATATATGTTTACAAAGAAGAACATCTAGAAGAAGGCATGCTAACCGATTTATTAGCCATGTGAGCTGGGTACATTTCCTTGATTTTTATCTTCTTTTGCGTCTATGTATGTATTTTCTGTAACCTACATATATAAGTACTCTATTATTTTTTAAATATTTTTTTCTTAAAAAAGTAAAAGAAAGAGTGAAAGAATAAATCAGAAACCAAGCAAACAAAAGTCAGGTCAAATGGAAGAAGACAACAGTGGTTCAGGCGAATTGATATAAGAGGCTGGAAGGGAGAACTAAGAAGGATGGGAAAATATTAAGTAAATTAATAACATTAACATTGCCCTTCTAAGGGCCAGGCATTTTGACCTCGTGAAATTGACCTTGTGCCCCAGTTGGTGTGTTTTAGAAGCAATGCCATTTCCTGATTCTGGGATCTTCCCTCTGATACTATTTTCTTTCCTTTTTCTTCTCCCCCAAGTGGAAGAATTCCCCTTTACTTCTTCTTTTTATTTATTTATTAACATTTTATTGGAGGATAATTGCTTTACAATGGTGTGTAGGCTTCTGCTTTATAACAGAGTGAATCAGCTATACATATACATATATCCCTATATCTCCTCCCTCTTGCGTCTCCCTCCCTCCTGCCCTCCCTATCCCACCCCTCTAGGTGGTCACAAAGCACCGAGCTGATCTCCCTGTGCTTTGCGGCTGCTTCCCACTAGCTCTCCGTTTTACATTTGGTAGTGTATATATGTCCATGCCACTCTCTCACTTTGTCCCAGCTTACCCTTCCCTAATTGGCAGATGGTTAGACTAACATGTGCTAATATTGTTTCTTCATGCTTGGCGTCAGATGTCAGCTCTTTTATCCTCCACAACTGTGTAGGTTGGAGGAGAGTTAAAGCATTGAAGTAGAAAGCAGGAAATTTACTCTTTGCCCTAATTTTACAAATTATATCCCTTAAAATTAGCTGAAAACAGGAATGCTGGGTGGGAAGGATAAATGAGAGAAATATATTTATTTCAGTCGAACTTCGCACACGTGAAAATTTTGTTAACTAGGACCTTAAAGATCCTAGGGTTGGTTTTTATTGTGGGGAACAAAAATCTTTTGCTAGTAACACTGGCATTTTAAGGTGATAGAAGTCAAAGATTGTTTTCTTGGGGTTGAACTAGCAGCCAAAACATTCTTTACTTAGGGGCTGGGATGTGGCTGTTGGCAACGCATTTCATGGTGCGGTCTTTAATTCAATGGTAAAATTTAAGCTAAAACAAGCCAAAAACTATAGGTTTCTTTATTTTCACTAAACAGGCAATTGAAATACACGGTACAAAAATAAGTGGTAAGATTATTATAAAATGAAATGGACAGAATAAATATTCAATTTAATGTTCCATCTATGAGATTTTCACAATAAAATCACAGTTTACTTTGTAAAACAAAAAACTCCCCGTGTCCCCAAGTCCATTCTCTAGTAGGTCTGCATCTTCATTCCCATCCTGCCCCTAGGTTCTTCATGACCATTTTTTTTTTTTTTAAGATTCCATATATATGTGTTAGCATATGGTATTAGTTTTTCTCTTTCTGACTTACTTCACTCTGTATGACAGACACTAGGTCCATCCACCTCACTACAGATAACTCAGTTTCATTTCTTTTTATGGCTGAGTAATATCCATTGTATATATGTGCCACATCTTCTTTATCCACTCATCTGTCGATGGACATTTAGGTTGCTTCCATGTCCTGGCTATTGTAAATAGAGCTGCAATGAACATTTTGGTACATGACTCTTTTTGAATTGTGGTTTTCTCAGGGTATATGCCCAGAAGTGGGGTTGCTGGGTCGTACGGTAGTTCTATTTTTAGTTTTTTAAGGAACCTCCATACTGTTCTCCATAGTGGCTGTATCAATTTACATTCCCACCAACAGTGCAAGAGGGTTCCCTTTCTCCACACCCTCTCCAGCATTTACTGTTTGTGGATTTTTTGATGATGGCCATTCTGACTGGTGTGAGGTGATACCTCATTGTAGTTTTGATTTGCATTTCTCTAACGATTAATGATGTTGGGCATTCATTCATGTGTTTGTTGGCAATCTGTATATCTTCTTTGGGGAAATGTCTGTTTAGGTCTTCTGCCCATTTTGGGATTGGGTTGTTTGATTTTTGATATTGAGCTGCTTGTAAATTTTGGAGATTAATCCTTTGTCAGTTGCTTCATTTGCAAATATTTTCTCCCATTCTGAGGGTTGTCTTTTGGTCTTATTTATGGTTTCCTTTGCTGTGCAAAAGGTTTTAAGTTTCATTAGGTCCCATTTGTTTATTTTTGTTTTTATTTCCATTCTCTAGGTCATGGGTCAAAAAGGATCTTGCTGTGACTTATGTCATAGAGTGTTCTGCCTATGTTTTCCTCTAAGAGTTTGATAGTGTCTGGCCTTACAGTTAGATCTTTAATCCATTTTGAGTTTATTTTTGTGTGTGGTAATTTACAGTGTTCTAATTTCATTCTTTTACATGTAGCTGTCCAGTTTTCCCAGCACCACTTATTGAAGAGGCTGTCTTTTCTCCATTGTATATTCTTGCCTCCTTTATCAAAAATAAGGTGACCACATGTGCATGGGCTGATCTCTGGGCTTTCTATCCTGTTCCATTGATCTATATATCTGTTTTTGTGCCAGTACCATACTGTCTTGATTACTGTAGATTTGTAGTATAGTTTGAAGTCAGGGAGCCTGATTCCTCCAGTTCCGTTTTTCTTTCTCAAGATTGCTTTGGCTATTTGGGGTCTTTTGTATTCCATACAAATTGTGAAATTTTTTATTCTAGTTCTGTGAAAAATGCCAGTGGTAGTTTGATAGGGATTGCATGGAAACTGTAGATTGCTTTGGGTAGTAGAGTCATTTTCGCAATGTTGATTCTTCCAATCCAAGAACAAGGTATATCTCTCCATCTGTTTGTATCATCTTTAATTTCTTTCATCACTGTCTTAGAGTTTTCTGCATACATGTGTTTTGTCTCCTTAGGTAGGTTTATGCCTATGTATTTTATTCTTTTTGTTGCAATGGTAAATGGTAGTGTTTCCTTAATTTCTCTTTCATATTTTTCATCATTAGTGTATAGGAATGCTAGAGATTTCTGTGCATTAGTTTTGTATCCTACTTTACCAAATTCTTTGATTAGCCCTAGTAGTTTCCTGGTAGCATCTTTAGGATTCGCTGTGTATAGTATCATGTCATCTGCAAACAGCAACAGCTTTACTTCCTCTTTTCTGATTTGGATTCCTTTTATTTCTTTTTCTTCTTTGATTGCTGTGGCTAAAACTTCCAAAACAATGTTGAATATTAGTGGTGAGAGTGGGCAATCTTGTCTTGTTCCTGATCTTAGTCGAAATGGTTTCAGTTTTTCACAATTGAGGATGATGTTGGCTGTGGGTTTGTCATATATGGCCTTTATTATGTTGAGGTAAGTTCCCTCTATGCCTACTTTGGAGGGTTTTTATCATAAATGGGTGTTGAATTTTGTCGAAAGCTTTCTCTGCATCTATTGAGATGATCATATGGTTTTCATTTTTCAATTTCTTAATATGGTGTATCACATTGATTGATTTGCATATATTGAAGAATCCTTGCTTTCCTGGGATAAACCCCACTTGATCATGATGTATGATCCTTTTAATGTGCTGTTGGATTCTATTTGTTAGTATTTCGTTGAGGATTTTTGCATCTATGTTCATCAGTGATATTGGCCTGTAGTTTTCTTTCTTTATTACATCTTTGTCTGGTTTTGGTATCAGGGTGATGGTGGCCTTGTAAAATGAGTTTGGGAGTATTCCTCCCTGTGCCATATTTTGGAAGAGTTTGAGAAGGATAGGTGTTAGTTCTTCCCTAAATGTTTGATAGAATTCACCTGTGAAGCCATCTGGTCCTGGGGTTTCGTTTGTTGGAAGGGTTTTTTTGTTTTGTTTGGTTTTTTGGGTTTTTTTGCGTACACAGGCCTCTCACTGTTGTGGCCTCTCCCGTTGTGGAGCACAGCCTCCGTACACGCAGGCTCAGCAGCCATGGCTCACGGGCCTAGCCGCTCCACGGCATGTGGGATCTTCCCGGACCAGGGCACGAACCTGTGTCCCCTGCATCGGCAGGTGGACTCTCAAACACTGAGCCACCAGTGAAGCCCTGTTGGAAGGCTTTTAATCACAGTTTCAATTTCAGTGCTTGTGATTGGTCTGTTTATATTTTCTATTTCTTCCTGATTCAGTCTCAGAAGGTTGTGCTTTTCTAAGAATTTGTCTAGTTCTTCCAGGTTGTCCATTGTAATGGCATATAGTTTCTTGTAGTAATCTCTCATGATCCTTTGTATTTCTGCAGTGCCAGTTGTTAGTTCTCCTTTTTCATTTCTAATTCTATTGAGTCTTCTCCCTTTCTTTGTTGATAAGTCTGGCTAATGGTTTATCAATTTTGTTTATCTTCTCAGAATGCCAGATTTTAGTTTTATTGATCTTTGCCATTGTTTCCTGCATTTCTTTTTCATTTATTTCTGATCTGATCTTTATGATTTCTTTCCTTCTGCTAACTTTGGGGTTTTTTTGTTCTTCTTTCTCTAATTGCTTTAGGTGTAAGGTTAGGTTGTTTATTTGAGATGATTCTTGTTTCTTGAGGTAGGATTTTATTGCTATAAACTTTCCTCTTAGAACTGCTTTTGCTCCATCCCATAGACTTTGGGTCATTGTATTTTCATTGTCATTTGTTTCTAGGTATTTTTTGATTTCCTCTTTGATCTCTTCAGTGATCTCTTGGTTAATAAGTTGTGTAGTGTTTAACTTCCATGTGTTGTATTTTTTACAGATTTTTTCCTGTAATTGATATCTAGTCTCATAGTGTTATGGTAAGAAAAGATACTTGATATGATTTCAATTTTCTTAACTTTACAAAGGCTTGATTTGTGACCCAAGATATGATCTATCCTGGAGAATGTTCCATGAGCACTTGAGAAGAAAGTGAATTTTGTTGTTTTTGGATGGAATGTCTTATAAATATCAATTTAGTCCATCTTGTTTAATGTATCACTTAAAGCTAGTGTTTCCTTATTTATTTTCATTTTGGGTGATCTGTCCATTGGTGAAAGTGGGGTGTTAAAGTCCCCTACTATGATTGTGTTACTGTCGATTTCCCCTTTTATGGCTGTTAGCATTTGCCTTATATATTGAGGTGCTCCTATGTTGGGTGCATAAATATTTACAATCGTTATATCTTCTTGGATTGATCCTTGATCATTATGTAGTGTCCTTCTTTGTCTCTTGTAATAGTCTTTGTTTTAAAGTCTATTTTGTCTGATATGAGAATTGATACTATGGCTTTCTTTTGATTTCCATTTGCATGGAATATCTTTTCCATCCCCTCACTTTCAGTCTATATGTGTCCCTAGGTCTGAAGTGGGTCTCTTGTAGACAGCATATATATATGGGTCTTGTTTTTGTATCTATTCAGCCAGTCTGTGTCTTCTGCTTGGAGCATTTAATCCATTTACATTTAAGGTAGTTATTGATATGTATGTTCCTAGTACCATTTTCTTAATTGTTTTGGGTTTGTTATTGTATGTCTTTTCCTTCTCTTGTGTTTTCTGCCTAGGGGCGTTCCTTTAGCATTTGTTATAAAGCTGGTTTGGTGGTGCTGAATTCTCTTAGCTTTTGCTTGCCTATAGAGGTTTTAATTTCTCCATCAAATCTGAATGAGATCCTTGCTGGATAGAGAATCTTGGTTGTAGGTTTTTCCCTTTCATCACTTTAAATATGTCCTGCCACTCCCTTGTAGCTTGCAGAGTTTCTACTGAAAGATCAGCTGTTAACCTTATGGGGATTCCCTTTTATGTTATTTGTTGTCTTTCCCTTGCTGCTTTTAATATTTTTTCTTTGTATTTACTTTTTGATAGTTTGATTAATATGTGTCTTGGCGTGTTTCTCTTTGGATTTATCCTGTATGGAAATCTCTGCGCTTCCTGGACTTGACTATTTCGTTTCCCATATTAGGGGAATTTTCAACTATAATCTCTTCAAAAATTTTCTCAGTCCCTTTCTTTTTCTCTTCTTCTTCTGGGACCCCTATAATTCGAATGTTGGTGTATTTAGTGTTGTCCCAGAGGTCTCTGAGACTGTCCTCAATTCTTTTTGTTCTTTTTTCTTTATTCTGCTCTGCAGTAGTTATTTCCAGTATTTTATCATCCAGGTCACTTATCCATTCTTCTGCCTCAGTTATTCTGCTATTGATTCCTTCTAGAGATTTTAAAATTTCATTTATTGTGTTGTTCATCATTGTTTGTTTGCTCGTTAGTTCTTCTAGGTCGTTGTTAAAGATTTCTTGTATTTTCTCCATTCTATTTCCAACATTTTGGATCATCTTTACTATCATTATTCTGGATTCTTTTTCAGGTAGACTGCCTATTTCCTCTTCATTTGTTTGGTCTAGTCGGTTTGTACCTTGCTCCTTCATCTGCTGTGTGTTTTTCTGTCTTCTCATTTTGCTTAACTTACTGTGTTTGGGGTCTCCTTTTTGCAGGCTGCAGGTTCGTAGTTCCCGTTGTCTTGATGTCTGCCCCCAGTGGCTAAGGTTGGTTCAGTGGGTTGTGTAGGCTTCCTGGTGGAGTGGACTAGTGCCTGTTTTTTGGTGGTTGAGGCTGGATCTTCTCTTTCTGGTGGGCAGGTCCACATCCAATGGTGTTTTTTGGGGTGTCTGTGGACTTATTATGACTTTAGGTGGCCTCTCTGCTAATGGGTGGGGTTGTGTTCCTGTCTTGCCAGTTGTTTGGCATAGGGTTTCCAGCCCTGTAGCTTGCTGGTCATTGGGTGGAGCTGGGTCTTCTCATTGAGATGGAGATCTCTGGGAGATTTTTGCCATTTGATATTACGTGGATCTGGGAGGTCTCTGGTGGACCAATATCCTGAACTTGGTTCTCCCACCTCAGAGGCACAGGCCTGACACGCGCGGCCGGAGGACCAAGACCCTGTCATCCACATGGCTCAGAATAAAAGGGAGAAAAAAGGAAAGAAGGAAAGAAAAAATAAAATAAAGTTAATAAAATAAAAAATAATTATTAAAAAAATTTAAGTTAATAAAAAAAAAGAAAGAAAGAAGAGAGCAACCAAATCAAAAAAGAAATCCACCAATGATAACAAGCACTAAAAACTATACTAAAAACAAAAAACAAAAAAATGGACAGTCTGAACCCTAGGACAAATGGTAAAAGCAAAGCTATACAGACAAAATCATGCACAGAAGCATACACATACACACTCACAAAAAGAGAAAAAGGAAAAATATATATATCGTTGCTCCCAAAGTCCACTGCCACTGCCTCGATTTGGGATGAATTAGTTGTCTATTCAGGTGTTCTACAGATGCAGGGTACATCAAGTTGATTGTGGAGATTAATTTACATTATCAAATTCGCTTTAATAGAAATGAGAAAATATAGGTCTTTGGATGCTCTCAGTTATTTGGATTATGCCTTCATTTTGTGAAAGTTTCATAGTCTACCAGCATCTGTGCAGAGGATACCTGAGGGAGGTACAGGCAGGCACAGAGGGAGACAGCATCCTTGTGATAAGCAGCCTGGTTAGGGAGAGAGGGTATAGTTCTAAGTAATTGACACAAAGGAAATTTTAATTAAAATAAATGTGACCGAACGGTAGTGATGCGTATTGCCGAGAGGATGGCGGACGCCGGCTTGCGCTGCATGGTTCCCAGCAACCTGTATCCCCTCGTGCTCGGCTTTCTGTGCGATAACCAGCTCTCGGACGTGGCCAACAAGTTCGCCAAGGCAACAGGCGCTGATGGTTTCCAGTGATTTGGAATTATAAACCACGTTGCCGCAAACATCCTCCTGTGTAGATGTTTGTTTCATGGACCCAGCAGGATGCCAACGCCTCTTCCCTCTTGGACATCTATAGTTTGTGGCTCAAGTCCACCAAGGCCCCAAAGCGGAAGTTACAGGCAAATGGACCAGTGACTAAGAAGGCTAAGAAGAAGACTTCATCCAGTGACAGCAGTGAGGACAGCAGTGAGGAGGAAAAAGCCCAAGGGCCTCCCGCTAAGAAAGCTGCTGTACCTGCCAAGCAGGCCGGTCTGCTTCAGCACCCTGGAAAGGCTGCAGTCAAGGCATCAGAGAGCAGCAGCAGCAGTGAAGAATCCAGTGATGATGAGGAGGAGGACAAAAAGAAAAAGCCTGTCCAGAAGGGAGTGAAGCCCCAAGCCAAGACAGTCAAAGCTCCTCCTAAGAAGGCCAAGAGCTCTGATCCTGATTCTGACTTAAGCTCAGAGGATGAGGTGCCAAAGAACCAGAAGCCAAAGACAGCACCCGTGGCAGCTAAAGCTCAGGCTAAAGCCCTAGCCAAACCAGGCACACCAGCTCACCCCGCACCTAAAGCAGTCAGTGGCAAAGCAGCTGGTGGTAACCGCAGCAGCAGCAGTGATGATGACTCAGAGGAGCGGAAGGCAGCAGCCGTATCTAAGGAGACTGTACCTAAAACGCAAGCTGTGGCCAAGGCCCCAGTGGAAGCAGCTGTCGCTCCTGCCCAAAAGAGTTCCAGCAGTGAGGACTGCTCCAGTGAGGAGGAGGAGGAGGAAGAGCAGAAGAAAAAACCAGGTCCCTATAGTTCAGTTCCCCCGCCCTCTGTTCCCCCACCCAAGAAGTCCCTGGAAATTCAGGCTCCCACGAAAGCTGCAGAGAAGCAGCCTGTGGAGAACAGTGAGGACAGCAGCGACGAGCCTGATTCAAGTTTTGAGGAAGAAAAGAGGCCTCCAGCTGAGGCAGTCATCTCCAGAGCAACTACTAAACCAGCTCCAGCAAAGAAGGCAGCAGAGAGCTCTTCAGACAGCGCAGACTCCGACAGTTCTGAGGATGAAGCTCCTGCCAAGCCAGCCAGTACCACCCAGAATTCCTCGGGTAAGCCGGCTGCCCCTCCCAAGCAGTCTGCGGTTAAGCCAGCTACGACGCCCAAGCAGCCTGCAGCCACTGGCCAGAAAGGCTGATAGCTCCCCCAGCGAGGAGGAGAGCAGTGCTAGTGAGGAGGAGAAGACGAAGAGGACTGTAGCCACCCCTAAGTCCAAGCTGATGGCCAAAGCAGCTCCGTCTTTGCCTGCCAGGCAGGCCTCTCGGGGTGGTGGGGACAGCAGCTCTGATTCAGACAGCTCCAGCAGCGAGGAAGACGAGCAAGAGAAGACGCCTAAACCCCCAGCCAAAAAGAAGCCACAGAAGGCAGGGGGAACTGTAGCCCCTTCCAAACCAGCCTCTGTGAAGAAAGCGAAGGCCGAGGGCAGCAGCACTTCTTCCTCTGAGGACTCCGGTGAGCAGGAGGAAGAGGAGAAGCCCAAGGCCAAGGGCACTCCAAGACCACAAACCGCCAAGGCCAATGGCACCTCTGCACTGACTTCCCAGAATGGAAAAGCAGACAAGGACGGCAACGAGGAGGAGGGGGGCAAGAAAAAGGCAGCAGTGGCAGTTGCTAAGCCAGGTTCAGGAAAGAAGTGGAAGCAGAATGAGGCTGCTAAGGAGGCAGAGACTCCTCCAGCCAAGAAGATAAAGCCCCAGACCCCCAACACGTTTCCTAAAAGGAAGAAAGGAGAACGAAGGGGATCCTCCCCGTTCCGAAGGGTCAGGGAGGAGGAGATTGAGGTGGATGCTCGAGTGGCAGACGCCAAAGTCCTTTGCGTCAAAGTCCTTTGACGCCAAGCGGGGTGCAACCGGAGACTGGGGGGAGTGAGCCAATCAAGTTCTGAAGTTCACCAAAGGCAAATCCTTCCGGCACGAGAAAACCAAGAAGAAGCGGGGCAGTTACCGGGGAGGCTCCATCTCTGTCCAAGTCAATTCTGTTAAGTTTGACAGCGAGTGACCGTGGACCATCTGTAGCACAGCAGGGGTGATGGTCTGAGACCACTCACTTTCCCCAGTCGACCTGGGAACCCTCAGCTCTATCGGGGGAGGGTGTCGGTGAGGAGAGCAGTTTAGGTTAGGTCTGAAGGCTTTGCGTCGTAACATCCTCTAAGGTCCTTTTCTGTGTTTGTGGTTTTGTACAGATTTGTTTTTGAGTGTTGGGTAGCAAGGACAAGGTAAGGGGAGTGTTCTTTTTTAAGAAAAATTGTTTTAGTTGTCATTCTCCCTGTTTTGTGGAAGTTCTCATACTGAGAAATTTGTATATTTTACATTCGATCATTTCTTATTGATTTTTGTTGTGGTTTTCAGAGGTGGGTTCACAGATTAAAATCTCAGCTATCTTCCAAGATGTGGTAAAGGTCACATTATGAATTTTTATAATTGGAGAATTCTGTCTATGGGAGTGCTTGTGTCCACATTTCATCCTTCCTACCCCTCAGGGCCCTGGTGAGGGGCGGCTAAGAATGGTTAATGTATGTATCTGTTAAGCATGAACTACGTACCTCATTCGTGGGGTCTAGGACTGAAGTTTTCAGCCAGCATGGACTTACCTACTTTGGGGGATAAAATTTACTGTTTTGTTTCAGGCAAAATTCTGGTGGGGTGTGAATGCTGTGGGGTCAGTCTGAATATTTCGTTTGCTATAATTTTATTATTACATAATGTTTGCAATATGTGTTTTTTAATTTGAAAGCATAAACGTTTTTATTGTTCAAAGACAAAAATAAATAAATAAATGTAACCAACTAAATCCCGCCACGTAGTAGACAGCTGAGTTGGAAAATGACAGAGAAGCTTATTCAGTCCTGACAGAAATATTTAAAAGTCATCAGGTAAATATACAAATTAATAATGTTAGTATTACATTTGATCCAAAAGGTAGTTCTAGCCAGTCCAATAAATATCTCATTTCATTCTTCTTTTGCTCGCATAGTAAAGGTCAACAATATCCTGTTTTGTGAGAGTTCAGCTTCTGATTTATAACTAAGATTATAAGGCTTCTGTAGCCAGGGGTGAAGTAACATTTCCACCCTGAGGGTCATAAAACCTAAGTAGGAATTCCTTGAGGCCACTGTAGAGTGCAAACAAAACTAAGGCCGAGGGGGATGAGGCTGCAGTGACAGGACTCATCACAGTACTCTTTCTATGATGCCAATTAAACAAAAGGGCGCTGGGTCACAGGAAGGACAGCTAATAAGTGCCCTGGCCAGTGCTGGTTTCATACCTAGACTATTGAGGACAGTCATCTGCTCGTTCAAGTAAGGCCCTGCTTTCAGTCAGAGCTGTTGGCTCTTAAAGTCTGACCCAGGCCTGGGTCTCTGCTATGAAATGAGAGATGTGAAATTCAAAGAAAGAGAACTTGGGCAGTGATATTTATTTTTGTAAAATGAGGAGATTGGGGCTTCCCTGGTGGCGCAGTTGTTGAGAGTCCGCCTGCTGATGCAGGGGACCACGGGTTCATGCCCCGGTCCGGGAAGATCCCACATGCCGTGGAGCGACTGGGCCCGTGAGCCATGGCCGCTGAGCCTGCGCGTCCGGAGCCTGTGCTCCGCAACGGGAGAGGCCACAGCAGTGAGAGGCCTGCGTACCGCAAAAAAAAAAAAAAAATGAGATTGTACAAAAAGACCCCTGAGGGCCTATCCAGCTCAGCACCTTTCCCATGCCCTGAATTGCCTCCCTCAGGGACTCTCCTCCCTGAGAAGCGAGAAGGATGCAGAATGTAGGTACCAAGTGCGGGTAGAGGGTGGAAGGAAGAGGACAGCGACGTGTTGTCATTTCCCCAGCCACATCCAGTGGTCCTGTCTTGACTCCTATTTCTGTCTGTGTTGCTTTTCCTGCCAGTACTTCAGGCTTTCCTATTTTTACAGGTGATGGAAGAAGGATCGGGAATCCCTTAGAATGGACTCCAGGTGCTGTACTAGACTGTGAAGATACTGGTGATTAAGCCAGAAGGCGTTATTTCTTTAGCCCTTACAGCCAGAAGTGGAGGGTGATGACTAAAAAGTCCAGTGACAGAGTTCTGCAGGCTTGAATCACTGTGTGTGGGCTCAGGAATGGGGTCCTTAAAGGAGTCCCGTGGACTGCCATTGGCAGGCAGTGGTCCCCCACTCATGATGAACCCCTAATGTGCAGCTGTGCTGGTGGACCCGGAATGCCCACATGGCCAACCAGGTCTCACATTTTGCAAAACACAACCCCCTAGCCAAGTGGGTCAGGCATGAGGAGAGACTACGGGTGGACTTGCTGGCCCCTTGACAGATTCATCTTGCCCAGTCTTGACGTGAGCTTCAAGACAGCCTGGTCTCTGGATCTGGAAAATGAGCCATAGTTTAATACCACCTGGAAGAGTCTTCATCTAACACTTTTTCCCCCTTTGGCATTCTTTTCTCTGCCCCGTCTTTTTATTTTTTATTTTGGTCATGAGGCACGTGGGATCTTAGTTCCCCGACCAGGGATCGAACCCGTGCCCCCTGCAGTGGAAATGTAGTCTTAATCACTGGACCTCCAGGGAAGTCCCTGTCTTTTTATTAAGACAGTTTCTCAAAGTGTATTTTGCAGAATTTGCATCAGAATCACCTCTAAAGTACTTGTTCAAGATTTCATTTGAGAACTATTGCTCAAAAACATGACATCAACTCTGGCTGCACAAGAGAATCACCTGGAAAAAAACCTTTTTAAAATACCAATTCTCTGGGCCCCATACCCAGAGCTTCTCATTTGATTGGTCTGGGTTAGTTCTGATTCAGTAGTCAGGGATGCAACTGGAATACATATGTTAACAATTATTATACTTACCAATGATTTTTTTAAATTTATTTTTATTTTATTTATTTTTGGCTGTGTTGGGTCTTTGTTGCTGCGCATGGGCTTTCTCTAGGTGCAGCTAGTGGGGGCTACTCTTTGTTGCGGTGCGATTCTCATTGCAGTGGATTCTCTTTGTTGTGGAGCATGGGCTCTACGCGCGTGGGCTTCAGTAGTTGTTGTGCGTGGGCTCAGTAGTTGTGGCTCACAGGCTCTAGAGCGCAGGCTCAGTAGTTGTGGTGCATGGGCTGAGTTGCTCCACGGCATGTGGGATCTTCCCAGACCAGAGCTCAAACCCGTGTCCCCTGTGTTGGCAGGCAGATTCTTACCCACTGCGCCACCAGGGAAGCCCTTTACCAATGATTATATTCAACTTTGACGAGGGTGGTTGAGGTACCATGACATTTTGAAAACACTGTCTAGGCCTTCACCAAGGGTATAATCTGATACCCTTGGGAATGTTCTCTGTCTTGAATACTGGTTCCGCCAACTTGCGTCTGATCTTGCGTAGTTATTAACCTCTCTGTGCCTCAGTTTCTCCATCTGTAAAATGGAGGAAATAAAAGTACTTACTTTACAGAGGTTGTAAGGATTAAAAGAAGTTAAGACAGAAAGAGGTCATTTTTATTTTGGGAATCTCTCTCTCTCTGTCTATTTAGTTGGCTCTGGTTCTCTGATAAGGCAGTAATTCAACTGTTTCCATGTCCTCTTTCAGCCTTAGCCTTCCCATTCCACTTGTCCTCTCACATGAGATACTCCAATCATGGTTAGAAGAAATTTTCTCTATATATGATTTGTTGTGAAGAAAAACAAAACATGCTGAAATTCTATTTTACAAAGAATTTCCTCTAGTGGATATTAATGTTCAATGTATGATGGTTGAACAATGAAAATATGTTATTAAATCTCTAATGAGATTAATAATCATGAGATTTAATAACATATTAATTAATAAATAATTTATTAGTTACTTCCAATCAATTGATTAAAACTTTATTTATTTTAAAAACTAGAACTGTGATGATACCCAGTATATCTTTGAAAAGATAAAGAAAATTGATAAACCTTTAGCCAGACTCATCAAGAAAAAACGGGAGGGGGCTCAAGTCAGTAAAATTAGAAATGAAAAAGAAGGTACAATGGACACCACAAAGGATCATAAGAGACTACTGCAAGCAACTATATGCCAATAAAATGGACAACCTAGAATATGTGGACAAATTCTTAGAAACGTACAATCTCCTAAGACTAAACCAGGAAGAAATAGAAAATATGAACAGACCAATCCCAAGTACTGAAATTGAAACTGTGATTAAAAAACTCCCAACGAAAAGAAGTCCAGGACCAGATCACTTCAAAGGCAAATTATATCAAACATTTAGAGAGGAGTTAGCTCCCATCCTTCTGAAACTATTCCAAAGAACTTCATATAAAGGAATACTCCCAAACTCATTCTGAGGCCACCATCATCCTGATACCAAAACTCGACGAAGATATCACAAAAATTACAGGCCAATATCACTGATGAACATAGATGCAAAAATCCTCAACAAAATACTAGCACTCTGAATCCAACAATACATGAAAAGGGGGGCTTCCCTGGTGGCACAGTGGTTAAGAATCCACCTGCCAATGCAGGGGACACAGGTTCAATCCCTGGTCTGGAAAGATTCCACATGCTACGGAGCAACTAAGCCCATTTGCCACAGCTACTGAGCCTGTGTGCCACAACTACTGAAACCCGTGCACTCTAGGGCCCATGTGGCACAACTGCTGAGCCTATGTGCTACAACAACTACTGAAGCCAGCACGCCTAGAGCCCGTGCTCCACAACAAGAGAAGCCACCGCAGTGAGAAGCCCATGCACTGCAACGAAGAGTAGATCTCACTCGCCACAACTAGAGAAAGCCCATGCACAGCAACAAAGATCCAACACAGCCAAAAATAAAAATTAAAAAAAAAAACATGAAAAAGATCATACACCATGATCAAGTGAGATTTATCACAGGGATGCAAGGATTTATCAATATCCACAAATCAATCAGTGTGATACACCACATTAACAACTTGAAGAATGAATAACCATATGATCATCCCAATAGATGCAGAAAAAGCTTTTGACAAAATTCAACATTCATTTGAAAAACTCTCCAGAAAGTGGGCATAGAGGGAACCTACCTCAACCATAATAAGACCATATATGACAAACCTACAGCTAGCATCACACTCAACTGTGAAAAGCTGAAAGCATTTCCTCTAAGATCAGGAATAAGACAGGATGTCTACTCTTGCCACTTTTATTCAACACAGTTTTGGAAGTCCTAGCCACAGCAATCAGAGAAGAAAAATAAATAAAAGGAATCCAAATTGGAAAAAAAGAAGTAAAACTGTCACTGTTTGCAGATGACATGATACTATACATAGAAAATCCTAAAGATGCTAACAGAAAACTACTAGAGCTCATCAATGAATTTGGTAAAGTTGCAGGTTACATAATTAATACAGGTAAATCTCTTGCATTTCTATACGCTAAAAATGAAACATCAGAAAGAGAAATTAAGGAAACAATTCCATTATCATTGCTTTGAAAAGAATAAAATACCTAGGAATAAACCTACCCAGACAGCAAAAGAGCTGTACATGGAATACTATAAGAGGCTGATGAAAGAAATCAAAATTGACACAGATGGAAAGATATACCATGTTCTTGGATAGGAAGAATCAATATTGTCAAAATGACTATACTACCCAAGGCAATCTATAGATTCAATGCAATCCCTATCAAATTACCAATGGCATTTTTCATGGGACTAGAACAAAAAATCTTAAAATTTGCATGGAAACACAAAAGACCCCAAATAGCCAAAGCAAATTTGAGAAAGAAAAATGGAGCTGGAGGAATCAGGCTCCCTGTCTTCAGACTATGCTACAAAGCTACAGTCATCAAATCAGTATGGTACTGGCACAATAACAGAAATATAGATCAATGGAACAGGATAGAAAGCCCAGAAATAAACCCATGCACCTATGGTCAATTAATCTATGACAAAAGAGGCAAGACTATACAATGGAGGACACTCTCTTCAATAAATAGTGCTGGGAAAACTGGACAGTTACATGTAAAAAAATAAAATTAGAACATTCTTTAACACTATACACAGAAATAAACTCAAAATAGATTAAAGACCTAAATGTAAGACTGGATACTATAAAACTCTTAGAGGAAAACATAGACAGAGCACTGTCTGACATAAATCACAGCAATATCTTTTTTAGCTGTCTCTTAGAGTAATGGAAATGAAAACAAAAATAAACAAATGGGACCTAATTAAACTCAACAGCTTTTGCACAGCAAACGAAACCATAGACAAAACGTAAAGACAGCCCACAGATTGGGAGAAAATATTTACAAATGAAGAGACCGACAAGGCATTAGTCTCCAAAATTTACAAAGAGCTCATGTGTCTCAATATCAGAAAAACAAACAACCCAATCAAAAAATGGGCAGAAGACTTAAATAGACATTTCTCCAAAGAAGGCATACAGGTGGCCAACAAACACATGAAAAGATGCTCAACATCGCTAATTATTAGAGAAATACAAATCAAAACTACAATGAGATATCACCTCACACCAGTCAGAATGACCATCATCAAAAAATCTACAAACAATTAATGCTGAAGAGGGTGTGGAGAAAAGGGAACCTCTTGCACTGTTGGTAGGAATGTAAATTGTTATAGCCACTATGGAGAACATTATGGAGGTTCCTTAAAATACTAAAAATAGGGCATATATCCAGAGAAAAACATGGTTTGAAAGGATATATGTGTCCCAATGTTCATTGCAGCGCTGTTTACAATAGCCAAGACATGGAAGCAACCTAAATGTCCATCAACAGATGAATGGATAAAGAAGATGTGGCACATATATATACAATGGAATATTACTCAGCCATTAAAAAGAATGAAATAATGCCATTTACAGCAACATGGATGGACCTGTAGATTATCATACTAAATGAAGTATGTCAGACAGAGAAAGACAAATATATGATATCACTTATATGCAGAATCCAAAAAAAATGATACAAATGAACTTATTTACAAAAGAGAAACTGATTCACAGACTTAGAGAACGAACTTATGGTTACTGGAGGGGAAGGGCGGGGGAGAGAGTGGGAGGTTGGGATTGACATATACACACTATTATATTTAAAACATAACCAACAAGGACCTGCTGTATAGCACAGGGAACTCTGCTTAGTATTCTGTAATAACCTAAATAGGAAAAGAATTTGAAAAAGAATAGATACATGTATATGTATAACTGAATCACTTTGCTGTACATTTGCAACTAACACAACGTTGTTAATCAACTATGCTCCAATAAAAACAAACAAAAAAAACAAACAAAAAAACAAAACCGCTAGAACTGTGGTGACACCCAGTGGCCAAAATGTTAACCACTGAGATTTTTTAAATACATGTATTTTCCTCGGCATACAGATACTTAATATTGCATTTATTTTATCTTTATATTTTGAGACCAATTTAATAATAAAGCATGAAACAGTCCTTCATTAAGAATATCAGCAATGATATCACTTATATGTGTAATCTAAAAAAATAGTACAAATGAACTTATTTACAAAACAGAAATAGAGTCACAGATGTAGAAAATAATCTTATGGTTACCAGGGGGGCAGGGGGTGGGGCGGCATTGACATATACACACTACTATATATAAAACAGATAACTAATAGGGACCTATGGTATAGCACAGGGAACTCTACTCAATACTCTGTAATGACCTATTTGGAAAAAGAATCTAAAAAAGAGTGGATATATGTATATGTATAACTGATTCACTTTACAGTACACCTGAAACTAACACAACATTGTAAATCAACTCTACTCCAATAAAAATTTTTAAAAAATAAAATTTTACCCAGTATAAAAAAAGAATATTGTCAATGAAATGTGGACAAACCAACATTCTTTAGTATATTTTTAGTAGTAAAAGTTTTCCAGCCAGTTAAGGCAGACAAGAGCACAAGGTCATCAAAGGTGACATTCATAATAAAAACTTTTCCACTTGGAGAAAACAATTTGTATCAGTATGTAGAAAACAAACGAAAGACCAGACACAGGAGAATTGTAGCAGAGACTATTAAGACTTCTCATATGGCCCTTTAAATGATGAGGAAATAATTACAATTCAGGTAAAAGTGATTCCTCTATCTATTTCCCCTCCCAAATTGGTATAGGATCTATCCTTCGGTATATTCATTCTTTTGCTCATTCAGGAAATATTTCCCAATGTCCTATTTGAGAAGCAGACTCTGAGAGGGAGATTAATGTCCAGGAGGTTTATAGGAAAGTGATCTTGGGAGGATTGGGCAGAGGGAGAAGATGGGCTGCTATGCAGTCTCAACAATGGCTTCAGCTGACCCCACAGGGAGCTCTGAAGCTAGCATGACCCCTTAGTGTTGCCTCTTATTGGGGAAAGTGGGGAGAACTTTTATCCTCTGGGTCCATCCAGTCATTGGATGTTGGCTACCCCCAGGAAGGGGTGACTTTTCGGTGAAGTAGCTCTCTTTTAGCTGAAGCAGCGCTGAAGAGGGCTGACAGCTGAGGCTCATCTACTTGACAATACTCGCAGCAGTTGAAGAGTAAGTCCTCCAGTATCAAGGGTGATCGGCCTAGCCCATCTCAACATCCTCTGAATCACCACACTGAAGCCACACGATGCCAATAGAACAGACCGGTCTTCTGACCTTTTAGAACTTAAACAAATGAACACCCATATAAATACTCCAGGCTATGAAGGAAGATTGAACTTTAAGAGAATAATGGGCACGGGTGGGGTAAGGAGAGGAAGGCTAATTTTGTCTCTGCTGATTTCTGCATCAGAGCAGACATCAGTAGAACTGGTGTCTTATTTATCTTTTTATCTTCAGGGACTATTATAATACCTTTAACATGCTAATGCTTTATTGCTGAATTGGAGAAAAGTAAATAGTCCTCACAGATTATTTTGTTGATAGCTGCTCTCCCTCAAAGAACCACAGAATCTAATCCAGAGTATTTCCTTTTCCAGTTTATTTTTGTAATAAGAAATTTAAAAGACTTCTGCACTGTAATTCTGTGGCCAGTCATCCCCAGTGCCCTAAATACCTATATTTACCATAAATTTGGCATATATTTCTCCTATGTGAAAGATGTCTTCACAGTTAAACATCAGTACAGTTGCAACTATAGAATGAGAAGGGATCGTAGAGGTAGTTTGTTATATAAGCCCCTCAGTTCATAGTCAAATAAACTAATTTGAGGGTGTTAAATGATTTGAAAAATGCCACCTAGCTAATTAGTGACAAAGTTGAAGCTAGAATCTAGAAGTAGTAATTACTAAATCAATTCATCACTCATCATCATCATCATCACCATCAATGCTTAGAGGCCCTACATGAACCAGGTACTCCTCTAAAGGTGCTACTTATATATTATCTCATTTAACCTTCACAATCCTCTGAGGTGATACTATAATATTATTAGCTTCAATTAGAGTAAGGAAGGTAGGGCACAGAGAAGTTGACTAACTTGCCCGAAGTGCATAATGCATAATAATTCCAATAAAAGCCCTCAAACATATCTCTTTTCCCAGCTTCTTTAATTCCCAAAGCTGAACATATCAACATAGATAGTGGATTAAAAATAAAACTCCTTCCATTAGGAAATAGACTCTATCTCCTGACTTCTTGATCTGGGCTGGATAGTCAGCAACTTGCCTCACTTTGACCAGTAGAAATGGGACTGAAGTGACATTGGGTGACTTCTAAGGAAGCACTCAAGAGGTGTTGCAGCTTCCAATCTCACCTTCTAGCTGCTCTGAGATTGCCATGTTAAGAAGCCTAGGCTGCTCTCCTTAAAGTTGAAAGATTACAAGAAGAGAGAGACCCAGACAACAACCAGCATGTGAGTAAAATTCAGATCATTCAGTCATTCTAGCCACTAGGTGACTGCGACCACAAGAGTAAGCCCAGGTGAGACCAGAAGGACAACCCTACTGCGTTCTATTCAAGTTGCTGACCCAAAGAACTGTGAAAAATTAAATGGTGGTGGTTTTAAGCAAACATATTTTGAAGTAGTTCATTATATAGCAATAGATAACTTGTACAGTGTATGATATTATCATTTGATTAGTGTTAGCATGGTGTTTCTTTTTCCATCTCATTACTTTTAATTTTTTCTGAGTCATTATATTTAAAATAGGTTTGTGGTAGACAGCATAAAGTTGGGTCTAGTTTTTTTAATCCGATCTGAAGATCTCTGTCTTTTAACTAGTGTGTTTAGACGATTCACATTTAAAGTGATTATTGATATAGTTGGATTAAAATTTACCATCTTTGTAACTGTTTTCTATTCTATTTTCTATTACATTTGTTCATTTTTCTCCCACCCCTCTTTTTCTGACTTCCATGTGTTTAATTGAGAATTTTGTATTATTCCATTTTACTTCCTCTCGACATTTAAAAAAAACATTTTCAGTTGTTGCCCTAGGGTTTACAATATAAATTTAAAAATATTCTAAGTCCACCTTCAAATAACACTATACTGTGCCACTTTATGAGTGTATTCCCAAGTCATCCTTCCCATCCCTTGAGACACTGCTGTCAATCATTTCATTTATCCATATGCTATGATCACCCTGGATAGAGCAACCAGACAGAAAATGAATAAGAAAACAGCAGACCTGAATTAACACTGTAAACCAAATGCATCTAACAAAATATATAGAATATTCCACCCAATACCACCAAAATAAACATTCTTCTCAAGCACACATGGAACATTCTCCAGGAGCGATCATATATTGGGTCATAAAGCAAGCCTTAACAAACTTAAGAATATTGAAATTATGTCAAGCATTTGTTCTGTCCACAATGGTATAAAACTAGAAGTCAATAACAGGAGGAAAGTTGGAAAACTCACAAATATGTGGAAATTAACACACACCTCATCAACCAGTTGGTGAAAAAAGAAGTCAAAAGGGAAATAAAAGAATATGTCAAGACAAATGAAAATGGAAATACAAGATATCAAAACTTATGGAATGCAGCAAAAACAGTTCTGAGAGGGAAGTTTACAGTGATAAACACATACATTAAAAGAAAGATCTCAAATAAACCACCTAATTTCAAGGAATTAGAAAAAGAACAAACTAAGCCTTAAGTTAACAGAAAGAAGGAAATAATAAAGATTAGAAATAAATGAAATAGAAACTAGAAAGACAATAGAAAAAAAATCAATGAAACTTTAAGAGTTGGTTTTTTTAAAACATAAACAAAACTGACAAACTTTTAGCTAACCAAAAAGAAAAAAGAGAGGACTCAAATAAAATTATAAATGGAAGAGGAGACATTACAACTGACACTACAAAAATACAAAGGATTATAAAGGTTACTGTGAAAAATTATATTCCAACAAATTGGATAACCTAGAAGAAGTGGATAAATTCCTAGAAACATATGTCTTACCAAGACTGGACTCTCAGGCAGCAGCTGGTAAAGAATGTAGTTAAGGTGCTTCCAGGGAAAAAGTGTGAGATGGGTGTTTTTGTCTGCTTCCTCTGCACTGAGCCCTGGTGGGATAGCTTTGTCAAGTGCTCATATGCGCATTAACTATTGCTGCTGCTTTTGCGATAGTCTTTTGGGTCTCATGTATGCAAGCCTCACTGGCTCTCAGAGTTAGGTGTTTTGGGGTCCCATCTATTGTGTGGGCGTCTTAAAAGTTTGGGTGCTAAATGTAATGTCCAAACTCTTCACTTTTCTGGGAGAAACTGGTAGTTGGAGTTCCCTCCTGATCGTCCCCTACTGTGCTGGGAGTAGGGTTTATAGCAAGAGTGTGTCTCAGCCTTTTTTACCAGTTTCAATGTGTGTTTTTTTCTCATTTGTCTGATGTTTAGGAATCACTCAGCTAATTTCTGGATTTCTTTAAAGGAAATTGCTCTATATGTAGCTGTACATTTGTTGTGTTGGTGTGAGGAGTTCAGGAGTCTCCTGTGTCACTACCTTGGTTGACCACATATCTATGTGATCCACTTATTAAGTGTTAACTTGACAAGTTCATAACACATGGAAACAACCTAAGTGTCCATCAATGGTGAATGAAGAAAATGTGGTATATAGATATATACAGTGGAATATTATTCAGCCATAAAAAGGAGGAAATTCTGCTATTTGCCCAACAGTAATGAAACTTAAGGGCACTTATGCTAAGTGAAATAAGCCAGACAGAGAAAGACAAATGCCATGTGATTTCACTTATATGTAGAATCTAAAAATAAGCAACCAAAAAACCAAACGAATTAATAGAGAGTGTACTGGTGGTTGCCAAGGGCTGGGGAATAAGGGAAACAGATGATGTTGGTCAAAGGGTCCAAAGTTCCAGTTATAAGATATGTAAGTTTCTGGGAATTAATGTCCAGCATGGTGACTGTAGTTAACAATACTGTGTTGTACACTTGAAAGCTGCTAAGAGAGTAGATCTTAAATGTTCTCACCACACACACACACACACACACGGAATGGTAGCTGTGTGAGGTAATGGATGTGCTAACATTATTGCGATAATCATTTGCAGTGCATACATATTTCAAATCATCACGTTGTACACCTTAAACTTACAAAATGTTATATGTCAAGTATAGCTCAATGAAACTGGAAAAAAACAAAATGTAATAAACATGTAATTCAGATGTATAGAGAAAAACAAAATAAAATCGGCTAATATTTAAGTTCGCCCATTCTTTCCTCAGCTGTTTCAAGTCTACTCACCCACTCTCAAAGGCATTCTTCATTTCTGTTCCTGTGTCTGATTTCTAGCATTTACTTCTGATTCTTTCTTATAGTGTCCATCTCTCTACTGACATTACCTTTCTGGTCTTTCATGTTGGGTACTTTTCTCATTACATCCTTTTAGATATTAATCATAGCTATTTAAATTGCCTATTTGATAATACTAATAAGTGTGTCATATCTGAGTCTGGATCTGATGATTGCTTTTTCTCTTCAGACTCTGCTTTTTCTTGCTTTTGTATGCTTTATAATTTTGTTGTTGAAAGCCATGTATGTTATTGGGTAATGGGTACCAAGACACAAAGTCTCTAGTATGAAGATTTATGTTAATCTTTCTAGGAGTTGGGCTGTATTTACTCTTTCCTGTAGCTATAGGGACCGGAGACTTCAGATTCCTCCATGTCCTTGGTTTTGATTTTGGGACTTCCTTTTTTTATTTCTCCTCAGAGAAAGTCTGTGTCTTGTAGTCTTTTAAGCTGTAATCCACTGTTATCATACTAGCAACATATTGGTGTAGCATAGGTTGTAGAAGACGGGCAGCATTCTAAAATCTTCTAAGACTTGGTTTCTTAGTGGGCTTGTCTTGGGAATATGCCTTCACAGGTGTTTCTGTCTCTCCTACAACGTAGAGCTTTCTTCCTCCTGCTGCTACTGTTTTTCCTGCCTGCAGCATTCTCTATTTCCTTGATGTCATCTCCCCTGTTGAATAAGAGGGAATTTCCCCACCTTAGGTGAGACAGAGAGGTTGGAGTGGAGCAGAGTTCCCTTCTCCCTGTTGGGGTAAGTCTTCTGTATTGCCCTCTGGGGAGATGTCCTTCCTACTGGAGTAGTCCTTTCTTAGGGAGATAGGGTTTCTCCTATCAGGACCATAAGGGGATTTTTCTTGAATCCTCAGACCCGTTTTGTGATAACCTGCTGGCATTTCTGGAGGGAAAGTGTGTCCCACTCCCACCTCCCATGACTGCAGTTTCTAGGAGTTTCTCACTCTCACATTAGTTCCACACAACTTCTGGCAATTTGCAAAATTACTAAATGTTCCCGTCAGTTTATGGCATCCAGCAGGTTTTGCTCTAGGCAAACCAATATCAGGTGCTCTATCTCTGGATGTGATTGTCATTGATTTTGGCCAGTTTGTCTTGTTGAACAAACTGGAAGGGGAAGGGGTTGGCAACTTCGAAGTTCTTTACATGTCAGAGCTGAAGATATATTTTCTTGGCTAAGTTTCCCTACTATTGGGCACACAGGAACTAAGAGTCACAATGTGGTCTGAACTGTCTCTTTGTATTTGGCTTTGGGTGAGGGGAATGAAACAAGGACTCCAGTATAATCTCTACTTATACATGGTATTTACAGGAGGTATTTTGTCAGGACGTTTTTTTAGGAATGAGTGACTCATGTGGTGATTAAATATAAGACTTGAGAATAGGCTAATAGAGGCATGGTTGGAGAATTACACAGAATAGCTTGATTGGGGTGGAGAACCGCACAAGAATCAGTAGGAACCGAAGCTGGAAATATTGTGTCCAGAGTACATTCAGACTGGGAAATGTTTGATTACATTCTGTGGTCAGCATGGAGTCACTACAGATTTTGTGAATGGTAACAGCAAATACATAATTAATCTAGCAATAGTATTAGATAAACTGAAGGGACACTGGGCTAGTAGTATCAAGCTCAAGATTTAGTGTCTGACTAGAAATGAAAAGGAGAAACTGAGGAAGGTTGTGATGTCCCAATGATAAAATCAGACATTTGAGAGATGAGGTACAGGAGTCTGGCCTATAATACAAAGAACTTGAAACGCAACCAGATCTCACAACAGAGATTAGGTTTTGGAGTCATTAGATTTTGGAGTCATCTGCATGGAGGTTATAGCCGAAATACTGAATAGAGATGTGGTCTTTGGGAAGAACAAGAGCTGCGTTTAGAACCTTGGGGAATGTGTAAATTTAAGGGTATGGGAGAACATAGAGTTAGCAGTGGAAAAGCAAGAAAGATGGGAGTAAAACCAGGACAAGATGTAAAGGAAATTAAGGTAGAAGATGGTCCTTTTTTTTTTCCAACTTATGTCTGGCCTATAGGGGCAGACTCTGAACTGTACAGATCCACCCAGCCTTGACTGGAAAACAGCTTCCTATATAGCGCCGCGTGAATGGCTTGCTTCTTGCTAGAGTTTTACATGAACTCTTTTTATAGTGGAAATAGATGAAAATGTTCCACAAGAAATGGTTAGTGTTTTTATTAGGTAAGCATCCGCAATTATGAGCTAATGTCCCATTCTTGGAATCTAACCAGGTAGGAGAGAGATTTGTGCTGGCTGTAAAATTGTGATAATAGCCAAATTTAGTACACAAAATTACCATGATCTCCGAGGTAATTGCAAACGATTTACTACAAACCAATACACAACCTTCACAATACATGAATTTCTTCAGACATCTGTATTTGTATTTATGTGCTGTATGTATCCATATATGAAGTACAATCGGATGCTCTACAGCTGGTATTTAGTGGCTTGTTTCTCACGCTGACTGCATGGTCAGTGTTTAAAGGAAATAAGGCAATGTTTGGTAAATCTCTTCTATAGCAACAAGACAGTTTTCATCAAGTTTGTGAAATGTAATTTTATTAATAGAAGGGCATGTCTTACCAGACAAACTGTCCCAAAATAAATAAAGTTTCAGCATCATTAAGAGCACACAAACACACAATTTTACAGGATACAATACAAAGTCAATTTTGATGATGTTCTTACTTGCATTTACTAAAAATCTGAGAGAGACTGTGATCAATCTCTAAATAATGATCCTGCATAAAGAGAAAAGTACAGCACAGTTATTTCATAGAAGGTTTTGGAGTGACAGTTTGAGAAGACTCTGCTTTAAAAGATATTAAGATATATCACAAATCAAATCACACTCTCTGTTAACATTACAGCATGGAATTGTACTTAATCAAAAATAAAAGAAAAGTGGCTGAAGAAGGCTGTATACTTTCTTTTCCAACATAACACTAATTTCTATTTTTGGCATGAATTAATAACCTTTTCCATTAGTAGGAAAACGTGCTCTGCAAACTCTCGGAGGGCACCACGGCCACCATAGCTTTTGCAAATATATCCAACAGCCTTCTGGGCAGCGGCACAGGCATCAGCAGGAACGCCACTGAGGCCCGCTTTCTTCAAGCACTCCTCATCAGACACTTCATTTCCTATCAAGTTAAAGAAACACTGGTTGAATATTTAAAGAGAGAAGGAATTTTCTTCCTAAATAATGCGAACAGCAATCAGTAAGTGATTCTGGCAACTTCAGACACTGTATATTAGAATACTACAGATTAGATGGAACAAAAATAAAAGCATTTCCAAGTATAATAAATACTTAAGGTCTAGGGTTTTTCCTAAGTAATTCATAATAAATGCTTATCAATTAGAGGAGAATGGAGTATACTTTCTGCTTGCCATGCATATTACAATTACTAGAAATCTAATATAAACTATATAATTATTTAAACTTTTTATTAAGGAAAATTTCAAACATGCAAGAATCCCAAATTTATGTAATTATTAATGTTTTGCATTATTTATCAATATTCTTGTCCATTCCCTGTCCCCCAAGTTTTTTGGAGGAAAGGGAGAAGAAGGAATTCCCAGAAAACATACTTTACCCATAAACTTTGCCATCTGTCTATAATACATATATTTTTAAGAAACTGACATAATATCATCCAACCAACAAAATCAACACTAATTCCTTAATATCATCTAATAACCTAGTACATGCTCAAATATCCTCAGCTGTCTCAAAATTGTCTATAAATCAACTATAAAAAGTTGATTTATTTGAATCAGAAACCAAAAAAGGTCCACATAGTGCATTTTGTTGCTATACATATTAAGTCTCTAACAGTTCTCTCTGATTTGTATGCTGCTTGTTGAAAAATTACCATCACATTGACATAACTACATCCTTTCTCTCCCTGCCTTGCTTATTAGTTTCTCCACCTCCCCCTCTTATTTTATTTTTTTGGTAGGATGAATTTCAGAAGCTCCCAGGATCTAACATTCACCATTCTGCATATAACTATTACTATAATATAGACTAAATACTACTAATAAATGTTGGTTAAGAGTGTTTGTTTTAAATCTGTTCTACATTTATCGACTGAAATTTTTTCTTTTATTATTAAATGTATTGAAATTTGAATTGTTTTCAATGAAAGATGATAAAAATTAAAGTATTTCTTTGCATAACCCACCCCTGAAACTAAACTTTATTAAATTTTATTTATAAAAGTGTTTATTAGAATAAATGAATTCAGTAAAGTTGCAGCATACAAAATTAATACATAGAAGTCTATTGTGTTTCTATATATACTAATAATGAACTCTCAGAATGAGAAATTAAGAAAACAATCCCATTTAGTATTTCATCAAAAAGAATAAAATACTGAGGAATAAATCTAAGGAAGTAAAAGACCTACACTCAGAAAACTCTTTAAGACACTGACAAAACAAACTGAAGATGACACAAACAGATGGAAAGATATACTGTGCTCATGGATTAGAAGAATTAATGTTGTTAAAATGATCATAACTACACCAAAGGCAATCTACAGATTCAATGCAATCCCTCTACCAGAATACCAAAGGTATTTTTCGCAGAACTAGAAAAAAACTAAAATTTGTATGGAAACAAAAGACCCCAAATAGACAAAACAATCTTGAAAAAGAAGAACAGAGCTGAAGGAATCATGTTCCCTGTTTTCAAAAGCTATACTCATTAAAGCAGTATGTTAAGAGATTAATCCTAAGAGTTCTCGTCGCAGGGAAAACATATTTTTATTATCTCATATGTATCTATATGAGATGATGGATATTCACTAAATTTACTGTGATAATCACTGCATGATGTATGTAAGTTAAGTCACTGTGCTGTAGGCCTTAAACTTATACAGTGCTGTAAGTCAGTTATATCTCAATAAAATTGGAAGAAAAAAAGTGTCAACATTTTAAAGGAATACACTTTTATACATTTATGTAGCTGACACAAAATACTGCTCTGATTTTTAAAATAAAAATTTGGAGTTTATTCTCTATTTTCTTGATTTTCTAATCTCTACTTTTTATACTTTTTTCCTTATGTGATATAAGTAATGCATATTCTTGGTAGAAACTTTAAAAAAAAAAATAAACGAAGGCAAAAAAATCAAAATTAGGCTAATTATTATTATTTATGGATAATCACTGTACTTTGGCATATATATTTTACAGTTTTACTTATATAAATGATATATACTTATTACTAAATGCATACACTATTTTAAGGATTTTATATTATCTTCAATTTCTTTCCCAATAGCCTTATGAAGTTTGATTTGTGTTTATACTATAAGTAGGAAAACTAAGGCTTAGAGAAGCTGCTTAAGGTTGCACAGGTAATAGTAAGTACAGCTGGGATTTGTTATATGTTCCATTAAAATTGTTTTCTTCTTACAAAAATTGGATCATTTTCTATCAAAGGTTCTATAGTATTTTTCTCCACTGAATCTTCACATGTGATTCAAAGGCTACTCCTGAAGTCCCCGGATCACGTGCTCCCAAAGCATCCCTGTGCTTCTTCTTTTGAGGCCCATATTGTCCTTGTAAATATTTATCTCATACACGGTTTATAGTTATTATGTATTTTAATAACTTTTCATTACTGATATTCAAAAATGTTGACATCATTAGACTGTAAACCCTGTAAGCAATAAGTCCCAGCAACCAGTTCCAAGTATGCATAGAGGAGACACCTGATAAATATATTTGCTTAATGCTAAAGTGAAAAACTTGTGACATGTGACCATGTCAAGGAATACATATTACAGCATTGTTTTTAATGGTTGCATAAATCTATTTTTGCAGGATATTTAGGTGGGTTCTTTTTTTCCCTCCATTATTGGCGTATTTGTTCAATTTCTTTCCTGGAAATGGAATCTGGGGAGTCAAATCTATGTACATTTTAATAATAGCAAAATATATTCAGAATGTACTTCCTATATATCAGAAATCTTCAATCCATTATTATGGCTGAATAGGAGGACACCAACCAAGATATGCCACTTCTTTCCAGCACAGGCCCATTTCTTTTCTCCATTCATCTACAACTGCAAGCTTGTCTGGTACACTGACTTCCATTTTGCAATCCAGTTTTAAGGAAGAGAGAGTCTGCTTTGAACAGGCCCTTTCTGAGATTAACCTCACCTTAAGAAAAAAAAAAAGGGCAAAATGAGAAAACAGAAATCTCTCATAATAACACCTTTTAAATAATACAAATCACAAGTGAGTAGTCTGAAGGACTAATTAAGTAAAATCAACTAATTTATTTTAAAATGATGAAGCTTTAACACATTTGATTGCTAGTAGTCCAATAAAGGCGAAAGACCGTTTTCTACAGTGGAAAGGATTCTATCTACAGGTAAAAAATAAAATATACATTGTCTGATAACAATCTAAGATTCTCCAATAATTCAATTTATTCAGAGGGAAGTCTAACTTGTCTCTCATGCTGCTCAGAAACACGTATTTAAGATTTCTAGTGAATTCTAAGAAATCATCTTAAACTTCATTTTTGAAAATACACGTATTGTTATTTTGAATTAAAATTTTCAATCATAAGAATAAACTACATTTAAAAAATCCACCTGAGATTTGCTTTTCTCCAAATGCTGACACCTATTTTCTATGAAATCTTTCTGGTTGCAAAATCCTATCGGAAATACTAGATAGCACCGACTATCATACTCATTAAATAAATAAGAAATATTATTTATTGATAGACAAGTTACTAATTCTGCTCATCTAAAAGTAAATAGCACAATTTTCTAGGCATGTGAAAGCTAAATTTCAGATATTTTAATTGATAATACTAAAAACGTATATCTCTTATTTCCCTCACGTGTTCCTTGACCTTAAATCACAATCTTAAAAAGCATTGCTATGTTCAGGGGGCACATACCTCAATACCACTTTTCTTTAATAAACTTATCCCAATAGCATCTTTTACATCGTAAGATATTATTTCTTTTTGGTCTCCTGATACATAAATGTGGCCATTGGTTAGACATCCATCAATATTGCAAACGAAAAGTTTTATCTCCTTCAGCTTCTCTTTGCCAAAATAGCCAAATCTAAAAGAAACCAAAATAGACTTTTGAATTTTAGTGTGATACTAATCTCTCATCTGGCTAACACCAGTAAACTTGATAACCCGTTTCCATTTAATTACTCAAACGTTACCTTTCCAAGTAACCTCACATATACACTTCAACTTACAGTGCAAGGATTTTAAGTGTGGTCTAACCAGATTATGTGCTTCTCAAGTTACTGAATAAGCCATCTATAGGCATATTTTATGTATATGTCTTCCTCACATAAGCAAAATAATTACAAAAGATCCTAAGATTGGAGGATCAAAAATCAGTTGTCCACAAGTGAATTTAAATGTATCTACTAAAAATCATTCATTGTGGTCTAGTGCAAAGGCTATACAATCTTGTTTTCACCTTAAAACTCTTTGTTCTGCAATAGGCCAGTCAATGTCCACATCTATGTCCACACTGTGCTCGGCTCGCATCTCGTAGTACGCCATTTTCCCACCCTAAAGATAGCACAGGTGCCATGAGGACTGTTGTCAACATGCATTCACACATATCAAAAAGTTTATTACAATACAGAACAATGAATCCACTTCTATAGTACTAAGAAAAATGAATAAGCCAGTAATACCAGACATACAACAAATAATTTTTTTTGGAGGGGAGAGCTTATTGTTTTCCATATATTCAAACCACATAAAACAAACAACCTTGACATTTTTCAAATTCTATTTACACAGTGCAAGTTCCCATTTTTCTTTAAATAGATTTTAAAGACTGAAACAGAGTAGAAATAATATGCATCCTCCAGTATTCTGACCACAAGGAATTTTCTGGGAATCCCTAATTGTATCCCCTTTGTTCTGGTAGTCTCTCCCATCATCATCCAAAAGCAGTAGTATAAATGTTTTTGGAACTTCTGTTCCTATTTGCAATAGGGGTAAGATTGGGGAGGAAAAGGAACTGTAGTATCTACTGTACAGAACTGCCTTAGATCCCTGAGCTACAGATGGGAGTGGACAATAATTGTCTGGGTCACATGTGGGTAAAGGTAGGAACAGTGTCATGATCCTGGGGTGTGGGGCAAGAGGAGTGAGGCCTTTCCTGATTGTAATCATTTGAAGGTCAATATCAATCACTAGAAATTTTCATATTTCAGAATTGTCAGTCTCTTTACAAATCTTGTTACAATGAGAAACCTACTTTTCTCCACACTTTAGGAAAGGGTCAAATCACATTCCCCCTTAGCAAAGAGCTTATGGAGGGTGGTATCTATAGATGTCAAATCTAATTTTCCTGAATACTCAAACTTAACTGAACAGCCAGTCTACAGTTCGCCTACTGACCAGAAGATTGGAAAAATTCCCTCCCCTTAGAGAATGAGTCACATTAGAATTTTTACTATAAAGAATGGAGCTCGGGGGTTCTTAAGTGCTATTTTTTGAGTAACATAGGACCTGAATCCAAATCCTAACAGTGCCATTCACAACTTGTTTTTGCTTTGAACCAATTGCTTCATTTTTCAGAGCTGCTATTTCCTCCTCTGAAACAGAACTAGGAACATCCATTTTATTCCGTTATATAAGATAACCTATGTAGTATTTCATATAGTCCTGGGTCCATAGTAAATGCTGAATAAAGAATAGCTGTAACCAAAATGAACAAATAGTATATGATGTAACGTAACCACACAGGCTCTAAAGATGAGAGAGACATCCAACTCCCTTATTGTAAAATGAGAACATCAAGACTCAGAACAGATAAAATGATATATTCAAGGTTAAATAGTTATAGAGATTTTACTACAATATATTCCAGTTTTCCTGATGCCCAGGTTGGTGCTCTTTCACCTCTACTATACTGTTGTGTTTTTTGTCTCTTTTCAAAGTAATAAAGGTTATTCAACTGTACAACCACAACTTGACAGTAATACAACTATGGATTAAAAACAGAGTTTTGAATGAAATAATATGAATACCAGGACACATATAGAACATTCAATACTTGTTTCATTTCTTATCTTAATGTTGCAACTGTAGCAGGATCTTTCCCATATTCACTGAATGAACCCCAAAGATCATTTTGGGGTAAGTGTGCAGGATAAATGCCTCAGATGATAAATCTTGTCAGTTACTGCTTTTCCCCTAGGGGTTAATACTTTCCTTTATGTGCCATACTTCTTTCTTAGAACTCAAAGTATATAGATAAAAGGGTTTGAAAGGTTTTTGCAAAATGAGGGCACAAACCTGTAAGTAACCCATCTCTATCAAATGTCTTTTAGCAAAATAAAACGAGCCATTTTCATATAATTCTCCATCCCAGTCTTGTCGACGAGGTCGTTTAGCTGGATTCAAATTCAGAGGCTCAGTCATTTCACGAACTAAACGCAAAAAGCTACAGTAAGTCCCAGGTGCTTTGAACACTGAAAATGTTCATTCAGTAATTTTTTTAAAAAGCAAATAAAAATGAACTCAGAAGGTAGAATATTTCTGTGTCTAAATAAACAATTTAAAAGATTTTTTAAAGAAACAAAACCTCTAATAATTCTGATGATTTATCTTTGCTTTTCAATAACAATAATAAGAGAAAAATAAGGTATCTTACAGAGAAATTCTGAGCAATTAAAGTTTTAAACTATTTATACAAATATAATGCTTTGGGAGGACATAAAGGCAACCTTAAAATAGTTTCAAAAGAACTGAATTTGTTATAAAGTACCCATAGTTCCGTATTTGAGCCCTTTAAATCTACTGCTCACTATGAGCTTCTATAGAAATACAATGTATGTGTTATTTATCTAATGTGGTTGAGAAATTACTCTCATGGAATTATTACAGAAAAATGAATACTTCCCCACTAAATTATTGAAACTTTAATATTGATAGAACTGCTTATATAATGTATGATACATTCTTACTAGTAGTTAAAAAAATACTAATATAAAATATACATAACAATAAATAAATAATGTTTACTTATTATTATTGTTGGTAATAATGAAGGCTGAGCAATACCAACATTAATGATTATAACGTGATATAATAAATGAAGCCTTCAGTATTGGTATATAGGAATTCCCTTGGCTTTCCACTAAATTTTTGCCAAATTTGTGTTTGTGGATGTGTCTGGATACTTTTTGAACTTTAATCACATATCATATAAAGCTCAATATTCAGTTTAACACTGGGCTTCCTTGATTTGTTCAAAAATGTGTTTTACAAGCTTTAATCCTTCCTATATCTTATTTCTGATATTTAGTGAATAAGTTCAAAATATTATATATATAAAACTTAACGTAGAACTTGCTACAGAGAAGACACTCAATAAATGCTTATTGAATGAAATCAATAAATTTAGTCATTGATATACTGCATTGATTTTGACAGCATTCATATTTAGAGGCTGAAAAATCATCATTTTCTGTCTATAACTTTATCTTCTTATCTTAATTGCTCTTTTGTGGACCTTCTCCATTTTCACTGCATCTTCCCCTCTCCTTTAAGTCAAACATAGGTTAAGACCAGCTTTCCTACATTCAACACATGTCAGGGCATTGAAGAGTAATCACACTGCCTTTCTTCAAGTATGTTACTTTTACCTATTTGTTGGTGATTCTATTCTTTATTACAGATTTTGCTACTTCATCTGGCTAGAAATCAGGCTCTAGCTAAACGTTATGGAACTCTTTTTGCACAAGAAGTTACAAATTTTGGGAAGCAATTCCACAAATTCATTCTTGAGGTTCTCCAAAACTTTTTGGTGGAAGATTTCTATTCCCACAATTCTGTGATTTATACGGAGTTTATCAAACAAGTCTAGAACAACATAAAAGTATTTGCTCTAGAAAAATGACATGTCTTCCTCAAAATACAAATAGAGGGTTAAAATAATCCTTTGTAAAAAGTAATTTGGTAGAGAATTAATTTGGTCTCATTGTTTTGCCTCAATAATCACAAGATTTAGAACACATTATAAATGTTATTACCTACTAGAGTTAAGAATCCCATGTTCTATTTTACTGCTCCCTTTTTACTCTCCCCACTCCTAAAGAATATTTACATATGAAAAATTAATTCTCCATAAAATGAGCTAAAATAAAGATTGATACAACAGATTACCTCCTTTCTGAATTTCACCCCATCGAAACTGATGGCGTCTCACAACAGAGAAAACAGAATCATATCCTTCTTCTCGAATCATTTCTGCAACTTTTTGAAGATCAGTAGGATGTAAACACGGAGAAGTAGCTTGAATATTTCCTACAATGTCAACCTCTTAAAAAGACAAAACAAATGAAAAGAACATCAAAATAAAGTTCTTTGCAAGCAAGTAATACTAAGATCTAAATTCAAATGTTAAAACAAGTCTTGTGAAATGATAGGCAAGTTGGAAATTATGTAAAATTTTGAATAAACTATTAGTCAAACTCATACCATTGTGATAATTAAGAAATTCTATGATGGCATCTAGTGAGGTAGAACTGTCTTTTGAAGCTTCAGAACTTCTTCGATGAACTTGTGCACCAAATTGTTTGGCCACATTCTCAATTTCATCATGGTCTGTTGAAACCCAAACACTGTACAGATATTAAAAAATAAAAAGCCAAATCACTAAAAAAAAAATCATTAAAGATAAAAAGGAGCTCTGCAACCCCAAAAATACAGCTTACATAATGTTAGAATAGTTTTTGTACCAGCAAAATAATGTTACAGATAGAAATTAATATAAAATTTAAAGAAAAATAAAGTATTTTCTATGTAAACTACATTTTAAAATGTCTGAATCAAAAATGTGGTCCTAGATGTAATATTTATATTTACATATATAAATATTTATATTATATATAACATTATTTATATACATATTATTTACATAGCCCTAGATATAGTTTTATAAAGTTAGAAAAAAATGATAATTGGTATTTTTGAAGCTACTGGTATATTAAAGACACTAGTAACACAAGAAGTTCAAATCTAAAGAAAATAAAGAAGATACTGCTTCTCATTCCCCATCAAAATCCAAAATATTGTGTATTTAATATACTTGCTAAGAAAAAAATGGATTTGGCTTAGCCAAAGCACAACACTCAAAGAGTTTCAAGCTTAGTAGAGACTAAATGCCCAAAACAATCAGACAAGCCAACTCTTTTTTTTTTTTTGGCCAACTAACAATGGGTATATAAATATCTGAACATAGAATCA
This sequence comes from Aethalodelphis obliquidens, assembly GCF_003676395.1. Taxonomy (NCBI): domain Eukaryota; kingdom Metazoa; phylum Chordata; class Mammalia; order Artiodactyla; family Delphinidae; genus Aethalodelphis; species Aethalodelphis obliquidens. Next base: position 10,726,669 of record NW_020837980.1, read on the forward strand.
AGTGGGTAAAGCCACCGATAACAATTAAAGATGTGGAGAACATGACTTGATTGGCTCAGGAGAGCTTAGATGAACAGCTCTATTAGCCACAGCTTACAGAGTTGACCATTTGGACTTTATAAGATGACGACTAAGAGTAAAATATAAAACATTATTTGGGGGCGTGTACTAGTCTGTACTGAATTGTTTCCTTGACCTTTACAAATCCCCACTGCTAGAAACAGAAGATGTGAGTTATTACTCTAGCCACAATGTTTTTATAGTGACATTACACAAAGAAATCTGAATGACTTCTTTGGTATATGCATATACAGTTGACCCTTGAACAACACTGGTTTGAACTGTGTGAATGTTTTTCAGTAAATGTACTGGAAAAATTTTAGAAGGTCTGCTAAAATTTGAAAAAAATCGCAAACTGTGTAGCCTAGTAATATTGGAAAAAATAAGAAAAAGTTAGGTGGGACTTCCCTGGCGGTCCAGTGGTTACGACTCCGTGCTTCCAATACAGGGGGTGTGGTTTCGATCCCTGGTTGGGGAACTAAGATCGCACATGCTGCGAGGCATGGCCAAAAAATAAACAACAACGATGTAATTAAACCAGCCAAGATGACTAAGTATAATACCACAAAAACGCAAAAAAAAAAAAAAAAGTATGCCATGAACGCATAAAACATATGTAGATAACAGTCTATCCTTACATAGATATGAGTGATATTTAATATAAAGTTAATAATGTTTTACTTTTCTGTTTTTTAACTCTGCCCATCATCACAGGTAAGTGGTTTTTTTAAAAAATGGAACAATGTTTCTGACACTGTATTATGAATATGACTGTAATACTGTATGCCATAAAAATTTTATAATGATTCATTCATTAGTGTATAGGCTAGGCTACCGTGAAGCAATCATACTGATTACAACAGGCTACCATAAAGCAATCACACTGTTGCTTCTTTGTTATCAATGCCCGAATCATTATACCTGTAAATAAATATGAATTTCTTTTTCACATTATCTTTTTATTTTTGATGTTCAGTGTTAGTAATATGTGTAACATCTACAGTTTTGTATCATATGACAATATTGATACTGACAGGTGATTCATCTTGTAAACAAAGTAAACTTATGATATAGTGCAGTACTGTAAATGTATTTTGTCTTATGATTTTCTTTTCTCTAGCTTACTTTATTGTAATATACTATACAATACATATATATTATAAAATGTGTTAATAATAAAAAATAAATAAAACATAAAACTAAATAAAACATAATGTGTTTCAGATATAGAAAACTCATGGTTACTCGTGGGGAGAGGGAAAGGGGGAGGGCCAATATAGGGGTAGGGGAAAAAAAAGGGTTATTATGGGATTACATAAAATCATGTGTGAAACTTTTGAAAATTGTAAAGCACTAAGGAATTTAAAGAATCTTTCAATTAAAAAAATCAATTAAATTTTAAAAACATAATGTGTTTATGTTACTGGTAAGGCTTTAGTGAACAGTAGGCTATTAGTAGTTAAGTTTTGGTGGATCAAAAGCTAATCTGGGATTTTTGACTGCCCGGGGTGGGGAGTTGACACCCCTGACCCCACATTGTTCAAGGGTCAACTCTATTTCTTTTACCCCTTTCATTCAGTATCTACTGAATGAATGAGAACCTGCATGTTTCAAACGTCTATGCTCAATTGTCAAGAGTGAAAAGAGAGAAACTAAAGAAAAATTTCTAACATCTCTGGCTTTCATTTATGAATTTAATTTCATTTATTGCCTTTACTATTGGCAGATGATTTAATAGAGATAAAGTCAATAAACCCCCATAGTGCCTCCAATTTGTTTTTCAGAGGAAACCTAGTAAACAAGATGAGCCATTGGCTAGGAGTCAAGTGTGTCATACCTACTCATGTCATTCTGCGCAAGGCACAACATAGGAGCCCTCATTTTCCTCCATCTCAAAATCTGAAATAATTTTGGGATAAGTTTTTCACTGGAAAGTGTCACAAAGTTATATAACAAAGTGAAGTACCAACAAAAATGTAGTGAATTTTTTAAAGAGAGGATAAAAGGAGGGTGGTGATGGTAACAGTAAAAAAGTAAACAGTAAAAGGAAGAGATGAGTCTTTTGACATCTGGTTTCCATCACTAATTGAAATAAATTACTGAAGCCATTTACTTTATTATCCTGATCTTTACTGTAATAAACATTCAACACCTCAGGATTCAGTGATCTTTTGGAAATGCTAACAGTAAATAAGAAATAACAGAGGTTGGGAAGAGGTTTGCCTGTGTTTCATCTTTCCTCCCTTTTATTATTCATTTATTCATTCATTCATGAAATGATTCCTGACTGCCTATTCTGTTTCAGGCCCTACTCTGGACACTGGGATATATAATCCATTTTCTTGAGAAACTCTCAGCGGATTGGTAGAGACAGCGAGAGGTAAGGAAGCAATAACTAACCTTTCTACAATGCTTTACTTTTTACAAGGTATTTTTATAGTGCCTGCTACATAACAGGTGCTCAATTTGTTGAATGAATGAAACAGTAGATGGTTAAGAGCATGGACTCTGAAGGAAGGGCTTCAAATCCCGGCTCTACCACAAGCTAGCTTTATGACTCTAGGTCAAATCTCCCTAAGCCTCAATTTTCAGTAAAATGGAGGTAATAATAGTAGTAATTACCTAATATGATTGTTATGAGAATTCAACATAAACCACAATACAGAATAAACGTTTATTAAGTGTTAGCTATTGAAAATAATAAAATAGGAATGGCAATAAAGGAACAGCTACACAGTCTCATCCTCACACTGACTCTGTTGGAAGGAAAACTGAAGTTTTGCTTTCAGACCTTCAAAGGTCCAAATGTCTAATTTGTATGTATTATGTAAGGCAATGGCATTATGAATATGAAAACAGCATCTTATAGGTACACTTAAAATACAATGATCATCATTTATTAGAAGGACTAAGTCAGTCAATCATTCTCCCTTGGTTTAGGGGCATCAGATGAGGCAGGGCAAAAGAGAAAGAATGAGCAAATGAACAAACAGGGCTAATAAAATTTAAAATCAAGTATAAAGTAAATGTCAAAGTTCAACACCAATGGCTTTAAATTTAAAATCAAGTATAAAGTAAATGTCAAAGTTCAACGTCAATGGCTTTAAATTTAAAATCAAGTATAAAGTAAATGTCAAAGTTCAATGTCAATGGCTTTAAATTTAAAATCAAGTATAAAGTAAATGTCAGAGTTCAACGTCAATGGCTTTAGCCTCAGATGAAGTCATACTACATCTAACAGGATGAACAGGAGTATCAACCATGATCCCTACGACAGAAACTTCAAATCATAAGCTGCCATTTCAAGGACAACATAGCATGGCCTTTCATTAATCATAAATCCACACCCTAGAAATGAAACCAAAACTTATGTTTATCTTTCACGTTAGGCAACATTTTAAAAAATCAATTTACTCTGAGATTCACTTACACAGCACTTAACCACTGTTGAAACCAAGCTCTTAAAAACTCAGCTCAAACAATAGCTTTTTACTAAATGAAAATATTATCTCAGCATTTTTCTTGACTGTTAACTCTCCAAGTTAGTGTGCAAAGTTAGCAACCTTGAAAGTATTGTTAGCTTTGATTCTAAGCCGGCCAGAAACTCAATTAAGTCAAAATGATTTTGAACAAAGTAATCTCCAGGCCCGAAAAACACAAATCAGGCAAGCTACGGTTTTCCCCAGTTCCTTCATAGGGTACATATGTGTTGAAGGAGGCAGAAGGGGAGAAGCAGGAAGGCTGCTCCAAACTGACTGCAGCTTCAGAATAAGTCAATTAAATTCAAATCTACCCCTCCTGGGTGGTAGATTAGAACTCAAAGGGCAGAGAGGGATGTATAACTGCAAGCTTTCTAAATTAACTGTTTTAAGAGGGCATCCAGGGGCTATCTGCCAGAAGAACATAGGTAAATTCTCCCGGCAGCACTGAGCACGCATTTTCGGGGGCTGGGATCATCCTAAGAACAAGGCCTTAAGCTGCTAGAAACCATGACAGAGTTTGGTTGAACACAGACGTTTGGATGGAGTTGTTTGTTATGTGTGGAAAGTTCTGCCGTTCTCAGCAAAACTACCCCCATACCATAAGGGGAGAGCCTATCTAGAAGAATCAAGAAATAGGGGATTATGGTGACCAAGTGCACTATCCCCTTACTTTCTTTTTCTTAAAAATATGTATTATCACCTGGTACAGTATACACTGTTTATATATTAACTGTCTTCTCCCTATTATAATGCAAGCTCCACCAGCCTAGGGGTGGACCCTTCTGCTATGACCCTTGGTTAAGGACACATAACAGTGCCTGTCACATAGTAGGTAGTCAATAAATGTTTGCTGAATGAATGAATCATTTTTGCCCTTGAATCTGTATCTCAAACAAGCCCTACCTTTTTTTGTTTAGCCAGTTTGAAAGGGGTTTCTAGACATATGCAACTGGAGTTGTAAATGCATTCTGTTCTCAATCTATTATGAATGTGATATTCCTCTCTAGTTTATGTCACAAAACTAGGATTTTACTACATCACTACTAACTGGATACACCTTCTCTCGGTCCTTTTTTTTTTTTTTTTCCCCAGTGTGTACCCTTTGTAAGGAGGTAAAAATGTCCAGAAGTCTGTGAGCTTAACACGGAAAGAACCATGTCACACACATCTTGCTGTTCCCTTGGATGTGTATGGCAGAAATTAGGGTTCAGTGTTTACTGAACTGAACCAAATCCCCCAGTCTTTCTTTATCACTCCTTTGCACACTTCCTGTTACATTACTGTTATATTCTGTGTGCCAGCTCTTATTTACCTTGCACCACCCAGGACTTCCTTTGGATAAAAACATTAAGAAAATTAGTAAATTTATACTTTTTTGGTACCTCCTTTGTAAACAAGAACAGTTAAGTGAAAATCATTTATCCATATATTAATGTAGGTAATTAATATGCTCCAAAAACAGCCATCTCTTTAAAAACCAAAACCCAAACATCAAAAAGGTGAAAATAATTTACTTTCCACGGTAACAAATTCAAGCATAATTAGGTTGAAATTACCATGTGTAAGTTCATTCTTGGCACAGAATTCTATCTCCCTTCTTTTATGAATGACATAAGCTTGTAACTCCTGGCCAATACGGCATACGGCCATGTCTCTAAAAGATGCACAATTAAAACTGTCCTTAGGACAAACGAGGTTCCAAAGGTATGATCAAACCATTTATAAGCATTTCATCAAACAGTCCAGCGGTGCGGTTTTCCACTCTCGCACCTACATACAAATGTGGGGAGTTGTCTAGATTGTGCTGACTCACAGGCAGATAGCTTAGAGTATTTTCCAAAGGTCAGGAAAGGATCTCCAAGCTGAGCTTGAAATGAGAAAAGCCTTGACAGCCCACTCCATTCATGAACCCGATGCCTCCTTAATCGAACAGCACCAGGTGGGTATCAGACGCCGGGCAACAGGGGAAAGCCAACGGCCACTGCCTAAAGGAGTTCACAGATTATCGCAGACGTTTCACAAGGGTGGACTCCTTTCCTTTACCCTGCGAGGTCAACCCGGGCAGCGCAGACAGTAGAGAAGAGGAAATCTCCCCCTTTACGGATGTTATTCTCAAGGGCGGAGACAGGAACGGTCCCAAGTTCATGGCTATTAGCAGCTACGGAACAAGGAAGAAGCTGGAGCCCCTCCTCCCCCGGCTGCCAGCCGGGGCCCAGACACCCCGGATCTTGCACACCCCTTACGGGGGCGATTGCCCCCCGGAGCCCCTGCCCCTCCGGCGGCCCGGCTCCCCCTCACGACCCCCGCCCAGGCCGCACCGCCCACTCTCGCACATGCGCACCTCTGGAAGACCCCCGAGTCCAGGGCCGCACGCAGGACCCAGCCAATGAGCGGGACCCCCGCCAGGTGCTTAATGTTCTTCAGGGGGATGCCCTTGCTGCCGCCGCGGGCCAGGATTAGGGCCGCAAGGTGCGGGGGCTTCTCCACACCTCGGCCCTGGCCCCCGCGCGAGTTGCGCTGCAGCTTTGGCGGCCGACCCCGGGAGGGCCGGCCCCGCGGGTTGGAGACGGAGGTGGCGGCCCCCTTCTCCACCGAGTCCATCTTCCTCCCGCGCCTTCTCCCCAGCTTCTCCACATCCGGGAGCTCTTCTCTCGCCACCTCAGCTCGGCGCCGCCCGACCTCCCCGCCCGACCGCTAGCGGGGGTGGCTGTTCCCGGCCCCGCCCACCGCCACGTCCCCGCGCCCTCGCGGGGCACGCCGGGAATTGTAGTCCGCGGGTCGCTCGCAGGGTCCCGGAGGGCCGGTAGGCTCTGCCCGGACGACCCCCAAATCCAAGCCCGGCACGGAAAGGCCAGAAATGCCTGGAAGGAAGTGTAGCTTCTAGGGGGCTCGATATTGTATGGAGATTAATAAAATAGGCAACACAGGTTACCGATCTTCTGCTGAAGAACTTCTCCATTTAGGAATTGTGGTGGGTTTTCCACGGCACACCCTGGTGCACCCGAACACTAATCAATTTTATATTTTAAAATGTATATTTTAAACGTCCGTCTTTCTGCTATGTTTCTGACTCATTGTTTCCAAGAGATGACCTCATTCGAATGTCCTCCAAGCACCTTAAATTCAACATTTTAAAAACAACCCTCCCAGAGCAACCCTGTATTTTTGGTAACCATGTGAGGAGAAGCTCAAACTGCTTCTACCTCTGCATTTTCTTTTTCTTTCTTTCTTTTTTTTTTTTAAATTGAGGTGTAACTGACATATAACATGTTAGTTTCAGGTGTACAATGTAATGATTCAATATTTGTATGTATTGGGAAATGATCACCACAATAGGTTTAGTTAACCTTTCAACATATCTGTCTGCCTTTTCTATCAAATATCACCATCCGTCTGGTGGAAAAACTTGGAAGTCAACCTTGTCTATTCCCTTCTAAGTGTAGTAGACACCTGTTAGTTTTCTTGTTTTGGGACTTCTGAAAACCTTTTCCTTTCAGCAATTGTCACCTCTCTTACCTGGTTTGCGTTTCACGCAAATCCTCAGCAGTGTAGCAGTGGGTGTGTGACCCAAGCTGATCAATCTAAGTACCTCAGCTTCCTGAAGGCAGTTGTGGTCTAGGAGCAGGCATATGACCAAGCAGAGCCTCTTGGCGTCCTTTCCAGAGACTCTGGGAAAGAAAGGATCTTTTTCTTGCTGAATATTTGGGTGCTAAGGACCCTGTAAACCTGAATCCTGAGGGCAGGATGAGGGAAGGGGGATGGTGGGAGTTTCTGTTCTGAAATTGGCTGGGAGGCTGATGTTCACACAGAAGAAAACAGGGCCAAGACATGCAGGAGAAGAGAGAAAGAGCCCCGATGGCATCATTGAAACCTCTTAATCCAGCCAAGAGGTTCAAAGGTGCGCGCGTGCGCACACACACACGCACATACATGCATACATATATCTCTGTTTTGGGGTGGTTTTTAAGGAAGGAATCTCCTACCTAGCATGCATTTTGTTTTTTACCACTTTTGCAAGCCTGTATCTGGAAGTAGAGAGTCTCCTTGTCTGTCCTGGGTAAAGGCTAGTACATCCAGAACGAATGAAAGGTAGTAGTACTGCCTCTTCTTCTCAAGACGTGACAGAAAGCCATTGTGCTTCTCAGGTCTTGGCTCTTTCTGAAGGAGACAGAGTAAGCCTTTCGTGTTTTGGGTCCTGGACAGGCACTGGAAACTTCACGTCTCATCTGTTTGCCTGTGAAGCAGCTCAGCCCTTACTGGGACTGGTTCTGGGAGAAGGTGCTGAATGTGGGGTAGTGTGGCTGTAAACAGACATCAGTGCTGTGCCTGAGGAAGGTGGGCAGACCCCAAGAACCATCCCAGCACTCCAGGCCAAGTGACCACTTTGCCCCCAATGTACTGGCTCATTGACTGGGACCTTCACAGTTATTTTGCTTGAGAGAGAGCAACACTGATTTTTTGGTAACCATGTAAGGAGGACATCTACTGCTTCTTACACACCAAAACCTCTTTTCTCCTTTCCACACCAATAACAATCTTAGTTCCCACTAATAAGATAGTTACCATTCGCCACAGTAATTCCCTAGGGGCCCACAAACCCTAGTGGGCCACTGACATCTGAATAGTTTAACTTCTCTGGCACTGGTGTCCTCCAAGCTGGGGACACAGCAAGTGGCACCACTGTTGCTTATCAAAGGAGATTATAGCAATTTGCGTAAAAGCTGTGAGACTATGGACTCCTCCAGGAGAGGAACTGTTCCTTCTTTGTAATCACATCCAGAACAATATGTGGGTCACAGTATCTGCTTAGTAAACGGCAGTGAACTACGTCTGATGTTACTTTTCCAGTCTCTGCCCACACATACTTTTTTCTTTTTTTTTTTTCACTCTCCAACATTACCATAAACTCATTTATTTAAAAGAAACTGTACGTCCATATCCTGGCTGAATTGGGCATTCATATTATGTATTAAATGCCCAGGAATAGCAAAAAATTAAACCAACTCCATACAAAGCAACTATAAGAACACAAAAACAGAACAAACAAACCAAAAATCATACTTTTAGCTGATGAAAACTCTCTCCGCCAAACGAACCACAAAGTGGTATACTGCCACGCATACTTTTTTATATGGTTGCAGTCTTACAATAATAAAGCATCTTGTATTCTTTGTATTTTTACAGTACAGTTTTGGTTAGACTTGACAACTGGCTGGTCCCAGTCCTGAGAAAGAAAGAGAGAGAGGCAGGGGAAAGGTTAGAAAAAGTGGAAGGTGATTCATCTAATTCAATATATGACACATGGAAGTTTGATAATTTTTTTTCAATGAAATTAGAATATACTCATTTAATATATTTTTCTTCTGTGTGGTCAATGGGCATAAAGTTTCCGGTAAACAAGATGGATAAACTCTAGAGGTTTGCTGTACAACATTGTACCTATCGTCAACAATAATGTATTGCACACTTAAAATTTAAGATGGCAGATCTCGTATTACATGTTCATATCACAGTAAATAAAATTTTGAAGAAAAGAGAGAGACAATAACTGTGCCAGGAAGAGGAAATGTTAGCTTGTCTTTGGGTTACTCTGAAGGAGTTAAAAATACACTGCTCTCAAAACAAATATTCGGACTCATCCTTCCTTTAAAGATGCGTGTGAAGTATTGCTGCCAAAGAATAATTCATTTGTATTCATAGTGAGAGAATACATCTTTGTATGACATCTTATTTTATGATTCTGTATATGAACACACTCAATACACAGAGGAGTCCTTTCATTGATTTGCTCGCATTTATTGCATTCCACAAGCCAGGCCTTGTGTGACACTTCAGGAAAGCCGAAGCAAGATGGCCTAGACCCAGAGCTTAGCATTCTGATGGGGAGACAGGCAAACCTCAGTAGAGTGTCGTTTGTGCTTTGATAGAAATGTGTGTTCTGGGGTGGGCAAGAATGGGGGAGAAGTATTTAGGTTAGACTGAGATTTTTGTTGGCTGAGATGACTCTTGCAATACTGTTCAAGTACAAGAATCTTCTCTGCTGAGGGAACAACCTTGGGGAAGGCACAGAAGAATGAAATAGCTTTCCAAAGAGAAACTGGGAAACTTGAAGTCGGTCACTATAATTGGAGCATATGATACTAGTGGGTTCGTGGCAAAAGATGAGAATAGAGGGGAACATGTGGGCCAGATTACAGCACATAAAGGTATTAGGAGCCAAGCCTTGTCAAGGAAGTTATAAAGAGCAGGGATAGGGCACAATTCACTTCATTCTTTCAGCAAATCATTATCGCATGACTACTGTGTGTTAGGTACTTTGCTGGCCCCTGGAAATACATCGAAGGTGCTAGAAAGTGCTCAATTTCTGGATGTATCTTAGAAGTATAGCTAATAGGATTTGCTGACAAGCCAGATGAGGGGTGTGAGAGAAAGAGGGAGATAGAGTGGTGGCAGAATCTTTGGCCTGACCATTATAATTTTTTAATGATGGTGACTCTCACCAACAAGAGGGTAGGATTGAAGCTATACCAACATGTGAATCTAAGGATCAGTCAGTCTCTGGTGATGCAAGAATCCCAGCTCTGGAGAGAACCCCCTTTCCTTGAGTATTTCTGGGAGTTCTCAAGGGTGTCTTACATGTGCCCATGAAAATGAAAGTCCTGGCTGCAACTTATAGTGGCTGCAGTTGCTAGAGCACCACAGACCTATTTCTCTCTCTGGAGCTAAGCTAAGATTTTCTTATTGGTTTTTTAACACATAGATTTTTACTGAGCTGTAAGTACTACATATATTTTTTACTGATTTGTAAGTACTATATATATATGTATATACATATTTACTGAGTTGTAAGTACTGTATATATGTATATACATATGTATATGTGTATGTATATATATATACATATATACACACACACACAATTCTGTATTCTTTTTTTGTTGTTTGTATCATTATAAAGTCTTTAAACTTACTGGTAAAAGTTGTTTAAAATTACTTTCAATGCATAGACCATACTTTATTCAGCAATTCCTTATTACTGAACATTTGTACGTAAGGTAATAATCCCTAATAAGTTTGTGTATAAATTTGTAATGATGAAGGCGATGGTTCCTGAAACAGATTTCTATAAATGAAATTACCCGAATAAAATTTAGTGATTATCTTCCTTTGAATCCAAATTAAGATTCAGTGCTATCTGGCTATGTTGGCAACGGTTACTAGTCACGTATAAGTTATCTCTTGCCACATAATAAATTACCCTAAAACTTAGCAGCTTAAACCAACAGACATTTCCATCTCACAGTTTCTGAGGGGCAGAGAGGCATTTAGAGGAGCGATTCTGGCTCAGGGTTTCTCATGTGGTTTCAGTCAAGCTCTCAAGTGGGGGCCATGATCACCTCAGGGCCTGACCGAGTTAGAGAATCCACTTCTAAGGTGGCTCATCCACCTGGCTGTTGGCAGGTCTCAGTTCCTTGCTGGCTGTTTGTGTGTGCAGAAGCTTCCCTCAGCTCCTTGCCCCATGGGCCTTTCCACGAGGCAGCTCACAGTATATAGCAAGCTGCACCCCCCGAGCAATGATTCAAGAGAGAATGGAAGAGCAACCAAGATGGAAGCCACAGTATCTTTTAAAGACCCAGTCTCCCCAAAATTGTTTTTAATTTAAAATTTTTTAAAAATGAAAAATAAGTTAGAAAACCCCCAAATCCCCAAAACACACAAAATATAAAGACCCAGTCTCCAAAGTCACACACTGTCACTTTTGTTTCGTTCTATTTGTTTCAAGTGAGTCACTAAGTCCAGCCCACTCTCAAGGGAAGGGAAATTGGCTTTACTTTTGAAGGGGAGAGTGTCAAAGAATTTATGGACATATTTTAAAAATCACCATAACCTAGGAGTTGGGCCTCTTTCCTCCCTTCCCTTCCTTTCTTTTTTTATCAGCTTTAGAAGGAAGGAGGAGGTCTATCCTGACCCCAGATTCCTGGGAAGTATCCCCAGGAGACTAGATTAATAATCTGGGCATTAGATAGGTAGAATTTTTTTTTTTTTTTTTTTTTGCAGCCCATGACAGAGCCCACATGGCTGCCAAATCATAGGTATTCCCAGAAGGTGTGATGACAGCACCTGTGCGGGAGAAATTTCAAATGTGGCCATACCCTATTACTGGGGCATAACCCAAGATGCACATCCCTCAAGCAGAAATAATAAATGGAGTGAAAGATTCCTGATTAAGAGGACTTCCACTGCCACAAAGTTGCTAATGGTTTGGTGTTTGTGACCTTATATTTATTAAGATTTGAATTGGCATTTAATATACCTGAGATGAACAGATGAATTTTTCAATCTATTTCAAGATAAATGAGTTTTTTAAAACATGGATATGTTAATAATAGGGAAATTATTCCAAAAAGCAGATTGGAAAGAATCTGTAGAAAATAAACTTGAAAACTTGCATGGAACAACTGAAGGAAGGGTTAACCTGCAGAGAAATGGTACTGTGTAAGCTCAGATAATTTGGAAGACTTGAAGGACTCCCTGGATCCTTATTTAGAAGGAGAAGGAAAGGGACGTGCCTTAGAACCACTGAGCTCAGAGCCAGTCCAGCCTCCAGCTATTTCAGACTTTGAACTCCATGGGAGGTTTTGATAAGAGCCAGGCCTGAAGGTGGGGGAGTTGCTTGTGGTATTAAAAACATCTGATAAGGACTGTCTGCAATTAGAGAACTTCTGGACGAAATACCAGTTCTTTATGGACAAACACAACCATTGTTCTGTGACAGGTTTGGGAGACTGAAAGGTGGAGGGAAGCAGGTAAACTGTAACTGCCAGGGGAGCCAGCCTCTGTTACTGAGGATGCCAAGGAAAAGTCAGGAAGACACCAAGACTTTGTGTTCCATAAAACTGTGGAAGCAACCCCTCAAAGACAAGATGTAAGGTCAACAAAATCAGAGAAGATTCTGCCTAGCCCTCAAAGGAGAATGTTTCTGGAACAATACTCTGCAACGTGGTGAATGAAAAATGCCCACCACTATGTTGATGTTAATGGAGAATGATCACTTTCTAGAAGGATGTATTCATAATTGTAGCTAACCTTTCCTGAGAACTTGGTGCCGTGCAGACTGCTGAGTCTTCACGCGTATTATCTCATTTCATTTTCATGACAACCCTAACCCTTAACACCATCCCCAATGGTAGATAAGAAGATGGAGCCCCACCTGGCTCTTTAAGGAACTTTAACTCCTGTTCAAAATCCCACAGCTGGCAAGTGATCAAGGTGAGATTCAAACGCAAAGTCTCGAACTCTAGAATCTGGGTTCTCAACCCTTAGGCTATGAGAACCCGTCTTGAATGATTTAGCAGTTATATTTTGATTTGATGAGGAGAGGAAAGAACAGAGAGAACACCCAGATTCAGAATAGGTAGGATCTGGTAACATATGTTTCTGTAGTGTGCTCAGTCCTCTGGTACAAATGGAGTTCTTGGCCAAGATGGTGGAAGAGCTATGGAAATGGTGAGACCTTAGGAGCGAGCAGTGCTGATATCATCAGGTGCCCTCATAAACTACTTCCCCAAAAGGGGGCAAATAGAGAATTCCACTGTTCACTTGTACAGAGGCCTTAAGGCTGTTAAAGGGTAGGAAGGAGGCATCCCAAAAAAGAGCCACCTAGCAAGTAGAGACACAAGGGTGTCACCTTGATCAGAGGATAAGAAGGGTGGATCATCTGATCAGATCTTTGTCCCCAGATATTGTCTTGAGCAGAAGACAGTTCCTAGACCCAGGTCACACAGTGCCAAATAAACAGGGCCCAGCGTGAAGCTCCAGCCCCATTCTTGAAGGAGTCTGTGGTGGGGAAAAGGAGGCTGTGGATTGAGGTGAGTAATCTACAGAGGATGTCGCAAAGTTGCCCCGTGTCCTGATCACATGCACTGCTCCTTTTAAGCGTTTGGGAGTCTGTGACCCGGGCAGGAAGCCAGAAGTACCAGAGTACCCCAGTTAACATGCTGCCCATTTATCCAACTGCCACAATGTTATGCAAAGAAGATCTTTGCATGGGGTTGAAAGAGGACAAAGTTTGTCTCCTACGCATGCCTTGTACTCAACTGTCTACGTGTTCAGATTTTCCTTTTATCACATTTTAGTTGATTTACCTTGAAAAATAACTTAGCCTCTATGAGTCTGAATTTTCTCATCTGTCTCATAATGACCACATATTCAGGTTTAGCACAGTGAATAGCATACCATATAAGGGTCCAATAAATGGAGTTATTGAAATATTTATGTATTAGAGGAAGAAATGTTAGTTTATGAATGGTCACAATGTTTCATATTTTATCAGAAGATAACTGAGCCTTTTATTTTTTAATGCCATGAGAGGCTCTTTGGGTAGAAAAGGTAAAATTTGGGGTGGAAGAGTGGAAAGCATGGCCTGGATATGATGGATTTAGAGCATTCTAAAGATGTTGTCTGTGCTATGCTGTGCTGTAAACACATTCTGTGCCTTCCTGTCTTCAGCTGGAGTTGGCTTCCCGCACAGCCTCTGTCAAGACTCAGGGTAAAGGTTAGGGGAGTGCAGTCCTTAAAGCACGAGAGAATGCCCAAGAGATGAGATGTAGAGTGGGATTGAGAATGCAGCAAAAGCAAGAAATCAGAAGAAGTGATGATCAGATACAAATGAAATCATTTACAAAACAGAAATGGACCCACAGACATAGACAACAAACTTACGGTTACCAAAGAGGAAAGGGCTGGGGGAGGGATAAATTAGGAAGTTGGGATTAGCATATACACACTACTATATATAAAATAGAAAACAAACAAGGGCCTACTGTATAGCACAGGGAACTATACTCAATATTTTGTAATAACCTATAAGAGAAGAGAATCTGAAAAGGAATATATATATAATCTGAATCACTGTGCTGTACACCTGAAACTAACATAACATTGCAAATCAACTATACTTCAAAAAAAAGAAGAAGAAGAAGAAGTAGAGATGAGAAGGAAAAATGGAAGACTCCCAGGAGCCTGCAGAGAAGCACAGAGGGATAATTGCTATCCAGCTCTATGCAGTATGGGAGTATGAGCCAATTTTATTGAACTCTTGAAGTACAAGGAATTTGAGACTTGTGAACAAGCGATACTTCACTTGACCTCAGCCAAAAGGCCAAGAAGCAGCAAGTGATAGTCGTGTTACAATTATTACTAGTTTGATTCCGAACTTAATCATCTAGGTGAATGGTTGGCAAAAATGGAGATGGGTCTTAAAGGGCTCAATTATCTTTTATGTTTTTTGAAGGAGGGTAAAGGTGGCTGCTCTGCAAAGATGTGCAAATCCTACTCCCCAGATCCTGTGAACATGCTACACGGTAAAAGGGGACTTGCAGGTGCAACTAAGTTAAGAATTTTGAAATGAGGAGATTATCTTGGATTATTCAGGTGGTGCCAATGCAACCAGGAGAGTCCTTACAAGAGGAAGACAGGCATGTCAGAGTCAGAGTGAGAAGTTGTAAGGATAGAAGCCGAAGTCAGAGAGGAGAAAAGATGCTTCATTGCCGTCTTTGAAGACCAAGGGTCTGTGAGCCAAGGAAAACAGACAGCCTCTTGAACCTGGAAAAGACAAGACAAGGGTTCTCCCCTAGAGCTTCCAGAAGGACTGAAGACCTCCAGATGCCTTGACTTTATCCCAGTGAAACTGATTTTGGACTCCTGACCTCTAGAACTGTAAGATAATAAGTCAATTGTTTTCAGGCAGTAAATTTGAAGTCGTTTATTGCAGTACCCAAAGGAAACTAATACAGAGGAGGAGATTTGACTATTTGGGCAAGAGTGGAAGAGTAGAGGACAGCGTAGTGGTCTGTCCTCTGCCAGGCCCTCTGGGTTGGAAGGAAGAGTTATAGGTACAAAACGAAGGAGCTGTCCTCGTGGAGAGTTTGAGGGATGAGGGCGGAAGCAGCAATGCTTAGGGCTCTGGGTGAGACAGTATGACACAGCAGGGAAAGTGTGGCCTAGCACTGTTCTTAGGCGGAGAGGCTTCTAGTGGATTTGTTAGGGGCTATTCTGGGCAGAGAAGAGAGAAGCTTCAGAGTCCATGATGGGAGGCGGTGTAGGGGCTGGGTGAGACAGTGCCAGGAGAACCAGCAGTGTCACTCATGGGTTAGGACTTGTTTGGAGAAATATTAGATATCCCTGAAGACTCCTCAAAAGACTTGAGGGAACACTGATGGAAGGATGAGCTGTTATGTCAGCAGGGAAAGCTAGACAGTTTGAATTACTATCATTTCTGTTACTTCAGCTATACAGCCTGGAGAAACTTGGACAACAGCAGTTTTAGGAATCCTAATACGTGTAGTCCAGTTGCTTTCCAGGATTTATCTATACCGCTCCCAGGGATGAAAGCAAGGCTTGTGCTTCAAGCGGTGAAATGCTTTCAGAGACCACAAAATTAAAGGTCGCTGACCACTAGGTGGCCGCATTTCCATGGACTGGAGAATTTGTTTAGTGACCTCTGACCCCAAGGGCTTGAAACACATTAAAATGATTTGCCTGTTCAGTAACTTGGGTACTTTTTTTTTTTTTTTTTGGTTTACAGAGTTGTATTAATACAGAAGCTTCTTTCTTCACTCTCCTTTTTTACTTACAAATGTTCTGTCACCTGCACCAACGAACATGGCCTTCTTACCTATGAAGTCAAATACCTCTGTGTTACCCAGTAGACTTGAGATGTGGACAAGAAAAGGGGAATGGCACTGAAATTTGTTTTTTTTTTTTTTTTAAGATTTAGTTTCTTTTTCCTTTTGATGGGAGGACAGACTATACAAGGACTTAACTCAGTTATTCACTTTATATGTTGTGGGCAGCACAATATTCATGAGCCATCCATCTCTGCCCCCAACAAACATTTGCTGAGGGCGTATTCTGAGCAGAATCAATTTCCTAAGCATCGTGGTGGGTTATATAACTTTAAAAAACCCACAGGGCTCCAACTGTAGAAAACCTTAACATTTTATGGAGGAGAACAGAGAGGTAAATTATTAAATATCACATATGGGGAATAAAGTATATAATATAAAGTATCTTCTATCTTCATGCATTCAGTCATCATGTTCATGCATTTATTTTCACACGTAATACCTTGCCACTTCCTTTCACCAGTATTTATAATATTATTATACTAGGAAAATGTGTTTGAGTTCTAACAGCTGAAGAAAAATGAAATCTTGAAACAGCCATTTTAAACTCAGCATTCGTATCTTCAAACATAAAGAGGAATGACAAGTATCTATAAGATTGATCTGAAATACATTGGAAAGTCCAGGAAATGGGGAAAACGGAGAATTTTACAGTATTCTCTTAAAGCCCAACAAAAAATATTTGGAAATAAAAGCTTTGTAGCAAGATACTATTTTGAAAATACTGGAAATATTTGAAAATTACTGACATGTTTTAGTTGATTGTCCTTACCACGTTTGGGCAGAGGACGTTTTGTTTCCTAAATTCAGGTGTTGATATTTGAGATGTCTTCAATTCATTATTTTCTATTATGGTTGGTCTATGAGATGCCCCTCTCTCATTTTTTCCCCATTCACTCTCTCGCTCCTTCTCACAGACACTTATTCTAATATGTTTCATACGTGTCCGTGGCTATGTATGCAAGTGTAAATGTAGCTTTCCTTTGCATATGTATTTTATTTTATTTTCACACCTTTATTGGAGTATAATTGCTTTACAATGTTGTGTTAGTTTCTGCTATACAACAAAGTGAATCAGCTATATGTATACATATATCTCCATATCCCCTCCCTCTTGAGCCTCCCTCCCACACTCCCTATAACATCCCTCTAGGTCGTCACAAAGCACAGAGCTGATCTCCCTGTGCTATGCAGCAGCTTCCCACTAGCTATCCATCTTACATTTGGTAGTGTATATATGTCAATGCTACTCTCTCACTTCATCCCAGCTTCCCCTTCCCCCTCCAGGCCCTCAAGTCCGTTCTCTACATCTGTGTCTTTCTTCCTGCCCTGCCACTAGGTTCATCAGTACCACTTTTTAAAATTCCATATATATGCATTAGCATATGGTGTTTGCTTTTCTCTTTCTGACTTTTTTCACTCTGTATGACAGATTCAAGGTCCATCCACCTCACTAAAAATAACTCAATTTTGGCACTTTTTATGGCTGAGTAATATTCCATTGTATATGTGTACAACATCTTCTTTATCCATTCCTCTGTTGATGGACATTTAGGTTGCTTCCATGTCCTGGCTATCGTAAATAGGGCTGCAGTGAATATTGTGGTACATGTCTCTTTTTGAATTATGGTTTTCGCAGGGTATATGACCAGTAGTGGGATTGCTGGGTCATATGGTAGTTCTATTTTTAGTTCTTTAAGGAAGCTCCATACTGTTCTCCATGGTGGCTGTATCAATTTACATTCCCACCAACAGTGCAAGAGGGTTCCCTTTTCACCACGCCCTCTCCAGCATTTATTGTTTGTAGATTTTTTGATGCTGGCCATTCTGAATGGTGTGAGGTGATACCTCATTGTGGTTTTAATTTGCATTTCTCTAATGATTAGTGATGTTGAGCATCTTTTCATGCATTTGTTGGCCATCTGTATGTCTTCTTTGGAGAAATGTCTATTTAGGTCTTTGCCCATTTTTGGATTGGGTTGTTTGTTTTTTTGATATTGAGCTGCATGAGCTGCTTGTATATTTTGGAGATTAATCCTTTGTCAGTTGCTTCATTAGCAAGTATTTTCTCCCATTCTGAGGGTTGTCTTTTTGATGTTTTCCTTTGCTGTGCAAAAGCTTTTAAGTTTCATTAGGTCCCATTTGTTTATTATTGTTTTTATTTCCCTTACTCTAGGAGGTGGGTCAAAAAGGATCTTGCTGTGATTTATGTCATAGAGTGTTCTGCCTGTGTTTTCCTCTAAGAGTTTTATAATGTCTGGCCTTACATTTAGGACTTTAATCCATTTTGAGTTTATTTTTGTGTATGGTGTTAGGGAGTGTTATAATTTCATTCTTTGTTTGTTTGTTTTTGTGGTATGCAGGCCTCTCACTGTTGTGGCCTCTCCTGTTGCGGAGCACAGGCTCCGGACATGCAGGCTCAGCAGCCATGGCTCATGGGCCCAGCCGCTCTGCGACATGTGGGATTTTCCTGGACCGGGGCACGAACCCGTGTCCCCTGCATCGGCAGGTGGACTCTCAACCACTACGCCACCAGGGAAGCCCATAATTTCATTCTTTTACATGTAGCTGTCCAGTTTTCCCAGCACCATTTATTGAGTGGCTGTCTTTTCTCCATTGTATTCTCTTGCTTCCTTTGTCAAAGATAAGGTGACCATATGTGCGTGGGTTTATCTCTGGGCTTTCTTTCATGTTCTATTGATCTATCTTTCTGTTTTTGTGCCAGTACCATACTGTCTTGGTTACTGTAGCTTTTTAGTATAGTCTGAAGTCAGGGAATCTGATTCCTCCAGCTCTGTATTTCTTTCTCAAGATTGATTTGGCTATTCGGGGTCTTTTGTGTTTCCATACAAATTGTGAAATTTTTTGCTCTAGTTCTGTGAAAAATGCCATTGATAGTTTGATAGGGATGCATTGAACATGTAGATTGCTTTGGGTAGTAGAGTCATTTTCACAATATTGATTCTTCCAAGCCAGGAGCATGGTATATCTCTCCATCTGTTTATGTTACCTTTAATTTCTTTCATCAGTGTTTTATAGTTTTCTGAATACAAGTCTTTTGTCTCCTCAGGTAGGTTTATTCCTAGGTATTGTATTCTTTTTGTTGCAGTGGTGAATGGGATTGTTTCCTTAATTTCTCTTTCTGATCTTTTGTTGTTAGTGTATAGGAATGCAAGAGATTTCTGTGCATTAATTTTTTAACCTGCAACCTTGCCAAATTCATTGATTAGTTCTAGTAGTTTTCTGGTGGCATCTTTAGGATTTTCTGTGTATAGTATCATGTCTTCTGCAAACAGTGACAGTTTTACTTCTTCTTTTCCATTTTGTATTCCTTTTATTTCTTTTTTTCTCTGATTGCCATGGCTAGGACTTCCAATACTATGTTGAATAATAGTGGCAAAATTGGACATCCTTGTCTTGTTCCTGATCTTAGAGGAAATGCTTTCAATTTTTCACCATTAAGAATGATGTTTGCTGTGGGTTTGTCATATATGACTTTTATTATGTTGAGGTATGTTTCCTCTATGCCCACTTTCTGGAGAGTTTTATCATAAATGGTGTTGAATTTTGTCAAAAGCTTTTTCTGCATCTATTGAGCTAATCAGATGGTTTTTCTTCTTCAATTTGTTAATATGGTGTATCACATTGATTGTTTTGTGTATATTGTAGAATCCTTGCATCCCTGGGATAAATCCCACTTGATCATGGTGTATGATCCTTTCAATGTGTTGTTGGATTCTGTTTGCTAGTATTTTGTTGAGGACTTTTGCATCTATGTTCATCAGTGATATTGGTCTATAATTTTCTTTTTTGTGATATCTTTGTCTGGTTTTGGTATCAGGGTGATGGTGGCCTTGTAGAACGAGTTTGGGAGTGTTCCTTCCCCTGCAATTTTTTGGAAGAGTTTGAGAAGGATAGGTCTTAACTCTTCTCTAAATGTTTGACAGAATTCACCTGTGAAGCCGTCTGGTCCTGGACTTTTGTTTGTTGGAAGATTTTTAATTACAGTTTTAATTTCATTACCTGTGATTGGTCTGTTTATATTTTCTGTTTCTTCCTGGTTCAGTCTCAGAAGGTTGTGCTTTTCTAATAATTTATCCATTTCTTCCAGGTTGTCCATTTTATTGGCATATAATTGCTTGTAGTAGTATCTTATGATCTTTTGTATTTCTGTGGTCAGTTGTAATCTCTCCACTTTCATTTCTAATTTTATTGAATTGAGTCCTCTCCCTTTTTTTCTTGATGAGTCTGGTTAAATGTTTATCAATTTTGTTTGTCTTCTCAAAGAACCATCTTTTAGTTTTATTGATCTTTGCTATTGTTTTATTTGTTTCTATTTCATTTATTTCTTCTCTGGTCTTTATGATTTTTTTCCTTCTACTAATTTTGGGTTTTCTCTGTTCTTCTTCTAGTTGCTTTAGGTGTAAGGTTAGATTGTTTATTTGAGATTTTTCTTGTTTCTTGAGGTGAGCTTGAATTGCTATTCACTTTCCTGTTAGAACTGCTTTTGCTGCATCCCATAGGTTTTGGAATGTTCTGTTTTCATTGTCATTTGTTTCTAGGTAGTTTTTGATTTCATCTTTGATTTCTTCACTGATCTCTTGGTTATTTAGCAGTGCACTGTTTAGCCTCCATGTCTTTGTGTTTTTCACGGTCTTTTTCCTGTAATTGATTTCTAATCTCATAGCATTTTGGTTGGAAAAGATGCTTGAGATGATTTCAATTTTTTTAAATTTTGCAAGGTTTGATTTGTGACCCAAGATGTGATCTGTTCTGGAGAACGTTCTGTGTGCACTTGCAAAGAAGGTGTATTCTTCCGCTTTTGGGTGGAATGTCCTAAAAATATCAATTAAGTCTATCTGATCTATTGTGTCATTTAAAGCTTGTGTTTCCTTATGTACTTTCTGTCTGGATGATCTGTCTATTCATGTAAGTGGGGTTTTAAAGTCTCATACTATTAATGTGTTACTGTCGATTTCTCCTTTTATGGCTGTTAGCATTTGCCTTATGTATTGAGGTGCTCCTATGTTGGGTGCATAAATAATTATAATTGTTATGTTTTCTTCTTGCATTGATCCCTTGATCATTATATAGTGTCCTTCCTTATCTCTTGTAACGGTCTTTATTTTAAAGTCTACTTTATCTGATATGAGTATTGCTACTCCAGCTTTCTTGTGATTTCCATTTGCATGGAATATCTTTTTCCATCCCCTCACTTTCAGTCTGTATGTGTCCCTAGGTCTGAAGTGGGTTTCTTGTAGACAGCATATATAAGGGTCTTGTTTTTGTATCCATTCAGCCAGTCTGTGTCTTTTGGTTGGAGCGTTTAATCCATTTACATTCAAGGAGATTATCAATATGTATGTTTCTATTACCATTTTATTAATTGATTTGGGTTTGTTCTTGTAGGTCTTTTTCTTCTCTTGTGCTTCCTGCTTAGAGAAGTTCCTTTAGCATTTGTTGTAAAGCTGGTTTGGTGGTGCTGAATTCTCTTAGCTTTTGCTTGTCTGTAAAGCTTTTGATTTCTCCATTGAATCTGAAGGAGATCCTTGCCGGGTAGAGTAATCTTAGTTGTAGGTTTTTCCCTTTCATCACTTTAAATATATCCTGCCACTCCCTTCTGGCTTGCAGAGTTTCTGCTGAAAGATCAGCTGTTAACCTTATGGGGATTCCCTTGTATGTTATTTGTTGCTTTTCCCTTGCTGCTTTTAATATTTTTCTTTGTACTTAATTTTTGACAGTTTGATTAATATGTGTCTCATGGGCTTCCCTGGTGGTGCAGTGGTTGAGAGTCCACCTGCCGATGTAGGGGACATGGGTTCGTGCCCCGGTCCGGGAAGATACCACATGCCGCGGAGCGGCTGGGCCCATGAGCCATGGCCGCTGAGCCTGCTCATCCGGAGCCTGTGCTCCACAACGGGAGAGGCCACAACAGTGAGAGGCCTGTGTACCACAAAAAAAAAAAAAAAAAAAAAAAATGGGTCTCAGCCTGTTTCTCTTTGGGTTTATCCTGTATGGGACTATCTGCACTTCTGGCATTGACTAACTATTTCCTCTCCCATGTTAGGGAAGTTTTTGACTATAATCTCTTCAAATATTTTCTCACACTCTTTCTTTTGCTCTTCTTCTAAGGCCCTTATAATTTGAATGTTGGTGTGTTTACTGTTGTCCCAGAGGTCTCTGAGACTGTCCTCAATTCTTTTCATTCTTTTTTCTTTATTCTGCTCCCTGGCAGTTATTTCCAACTTTTAATTTCCAGCTCACTTATCTGTTCTTCTGCCTCAGTTATTCTGCTATTGATTCTTTCTAGAGTATTTTTAATTTCAGTTATTGTGTTGTTCATTACTGTTTGTTTGCTCTTTAGTTCTTCTAGATCCTTGTTAAATGTTTTTTGTCTTTTCTCCATTCTGTTTCCGAGATTTTGGATCATCTTTACTATCATTATTCTGAATTCTTTTTCAAGTAGGTTGCCTATTTCATCTTCATTTATTTGGTGCTGCAGGTTTTACCTTGCTCCTTTGTCTGCAACATATTTTTTTGTTGTTTCATTTTTTTTTTTTTGATGGGTGGGGCTGTATTCCTGTCTTACTGGTTGTTTGGCCTGAGGGAACCAGCACTGGAGTTTTCAGGCAGTTGGATAATGCCAAGTCTTGGTGCCAAGATGAGAACCTCCGGGAGACCTCACTCTGATTAATATTCCCTGGGGTCTGATGTTCTCTGTTAGTCCAGCAGTTTGGACTTGGAGCTCCCACCACAAGAGCTTGGGCTTGACCTCCGGCCTCAGAACCAAGATCCCACAAGTCATGTGGCATGGCAAAAAAAAAAAAAAAAAAGAATAAAAGGAGCAGTACAGTAACAAAGAATAAAAAACAAAATAAAGTTAGAAAGATAAAAAATATATTAGGAAAAATAAAAATATAATTGAAACAACTGCAACAAGGTAAAATAAAACCACACAGAAAAAAGAAAAGGGGAACCAGCCAAAAGGAGCAGAACAATAACAAAGTATAAAGAATAAAATAAAACTAGAAAAATAAAAGATTTATTAGAAAAAAGAAAAATATAAATGAATAAACAACAATGAACCAACAAGGTAAAACAGAGCCCCAATCTAAAAGAGGAAAAAAAGAAAAAGCTTTGGCTATGGGGGGTGGAGTTTATGTGGGGGTGGAACTTAGGCAGGGGTGGGGTTTATGGTGGAGTGGGACCTTGGCAGGTGGGGGGTGATGTTTGAGCTGGGGCGGGGCCCAGGCTCAGGATCCCTGCAGCCAGAAAAGGCCTGTGGGCAGAGCCTAGGCAGGGTGACGTTCAAGCATGGGGTGGGGCCTTTGCTTTGGACTTACACAGAAGGGGAGAGGCAGCACATCCAAAGGGGGGCCTCTGGAGTGTGGAGTTCCAGAGTCTGGACATAAGGCTCTGGGTGAGGGTGTGTGGGTGGGGTCTAGGCCCAGCAAGGTTGGAGCGGGTCTCAGAGGGGGTCTCCGAGTGTAGAGGTAGAGCCTTGGCTGGGGGTGTAGGGGTGGGGCTTGGGCTCTGTGTGGCAGGAGGGAGGCTCTGAGGGCAGAGGATTAGGCCCCAGAGACCAACAGACTCCCTGGTGCCTAAGTGGACAGGGAAAGCACTGGCTTTGCTCCCTTCTGTTCTTCCACACCCCACCCCGGGTCTCCCACAGGGTCTCCCTGGTACCCGCTAGACCCCTAACAGTGGGTGGGTACTGCTGGGTGTAGGAACTCCTCCCCTCCCCCAGCTGCCCCTCAGTGGTACCAGTCCTGTAAGTCCAGCCTTTACTTTTGCTCCACTTTCCCTCCCTCCCACTCCCTCAGGACCTGTGTCACTGGACGGGGTCTCAGTGGGCAGAAGATCAAGCCAGGGATCTCAGCATGCTCCTGGGGGCCCTAGTGGGCAGAGGAAACCTGGCCATGCTCCCTTTTAATCCTCAGCCTTCTCAATGGTCCTCCAATTTCCCTCCTCAGGCGTGGGATCCCTTCCCCTCCCCCAGCCACCCCTCAGGGACGCCAGTCCCATCCCACCTCCACTTCTCCTCCCCTTTCACTCCCCCCAACACCCCACATCCTATCCAGTCGCTGTGGGTTCCTCCCATCCCCTTAGGTGTCAGTGGTCCCCACCGGTGCCTGGTATGTGCCCTAGTTGTGCGGAGATGCGAATTCTGCCTCCTCCTAGTCTGCCAACTTGACTCCGCCCTGTGTGTATGTATTTTAAATGTGCTATGTGAGTTTCCTCTTTGTATTAAATTTATTTTTTATTGATGTATAGTTGAATTACAATGTTGTATTAATCACTGCTGTACAGCAAAGTGACTCAGCTATACATATATATACATTCTTTTTCATATTCTTTTCCATTATGGTGTATCACAGGAAATTGAATATAGTTCCCTGTGCTATACAGTAGGACCTTGTTTTTTATCCATTCTATATATACTAGTTTGCATCTGCTAATCCCAAACTCCCAATCCATCCCTCTCCTACCCCCCATCCCTTGGCAACCACCAGTGTATTCTCTATGTCCCTGATTCTGTTTCTGTTTCATTTGTGTCGTATTTTAGATTCTACATATAAGTGATATCATACAGTATTTGTCTTTCTCTTTCTGACTTACTTCACTTAGTATGATAATCTCTAGCTGCATCCAAGAGTTTCTTCTTTTTTTCACCTACTTTATTCCATCCAGAATGGCTCCACCAGTACAGAGAGGGAAGCAAAAACACCAGCTAAGCTTGAAGACTCTAAAAGCAGATAGGATTGGGTGGGGGATTGGGGAGATGCTATGAAATGGTACAAACTTGCAACTAGAAAATGAATAAGTTCTGGAGATCTAATGCCCAGCACAGTGATTATAATCAATAATACTCTATTATATGCTTAAATTGCTAAGGGACTGGATCTTAAATATTCTAATCATAAAAAAGAAATTATAATCATGTGACATGATAGAGGTGCTGGCTAAGCTATGGTGGTGATCATATTGTGATATATAAATGTATCAAGTCAACACGTTGTATGCCTTAAGCTTACACAATGTTTTATGTCCATTACATCTCAATTAAAAATAAATTAAAAATAAATAAATGAAATAAAACAGAAAGGACCAGTGCCCTCTTCCTAGGCAGAGACTGGGAAAAAGGTAAGAAAGATCCCCTCAGCTGGCCCCTGCCATTGCATGGCATAGGAGGGACAGACAACATCTACAGGATGTACGTGTAGGCAGAGGACCCTGAGAGACCAACATAGAGTTTTACTCCCAGCATAATAGGGGGCACAGCCAAGTGATCTTCTGTGTACTGGACAGTAACCTGGAGAGGAAGGGCTTTGACATCACCAAGTCTTTTGTGTCTCTAGAGAGGAAGAACAGAAGCAGGAAAGAGAGTTTGTATGTATCAGATTTAGCCAGGCTTCCAGCCCATTGTTCTTATAGTCATGACAAAGAGAATAATACAGTGGTGAGCTGCATAGATGCACCACCAAAGACCGATTGAAATGCAGATTATGGCAGCAGCTGCTAAAATAGACTGACAATAATGGCCAGGACCAGATGTTTCACCCTTATTTTTTGACATTGCATAAGCACCCCAGAATGTTAACATTTACTACAGGGGTGGAGTAGGCCATGCAATCGACCTAGATTTTCTTCTTTATACTTTGTAGCTGCAGGAGATGGTTGGTGAGCAGTGATGAAAACATGTGTGATGGAACAAGTAGAAGAAAATTTCCTTGAATTGCATCTGAGCTCTCCCTTTTGAAGAGCAGCACAGGGTTATAGCACCTGAAAGAAGAATTACGTAGTAAAGTCAGAGTAAAGTCATAGTTTTAACCCTCAAGCAAATTTATTGAACTTATTTATTAGCTCTAATAGTTTTTTAGTGGATTCCTTTGGATTTTCTAAATACATGATTCTGTCATCTGCTAATAGTTTTACTACTTCCTTTCCAATCTGGTGACTTTTCTTTTCTTTACTTCACTAATTGCCCTGGCTAGAACCTCCAGAGTGAATAGAAATGGTGAGAGTGAATATTCTCCTCTGATCTTAGTGGGAAAGATTTTACTCTTTCTCTCTCTTTTTTTTTAATAAATTTATTTATTTATTTTATTTATTTTGTTTTTGGCTGTCTTGGGTCTTCGTTGCTGTGCGCGGGCCTTCTCTAGTTTTGGTGAGCGGGGGCTACTCTTCGTTGTGCTGTGCAGGCTTCTTGTTGCAGTGGCTTCTCTTGTTGCAGAGCACAGGCTCTAGGCATGTGGGCTGAGTACTTGTGGCTCACAGGCTCTAGAGTGCAGGCACAGTTGTGACGCATGGGCTTAGTTGCTCTGCGACATGTGGGATCTTCCCAGACCACGGCTTGAACCCACATCCCCTGCATTGGCAGACAGATTCTTAACCACTGCACCACCAGGGAAGCCCAATTTCACTCTTTCATCATTAAGTATGATGTTAGCTGTGTCTTTTTCATAGATGTCCATTATCGGGTTAAGGAAGACCCCTTCTGTTCCTAGTTTGTTATGTGTTTTTATCATGAAAGTGTGCTGGATTTTCCTCAAATACCTTTTCTTCATCTATAGAGATGATCGTGTGTTTTTTGTCCCTTATACTATTAATATGGTGTATTATGTTGATTGATTTGGGGGAGGGATGTCAAACCAACCTTACATTTCTAAGATAAATCTCACTAGGTTGTGGTGTATAATCCTTTTTACATGTTGCTAGACTTGTGGTCCTAGTTGTTGTAGGCTAAATAACGGCTTTCCAAAAGATACGCTTGTCATAATTACTGGGTGGAACCTGTGATTGTTACCTTATATGGCAAAGACTTTGCAGATGAGATTAAGTTAAGGATCTTGAGATGGGGAGATTATCTTGGGTTATCTAAGTGGCCCCTACATGCAATCACAAATGTCCTTTAAGAGGGTGGCAGAAGGAAATTAAAGACAGAATAAAAGAAAGCAATGTGACCATGGGGAAAGAGATTGGAGTGACAATGACCACATTCCTTGGCTTTCAGGACTCTGAAAGAATACATTTCTATTGTTTTAAGGCAACAAATTTGGGTAATCTGTTACAGTAGCCAGAGAAAACCAACATACTAGCATTTTGTTGAAGACTGTTGTGACTCTATATTCATAAGGTATATTGGTCTTTAGTTTTCTTTTCTTGTGATATCTTTATCTGGCTTTGGTATCAGAGTAAAACTGGCTGCATGGAATGAGTTGGGAAGTGTTCCTTCCTATACTAATTTTTGAAATATTTTTGCAGGACTGGTATTCATTCTTCTTTTATATATGTCTGCATTCCTAAAGATTATTTAAAATCTGCAAACTTTATCTGGCTATTCATGATGTTGACTGCTCTGGATCAAATTTCCCTGAAAAGATTCATGTCTGTTATTTCAGGACCTTTTTCTTGAATAATATAGCTTCAGATATATATTATGTTCTCAAAGTTTTATTTTAGATGGGAATTTCAATGGTATGTATGTTGCCTGTCTGACTATTGTCCATGTCCATTATTGTTCTCCCATCATTTTAACTCTTCATTTTGTTTCATTTTGTGGGCTCACCTTACTTTTTATCTTCTATGCTTCTTACTGTGTTTTCACCAGTACCTATTTTCCCCTGCACTTCCTCCAGCTCACTTTTGTTCTGTGAATGATTTTCTGTTTTCTCTTCTGATTTCTCCCTGCTTGTTTTCTCTTTCCATTTCCTCACAAAATCTTTGTTGAGCTGCTAGATCTCTGCTCCATATTCTTGTTTCATGAGGCAACTGCTTACTTAAGATTTTCTTATTTATATTAAATATCTGGTGATAATTTAAATTTATTCCTTGGTAATATTATTCTAGTGAGTGTCCCTCACTTGTCAGTTGATTTTTTCCCATTTCTTTCTTCTTCTCCCTCCTCTCCCTCTCTTTCTAGTATCTTTATGTGACTCCTAAACAGATTTCCTTTTTAAAATTTATCAGTGAAACAGGTCATTTCCTCTAGCTATTTACAGAAGTTTGGGAGAGTGAGGAAGGACCAAGGCTTTGGGGCAGAATAGTTGGATAGACAAACACAAAGTTTGTTTGTTTAACAAGGGCAAGTCTCTCTTCCACTATTACAGAGACAAACCACTTCATTAAAAATGGCGCCTTTGTGTGATTCCTTATTTGGCTTTGCCTGCACCAATATTTGGAACCAAACTGAATTCCTACAGTTGAAGCATGCTCCTTCTTCCTGTCGTTGTAGACCAGGGATATAAGATTTTGTACCTTAGGATGTGCACCTCTGCTTGTACTTTTATTCTGGATCTTTCGAGGCTCTACAGCTGCAGCATTTTTTTTTCCCCCTCTGTGGCTTTTATTTTTTGGGGGGGCGGTGCCTTTGCCTGCTAGATTCTCATTGCTTTTGAAAGCCCTTCCACCTATTTTCTGGTTTGGACTTTCAACTGTCTTCTAGTTTTGCCAAAAACAACTTCAGTGTTTGTGTTTCTCTTTTTCCTCATTGCTTTTGGATGATTTCCAGAAAGAGAAGGCAGAAGTACCAGCTTTGGAAACAAGATATTTCCATCTTAAATTTGGACACTTTTTTATACTTGCCTTTTTTTCCCCCCCCTTCACTTTACATTCTTCTTTTTTTGTAGTTGATCTGTGCTCACAGTTTCATCTGAATGAATTAAAATTAAATTTTCATCTTTATCCCTGGCTTCTCTCCCTGTATAGTGGACATTGTTCCTTGATTTGAATTTAAATAAGGTATGCTAACAGACATTTGTAGTATATTCTAATGGATGGAGATCTCTCTCTCTCTCTCTCTCTCTCTCTCTTTCTCTGTCTCTGTCTCTCTCTCTCTCTCTCTCTCTCTCTCTCTCTCACACACACACACACACACACACACACAAACAGCTTCCATTCAGGCTTCCACTGAGCCAAAGAGCTGCAAAGTCCCTCTCTGAAAGGAGGACAATTGACAACACCAGTCAAGGCTTGGTGGCCAAAGTGATGGTTGGAATCATGTGAAACTGGTAAAAATCCAGGGAGAAAATGTTGCACCTTCAGCCCATTCCCAAGTCTCCAGTAAACTGGTTTTAGTTCTAAGGAATCCCCATTTCCACAGGGGTGAACTGTGGCTTCTGGGGCAGCTGGCTTAGGGAAAGGTTTCCATGGCTGAGAAGACAATGGTGGGGGAGGGGAAGCAGGGCAGGGGAGCAAAGCCTTTGAGAGGGGTTTGGGAAAGGGGATCCCATCTCTTGGGTAATAATGTTAAATAATGTATTAAATATTATATGACACACAGTATATTACACATTATTATTTATTTATAAATATTCTAATATTATATAATACATAGTGTACATATTTAAACACATATTTTGATGTACTAATGTAATATCTTTTAGTATTTCTTCTACTTTCATTTTACAATAATTTTTTTAAGCTCCTAGATCTACCATTCAAGTTTCTTGAAAAATGTGCATGGTAGGGTATATTTCTACTGGTGATCAGGCTATCAGCAGATTTTAAAATTCTTAACTTGTTGGGGTGGTTCCTGTACTTTCTCTACGACATAGTATTACTTGTTAGCTACTCTCTCCCTTTATTTCCCAAAGCAGCAATAACACAAGGTTGTAGATTTGCTGAGTTTCACTGACTATTTGGCACAGTACAGAGTTGTTAGAGCACTCAGCACGAAATTTCCCAGCCACTGCTGCCATGTGGAAGTCATCACTGGATGTCCTCCTTAGGGTCCTGCTTGCTGATTCCTTTGCTCATCCGTCCCTCCCCAACCCCCAACTATTTCACAAGACCCTTCTCCATAATTCCATCACTCCCAAAATGGTTGTTTACTCCACCTGCCAGGGAAAGATCCCAAATTCTTGTTGCTTTATGTATCAGGATGCTTTTGGTGAGTACAAAAAACCCCATACAAAGTGGCTTAGATCATAAAGATGTTTATTTTTTTAAATTAATTTATTTATTTGTTTGTTGTTGTTTTTTTTATTTTTGGTTGTGTTGGGTCTTTGCTGCTGCGTGCGGGCTTTCTCTAGTTGCAGCGAGCGGGGGCTACTTGTTGCGGTGCGTGGACTTCTCATTGCGGTGGCTTCTCTTGTTGTGGAGTACGGGCTGTACGACCTCTCTTTGTAAAACATGGGCAACAGTTCTAGGCATCATAATTAAATATTCATTTATTTATTTATTTATTTATTTCGGCTGCGCCAGGTCTTAGTTGCAACATGTGGGATCTTCGTTGCAGCATGTGGGATCTTTAGTTGTGACATGCAGGATCTTTTAGTTGCAGCATGTGGACTCTTAGTTGTGTCGTGCATGTGGGATCTAGTTCTCTGACCAGGGATCTACCCAGGCCGCCTGCATTGGGAGTGTGGAGTATTACCCAGTGGACCACCAGGGAGTCCCCTAGGCATCATAATTAAAACCCAACATCCAGAAGTAGAGAGAGACTGCCTCGACCAGTTTCTTCCTTTTAGAGCAAAGAAACCTCTCCCAGAAGCCTCCAAGCAGAACCCCTCACATATCCCTCGGCCGTTACTGACTTGGATGGTCAAGATTCACCCCTGAGTTAGGAATATGCCCACCCTGGCATGGAGGTAGAGGTTTGAATAATCAGGATTTTGTTTGTAGGGAATTAACTTTGTATAAGCGACAAGTAGTGCGTGAGTACTCTATTATGCATTACAATGTAACATGTTTTCTTGAAATTTTTTCTGTCTGCAAAGGTTGATGGGGTAAACTCACCTTTATGATCACACCAGCATTTTGAGGGATCTTCTCTAAAAAGAAGTCCAGTTTTTGTTGCTTATTATGTTTTGTGAGGGATTCTGCCTTCTTCTTAGGCTCATCAGCTCAAATGGCAGCAATTAGCTATTAAATGACATGTTTTGCTCCTATTATAATTTTTAGATTTTTAGTTTCTCTTGAATTTTCCAAGATATTAGTGAGTGGCATAATATCTAGGTCTTTTCGCCCTTATTTTTGGCTTCACCACTTTAATGGCAATTCAATACTTTGTTATGGCTCTTAACTTACCCAGTGTTGATAGCTTGGTTGTCTCTTAATCTATTTGAATACAAGTTGCCTCATGTGTTTGGATAGATATAAAATAACTGTTCCAAAGTTTTAAGCATCTCCAAAGTTGGTGGGGCATAGAAAAGCATTGAATTACTTGAAAAAGTTTATTCTGCCTGATCTATTTAATCATGACTTACTTAGATCCATGATAATGAAATATCCTCTTTAATTGAATATGCAAATAATGAATAATCCTAATAACTTTAATAATTGCTCATCATTATACCAGAAAGATGCATCAAAACCAATCTTTATTGTCTATTTTTTAAAGTTAATATATTTTAGTATCACATTAGTGTTTTCAAAAGGTGTTTTGTGTTGTCCTTATAAAATTCCAGGATAAAGGTCAAAACTCCAAAGATTGGGGTTTAATGACCATGTCTGTATATTCTTTTTTTATGACACATAGTCTCAAGATCTTGAATATCATAAAATTCTCATGTGGTTGGCTATAACACTTTTATGGGATACACAATAAAAAGTAAATTGAGCAAAATTGATTCATTCCCTATATTATTCATAGAATAATATAAACTTGGAGGAATATAGAATTTAATCCCATAGCAGATCATACCTTTCTTACAACCCCTGACAAAAATATGCGTGAATTATCTGATTATCAAATATAAGAAAGGGTGACAAATTAGGAGTCTTGTTAGCTTAAAGTTTAAATAGAAAACAGTTTAATTCAATGTGTACTTAGGACATATATAAGATATCTAAGCAGTATAAAAATGAGAAAGTTCTTAGAGTCTGATTAACAAGCTGATAGAAAGAGTCATTTTAATTCACATGTTACCTAAATCAAATTACCAAGCTATTTATATTTATAAATTATATGTAAATGTACTTATATATAGAAGTTATATTTTATTATGTCATATCCTACCACCACCATGAGAGGCTGTTTACTATTGACTTACTTTTATTTGCTACTAGAGGGTCAGATTAATACAGAAGAAACTCAAGTGGTACAAAGACAACTAAGGATTCTACATTTAAAAACTGTTTAGTAGAATGCCTTGAATTCCTAAGACACAGCAATAACATTCATTTTTGCATAAAGAAGACAGAATTGAGTGAAATGAGAGAGAAAAGTCAATTCGTTTACCTAAGAATAAAGTCCTGAAAATCTTAATCCAGGATTTTTCCTCCTGCAGTACTCAGAAAATATTACAAATCTCAGATACTCTTGGATGTCTTCATCATTCCTTCTCTCTGAATGAAATAAACTCCTAGTTTGCCTTAATTTATTACCTAAATCCTAAACCGCTGTTATAAGTTATTTGTAGCAATCTTTTTTTTTTTTTTTTTTTTTTTTTTGCGGTACGCGGGTCTCTCACTGTTGTGGCCTCTCCCGTTGCGGAGCATAGGCTCTGCACGCGCAGGCTTAGCGGCCGTGGCTCACGGGCCCAGCCGCTCCGCGGCATGTGGGATCTTCCCGGACCGGGGCACGAAACCGTGTCCCCTGCATCGGTAGGCGGACTCTCAACCATTGCGCCACCAGGGAAGCCCTGTAGCAATCTTTTAATGAAAATTTAAAATCCTAACCAGTAGTACTGCTTGACTAGATATTTACTGCTTCACTACAGATGTAAGTCAAGGGAGCACCTACAGGAAGTATTTATTTTGGGTCCTGTTCTACATGGCCAGTATCTGAGTCACTGTGATTGAAATTCTAAATCCATTTTGAACCCATTGGGTTCTAGCACTAAGCACTTTTATGGCAGTTGTAATAGTCTGGACTATTTCCCTGACTACCTACATGGCAACCTGCCACTTTCCTTTGAGTTTTTGCTAACCTTAATTCACAGACATTGTTGGCAAAATATTTGCTAAGAAGCCTTTCTCAGAGATGCCAGAAAATGTGACTATTGCATATATTAAACTTCTGGATGGTATAACAGATTTTCTAATATTGTTCAGTTTTCTATCTTTTTGTCTGCTCTTGATTTGATCTTTCAAATACAGGTACTCTTTTGTATGCCTCACACCATTTGTGAAGGTGGGGGGGTGGCTATCTCCTACTAGGTTTCAGCTAACCAAAGAATTTTTATCACAATTTTTATTTTTCTCATAAAAGTTTATGAATTGAAGATGAAAGATGGCTTAGCAACCTGGAAAAGGATTTTATTTCATTCAATGGGATCTGTTTGAGAGCACTCAAGAAGTGATTTTTTAAATTTAAAGTGATCCTTTGGGTACTATGATAGAATAGTTTATAGACTACATTTCATCATATGAAATGTATATAGTTGTATAAAATATAAATGATTGTATTATGTGTATGTGCACACGCGCACACAGAATTTTGAATTGAGTGCATTTATATTCCAAGCTTTTAAAAGGCAATAGGTTGTAAAAAAAAAAAAAAGTCAGTTTGATTTGTGTAACATTTGGTTGTAGGCAGATGCATTGTGACTTTTTAAGGTTCAATCTGATCAACATTTATTAAGTTCTTATTATGTAGAAGACACTAGAATGATTAAGAGACAGCTTTTGTCCTTAAGGAATTATTTAAGGGTGCTACACAAGGAGAGTTAACAGAAGGTGGGTGGAGAAATGTGAGTACCAAATGATAAATAATAGAGCTTGGTATTTAAAGGGGAAACAAATTACCTCCAGTTCAGAGCATCAGGAAAGACTTCAAGGAGGACGCGGCCTTTTAGAATGAGCCCCTACAGAGGGATGGGATGGGACAGTCCAGCAATCAGATGCAACACGTTTTCTCATTTCACTGTCATCACTACCTTTCTCTTCCCCAGGTCCTCCTCCAGTCCTCTTTCTCTTTCCCTACTGAGAGGACACAGGTGAGTTTGAGAGCTCAAATTTCTTTAACACAATAGAGTATTAATGTGGGCTGAAGAAGAGCTGGCTGAAGTAAAAATGAAATAAAAATGACCAGGACCTTCCCCTTATACTTTTGTCTCTGTTTCCTCCTTGCTGTTCCTGTTCCTATGATTCACCCTCAGCTTCGTGAGGCCAACGTTTGCTTACCATTGTATACTCAGAGCCTGCAGGTAGCAGGAATTCAGTAAATATTTGCTGAGTGACTGAACAAATAGAAAGATAGAGGGAAGGAAGGGAGGAAGCACTGTAATTGCTTCATTTGATTTTACTAACCTTACCTTTAAATCTTACTATTTACCATTCTATAAGTTATTCTGTAGAAGAATTAAAGTGTTGACAGGTGAAGATGACAACTTGATTTCCTTATAGATGCAGAGTGCTTCAAGCACAGAGAAAAGAAAACAAAACAGTAAACATCCACCACATAAAAACACATCATAAAACACCATCATAAAAACACGAAGACCTATATCCTAGTGGAGTCTATAAGTTAATCTTATCAAGTGAATAAAATACTTTTGTGTTGATTCCAACGGGAGTAAAAATAAGGAGAGAAGATGTTGAGTATAAAATTTTGTTAAGGCCCATGAATATTTGCTGTTAAATGATAATATTGAACCCAGGTCTGTTAAAGATGAGAAGAGTCTGTGTAACACACATTAGCTACAGAAATGTGGTCCTTAGTCTTTTCAGTGTGCCAGAGTGTACAGACAGACGCCCCCTCCGCCGCAAACTCTCCCCTTTTTCATGTTTTCCCGTTAAAAATGACTTTTGGTTTTTTATACTTCAACTTCATAGAATGTATTTATCCCTCATTAGAATGTTTTTATAAGAATATTTTTTATTCACACTACTAAAACTCAATATAACTTTTTATTCCTTTCACCTTATTTATTGGAATTCCTTTTCATATTTAATAGTGCTTTATAATTATGTGGTTGAATCTACTAAACAAAGTATATTTAAGGAAGCTTTGCTTCTATTACTGTTCCCTCTGCTCTAATCTCTTCCTCCTTATACAAGATACTGCTTTTAATTTTTTAATAATTTATCTGCCTGTTTTAAAAATAACACATATGTTATATACATATATGTTATATATATACATTTATATATATATTTTAAACATTGTTTATAATATATAATAGCCTCCCCCCTTTCTTAGATAAATGATAGATTTTACAAAATTTTCTCTACTTTTCCATTTAACAATATACCCTAGAGATAATTCTATGGTAAATATAACATGCTAAACAAATGATTAGAAGAAAACCTGAGTTACATTTCAAAGAAAATTGAAATTACTTGTAGATTTTTGAAAAGTATGTCAATGGGCAACTAATGTTACTGGATATAAAACAGTTGTTTATGAAATAACCATATCAATTGTTTGATAATCAGAAAGTAATGTTTTAAGCATTTACATCCTGACATAGTTTGTTTCATACATATGTACACATTCATATATATATATATATATACACACACACACACACACACACATATTTGCTTTGGTGAGCTTTTGTTACGTTTTATAAAATTGGTAAGGATTTTGCCTTGTTGTGTAATGTGTTAGTTGTAATTTTTCCTCATGGAAATAATGGGATGTTTTCTTCAGGTTAGAGTTATCGCACAAAATGTCTGATTTCCAGAAAGGAGTTGCTGATAATAAGAAGATACCTGTATTTTATTTCTTTATCCTAATTCACTAGTATGTTATGATCTTACTACCAAACAGTAGATGGCACTATAAGTATGTACTCATTAAAGGCCAAATTGATTTCTACTAAACTGCAACATGTAATTTATATTTTAATATTTGAGGTTGTTGTACCCAGTGTTCAAAAAGGAGTGGACCATCGCCCGAGGTCTGGAAATACATTCCTCATATATTCAGAATTTTTATTAAAAATGTATTTGAAATTACCATTAGTTGTAACTACTAAGGGCTTTTGTGTAGATAAAGTTGATATAGATAAGACTGATGTAAAGTCTACACTTCACATTTTAATTCGGTTTGATGAGTAATTTTGTTGGGTTAATCATTCCAGTGATAGATTATGTAAAACACAGACTGAGTATATATATATATTCCTTAGCTACTAAAAAATGGACTACACATTGCCCATTTTTAAAAGACTCCGATA
Source organism: Aethalodelphis obliquidens (assembly GCF_003676395.1). Lineage (NCBI taxonomy): Eukaryota > Metazoa > Chordata > Mammalia > Artiodactyla > Delphinidae > Aethalodelphis > Aethalodelphis obliquidens. Next base: position 10,762,966 of record NW_020837980.1, read on the forward strand.
CTTTAAAAAAGAAATCAAAGTAATCTTAATATCGAAATCAGAATTTTGTGGGTCTTCCTTAACTTATATTATGATTTTTTTTTTACTTTGAATTTTTTATGGTGCTTTTGAAAAGTTGCCAGTGGCCTCCACATTGCTAAATCCAGTTCTTATTCTCAGGCCTCGTTTTGTTTGCCCTGTGAACAGCATTTCACACAGATCACTCTTTTCTTTTGAAACCATCTTTTGTGCTTGGCTTTCAGGACACCACATTCTCTTGGTTTCCCTTCCCCCTAGCTGGCTGTTTGCCTGTCTTAGCTCTTCCCACTTCTCCTGAATCTTCTAATCTTTTAATGTTGGAGTGCCCCAACATTGGTCAATCCTTTTTCTTATCTACACTCACTTCCTTATTGATATCATCTAGGTTTACAGTTTTAAATACAAGTAAAATGTCCACATTTTAAGTGGAGTCCAAAAGATTCCATTGTGTAAAAAGAATTGCTGCATCATTTTAAGGCTAACCTGATGCGACAGTGGTTGCTAATCAAGTTATATTTAAATTCCACAAAATCATGGGATGTGCTGTTGTGGACCATCTGAGTTCGGTGACCATCTCTTTGGTGACAATGCTCAAATTTATATCTCTAGCCTGGACCTCCTCTCTGAATTCCAGACCTGTATTCAACTGTTTATCTCGCAATTCTACTTGGATGTCTAATAAAAATCTCAAAGGTGCCTCAATTTTTTTCCCACCTCCAAATCTCCTCTGCCATAGTCTTGTTTATCTGTTGATGGCAGCTCCATACCTTTTCAGATGATCGGGCTAAAAACATTGAAAGTATTCTTGACTTGTCATTTCCAACCTGTCATGAAGTCCTGTAGGCTCCTGTAACATATGCCCAGAGCCCAGCCCTCTCTCATTACTCTACTGTTCCTGCCCTGGTTCAATCCATTATCATCTCTCATATGAATTACTGCAATAGCTTTCCAACCCATCTCTCAGCCTCCACTTCGACTGCTTTACAATCTATTTTTAGCACAGCAGCCAGAGTAGTCTTGTTTATGTTACTCTTCTGCTCAAAACTCTGCAATGGCTCCACATTTCACTCACAATAAAATCCAATTCCTTACAATGAACTACAAGGTCAAATAAGATCTGGTCCTTATCACATCCTTGAGTTCATCTCTTACTGCTCTTTTTCTCTCTCACTCCACTCTAGCCATACTGACCTCCTTTTTTTTCCTCAAACACAGCTGGTCCACCCCTACCTCAGGGCCTTTGCATTGGCCATTCCCTTTGCCTGAGACTCTCCCCTCAGTGTTTACTTGGCTTACTCTCTCACCTCTTTGCTTTCTGCACCTCTCACATTGACAAGTATATGGAGAGTCTTGTTTACAATTTTGAACCTTATCCCTTGCCCCAGCATCCCATCTCTATTACTCTACTCTCTATTTTTCTCCAAAGCACACATCACCTTTGATATAATATTTATTATATTATCTCTTGCACTAATATATAAACTTCTTATAAGTAGAGGTTATTATCATTTGGGATCACTTTTCTGTCAGTGCCTGACAATTGTAGGTAATCAATAAGTATGTGTTAAATGACAAATGAATAAAGGATAAGGAGGATGGGACACCATAATCTTTGCAATATTTAGGGTCTCTAAATATCAGTTAGTTTTCACTTAGAAAGTATCACTCATTTCGAAGGATAACTTCCTCCTGTAATACTGTCGATTTTTTTCTTTTAAGTCTGAGTGAATCAATGGTGGACTCACTAGAATGAAATTCCAAAATATTAGACAGCTGGCCTAATGAAAACTATAATTCACACAATTTAAGGTATAGAAAGTAGGCGCTAATATTTGAGGAATGTTTAATATCTTGAATATCTAGATGTCCTAGTAAGGAAGGAAATGGACATTAATCAGACTGCTAACATATGTATGTATATACATAATATATAACATATATAATATATATGAATATAATATATAACATGATATATATATTATATATATATGACACAATAGGCCTTTCACATATACATTATCATTTACTTTTTGCAACTCCACGAAGTAGGTATTGCCCTAATTTTGCCAACTCAGAGGTTTTGGCTTGGGGAAAATAAAATTACTTGATTAACGTCACATACTACAGCTGGTAGCACAGCTGGGATTCAAACCCACTTTTGATTCCTAAACTCATGATCTTTTCATGACACTCACTACCCTGCCTCCCTTAATTTTTTTTTTTTTTTTTTTTTTTTTGCGGTAACTGGGCCTCTCACTGTTGTGGCCTCTCCCGTTGCGGAGCACAGGCTCCGGGCGCACAAGCTCAGCGGCCATGGCTCACGGGCCCAGCCACTCCGCGGCATGTGGGATCTTCCCGGACCGGGGCACGAACCCGTGTCCCCTGCATCGGCAGGCAGACTCTCAACCACTGCGCCACCAGGGAAGCCCTCCCTTAATTTTTAAAGTGGAAATATACTTACATATGTATTATACCAAGACCAGGCATGTTAACAATCAAATAATCCAATGATTTTTGAAATTTTATATCTCAGAGATGCCTCAGCTTCTAGACTCACCTCTAATTCCAACCTGGTCCAGAATGAACTTGATTTTATTCAATTTTAATTTAGATAAGAATCGATTTAAAAAAAACACTGGTGTTAGGTCCCTATTTATATATATACCCTAGATTTGGACAACTGGAGGTAGAATATTTCAAATCTTGTTGCACATCGAATGCTTTAGTCTTTTCCTAAAGAACAAAGCGGTTTAATACATACAATAAAATTATCCTGACAAGGATACAGTTAGTCTGTTTACCTCAACCACTCTAACAACCAATCTAGATTTGTTTTGGTTCCCATAGAACATTAACCTATCTCTTGACCTAAATTTGGATGGGAAAATAATAATAGAACAAAATACTTTTGTCTGAAGTAGATTCTCCTTCCGGTCTCAGACTCTGGCTGATAATGAGTCAAAGGGCAAAACACAGACAAAGTGCCTGCAAAGATCACATGCTGTTTAGAAGTGCAATGAAATCACCCAGCCCCCGCATCTGCTCCCCACACCTGGGTCTCTGGAGACTGCTGATGGTCAGGCAGAGCCTGTGTTCTCCCCACACCTGTTTTGTAGCAATACCACCAGGAAAAGTGTTCTTCCCCTGGCACGTAAGCTACAGTTTGGAGTCACAGAGAGTTCTTTCCTCTCTCATGCCCTGGTGTTAGTAGAGTGACTTTTAGGCCTGGGATGTTTCACATCACTTTTATTTTGGGATCCCATGTCTTGAGACAGCTGGTGAGTGTTAATGACCAGGCCACTGCGCTCAGGTCTGCACGTCCACTCTCTCATTTCAAAACAAGGGAAACATCCTGGGATGTGGTTCTCACAACAAAAAGGAGACACTAAAGCCTCAGATGATCCTCAGAGGGAGAGGAGATATTTTTCAACTTGGCTTGGGACCAAGTGCTGAAAAACGTGAAACCATTGTTATGTATTACTCCTTTTAGCCAAAAAGTAGAAATTATACAAACACATAAGAAAATCTTATTATATTTTTCCCACATTCTTTCTTTTCCCCAGATATATTGTTTAAATTTGAACAGTCATACAAATATCCCATGGGAGTAATGCTTCCCACATGGACAGCTTCCTTGCTTATAAGAGATACAATCCAATTCTCTGGTGGCTGAGGGGCCAACTTAAGGCTATATTTTAACCATTGAAGTCCTTATATGCCATTAGGTGGGGGGAGGGAAGGGAAGAATGATAAACGCCAAATCTCTGTAAGCTGATTAAAAATTGTCCTCCATAGTATCGGGTTTAGCGTTGTCTTCATGCCATGTTTGACTACACCAACACAAAAGCCTGGTGACACAAGAAAAAAGAAAAGGAGAACTCAGACATGCTATAAGGTTAGATCAACAACCACATACCTAAATCCATATTCTAGGAACTGGTCTACTTGTTGAAGAGTCAAAGGTGAGTTACATTCAGTCCTTGCCATGAGTTTACCATCCAAGCAGAAAGAAAGAGCTAGAATTTAAATATAGTACCTACAAACCAAAAGCAGGAACCATAGAGCAGGTAGATATGATTAATTACCTTATAATTCCTTTCAACACAATGATACCACTGTATCACTGATGGACTCCTGTGGGCCACTGTCCATCACAGGGATGAAAATAATTAGCAATTTCAGCTAATGAACTAGCTAGATGAATGAACCATCCAAAGCAAATTGAAACAGAGAAGCAGGTTATGTAGTTCCAGGAGATAATTTCTATTTTTATGTAACCCTATCATATTCTTCTGAAACTCAAATTATGCTCCCTTCTAAACAGAAAAATATTTGGAGTATGGATAAAATTGAAAAGGTTTAGGGAGTTATTCCGTTTCTTTGATAAACTTTGTTGTTCTTTTAATCGTTATACCATCATAGCCCTTTAGGGTCCCACAACCCTCTTATCTCTAAGAATGAGGAAGAGCTGATTCCTCTTATGCTATAAGGACTTACTTTACATAAAATCTTGATATATATATATATATATATATATATATATATAAAGCTATAGACTTCCACCTACAACAAAACCTAAAAACAAAGCAATTTATTGAACATTAATTCATGCCAGGCTCTATGTTAATTGTTTGTCCATATATCACCTTATTTCCTCTTTGTAAAAACTCTCTAAAGAAGCTAATATTGCTTCTTTTATTCAGAGGAGGAAATTGTTAGAGATTAACTAACTTGCCCAAGGTTACTCACCTACTAAGTGGTAGCAGCAGGATTCAGAGCCAAGGTGTCATAAATAGTGACACTGTATTTGTGAATATGATGAAATAAAGAAATTGTGCTCAGATTTGTAAAAAAATTTCACTACAATTATAATTTATTATTAAAAACCACTTTTGCTTTATATATAATTGCTCCTTGAGAATATCTGTGCATTTTCCAGAGTAGCCTTGAACTTCACAGAGCTTTAATTCAACTTGAAAGAACAAGGTTTTATCAACATAACTAATTAAGGTCAAATACTTTTCTCATACAAACGAATTATTTGGGAAAGAGGACTGCAAATTTAAGAAAACCTCTGTGTGTGTTTTAATCTTTACTAGGAAATCAACCAGTGCTTTCCTGTTGACATAATTTCTGCCTAGATCGTTAAAAGTACCATATATCTGGAACATATATGCTTTATAGAACAGATAGGGAAAGGGAGTAATTTAGTAGTGTTGTTTGAATGGGAAACAGGAAACTAGGCTTAAAAATAGATTAGATTATATGATTCAGTTGGCCTGAAAGCCTAAAACATGCTTTTTCTTTTGCTGTCTTAATAGCCTTCTTTATTCTTTTTCCAGTGCATAAATTGCTTTTGCCTATGAAGAAAGTATTTGTTTAGTAAAAGTGTAGGTTAGAATTAATTTTTAATACAGCAATAAAATCCTACAGAGCACAAAATTCATTAAAAAATATACACACATATATATATATATTTCTTAGAAAGACAAAGAATATAAAAACAAATCAGCTTTATGCCTGTCCTGGATCATCATTATCTTTTCTGCTTTTAATACCTGTCTAAGTTGGGGATTGGATTAGCTCAAGATGGTGGAGTAGAAGGACGTGAGCTCACCCGCTTCTTATGAAAACACCAAAATCACAACTAGCTGTTGTGTTGTGATGAACAACCATCAACAAAAAAAACCACTGGAACCCACCAAAAAAAATATACCCTACACCCAAAGACAAAAAAGAAGCCACAGTGAGTTTGTAGGAGGGGCGCAATCACAATAAAATCAAATCCCATACTCACTGGGTGGGCAACCCACAAACTGGAAAACAATTATACAGGAGTGAAAGTTCTGAGCCCACTTCAGGCTTCCCAGCCTGGGGGTCCAGCAATGGGAGGAGGAGTCCCCAGAGAATCTGACTTTGAAAGCCAGCAGTGTTTGATCACAGGACTTCCACGGGACTGGGGGAAACAGAAACTCCACACTTGGGGGGTGCACACAAACTCTTGTGTGCACCAGGACCATGGGGAAAAAAGCAGTGACCCCATGAGAGACTAGGCCAGACCTACCTGGTATTATTGGAGTGTCTCCTGCAGAGGTGGGGTGGGGGGGGGTGGCAGCTGTGGCTCAAAGACACTGACAGCGGTTCTGGGAAGTATTCATTGGCATGAGCCCTCCCAGAGGCCACCATTAGCCCCACCAAACAGCCTGTAGGCTCCAGTGCTGGGTTGCCTCAGGCCAAACAACAAACAGGGTGGCAACACAGCCCCACCCATCAGCAGACAAGTGGATTAAAGTTATACTGAGTACAGTCCTGCCCCCCAGAGGGACAAGACCCAGCTCCACCCACCACAAGTCCCACCCATTAGGAAGCTTGCCCAAGCCTCTTAGATAGCCTCATCCACCAGAGGGCAGAGAGCAGAAGCAAGACGAACTACAATCCTGCATCATGTGGAATGGAAACCACAATCACAGAAAGTTAGATAAAATTAAATAGAGAGGAATATGTCCCAGATGAAGGAACAAGATAAAACCCCAGAAAAAACAACTAAGTGAATGAAGACATGCAACTTTCCAGAAAAGGAATTCAGAATAATAAAAGTGAAGATGATTCAGGATCTTGGAGAAAGAATGGAGGTAAGGGTCAAGAAGATGCAAGAAATGTTTAACAAAGACCTAGAAGAACTAAAGAACAAACAGAGATGAACGATACATTAACTGAAATGAAAAATACACTAGAAGGAATCAATAGCAGAATAACTGAGGCAGAAGAACAGATAAGTGACCTGGAAGACAGAAATGTGGAAATCACTGCCATGGAACAGAATAAAGAAAAAAGAATGAAAAGAAATGAAGACAGTCTAAGAGATTTCTGGGACAACATTTAATGCACAAACATCCTCATTATAGGGCTCCCAGAAAGAGAATATAGAGAGAAAGGATCTGAGAAAATATTTGAAGAGATAATTGCTGAAAACTTCCCTACCATGGGAAAGGAAACAGGAAGTCCAGGAAGCACAGAGAATCCCTGGCAGGATAAACCCAGGGAGGAACACACTGAGACACATAATAATCAAATTGGTAAAAATTAGAGACAAAGAAAAAATATTAAAAGCAAAAAGGGAAAAGCAACAAATAACATACAAGGGAGCTCCCATAAGGTTGTCACCTGATGTCTCAGCAGAAACTTCTGCAGGCCAGAAGGAAGTGGCAGGATATATTCAAAGTGATGAAAGGGAAGAAACTACAACCAAAAATACTCTACCCAGCAAGGTTCTCATTTAGATTTGACAGAGAAATCAAAAGCTTTACAGACAAGCAAAATCTGAGAGAATTCAGCACCACCAGACCAGTTTTGCAACAAATGCTAAAGGAACTTCTCTGGACAGGAAAGAGACCAGAAACCTAAAACAACCTTGTAATACATAGACTGCTATATCAAAACCTCATGGGAACAGCAAACGCAAAAGCTACAATAGATACACACACAAAAATGAAAAAGCAACCCAAACACAGCACTAAAGATGGTCATCAAACCACAAGAGAAGAGAACAAGAGAGGAAGGGAAGAAAAAAGACCTACAAAAACAAACCCAAAACAATTAAGAAAATGGCAATAAAAACATACATATTGATAATTACCTTAAATGTAAATGGATTAAATGCTCCAACCAGAAAACATAGAATGGATGAATGGATACAAAAACAAGACCCTTATATATGCTGCTTACAAGAGAACCACTTCAGACCTAGGGACACATACAGACTGAAAGTGAGGGAATGGAAAAACATATTCCATGCAAATGGAAATCAAAAGAAAGATGGAGTCTCAATACTCATATCAGACAAAATAGACATTAAAATAAAGACTGTTATAAGAGACAAAGAAGAATGCTACATAAAGGCCATATATGACAAACTTACAGCTAACATCATACTCAGTGGTGAAATGCTGAAAGCATTTCCTCTAAGATCAGGAACAAGAAGAGGATGTCCACTCTCGCCACTTTTATTCAACATAGTTTTGGAAGTCCTAGCCACAGAAATCACAGAAGAAAAATAAATAAAAGGAATCCAAATTGGAAAAGAAAAAGTTAAACTGTCACTGTTTGCAGATGACATCATATTATACACAAACATTCTAAAGATGCTACCAGAAAACTACTAGAGCTCATCAGTAAATTTGGTAAATTTGCAGGTTACAAAATTAATACATAGAAATTTGTCACATTTCTATACACTAACAATGAAAGATCAGAAAGAGAAATTCAAGAAACAATCCCATTTACCACTGCATCAAAAAGAATAAAATACCTAGGAATAAACCTACTTAAGGAGACAAAAAGACCTATACTTCGAGAACTATAAGACATTGGTGAAAGAAATCAAAGATGACACAAACAAATGGAAAAAGATACCACGTTCTTGGATTGGAAGAACTAATATTGTCAAAATGACTATACTACCAAAGCAGTGTACAGATTCGATGCAATCCCTATCAAATTACCAATGGCATCTTTCACAGAACTAGAACAGAAAAAATGTTTAATTTGTATGAAGACACAAAGTACCCCAAATAGCCAAAGCAATCTTGAAAAAGAATAATGGAGCTTGAGGAATCAGGCTCCCAGACTTCAGACTATATTACAAAGCTATAGTCATCAAATCCGTATGGCACTGGTACAAAAATAGAAATGTAGATCAGTGGAACAGGAGAGAAAGCCCAGAAATAAACCCTCACATCTATGGTCAATTAATCTATGACAAAGCAGGCAAGACTATACAATGGAGGAAAGACACTCTCTTCAATAAATAGTGCTGGGAAAACTGGACAGGTACATGTAAAAAAATGAAATTAGAACATTCTTTAACACCATACACAAAAATAAACTCAAAATGGATTAAAGACCTAAATGTAAGGCCAGACAGTGTAAAACTCTTAGAGGAAAACATAGGCAGAGCACTGTCTGACATAAACCACAGCAATATCATTTTTGAGCTGTCTCCTAGAGTAATGGAAATAAAAACAAAAATAAACAAACAGGACCTAACTAAACTTAAAAGCTTTTGCATAGCAAAGGAAACGATAAACAAAATGAAAAGACAACCCACAGAATGGGAGAAAATATTTGTAAATGAAGCGACTGAAAAGGCATTAGTCTCCAAAATTTACAAACAACACATGCAGCTTAATGTCATCAAAACAAACAACCCGATCAAAAAATGGGCAGAAAACCTAAGCAGACATTTCTCCAGAGAAGACATACAGATGGCCATGAGACAAATGAAAAGATGTTCAACATCGCTAATTATTAGAGAAATGGAAATCAAAACTACAATGCGATATCACCTCACACCAATCAGAATGGCTGTCATCAAAAAATCCCCAAACAATAAATGCTGGAGAGGATGTGGAGAGAAGGGAACCCTTCTACACTGTTGGTGGGAATGTAAATTGGTATAGCCACTGCGGAGAACAGTATAGAGGTTCCTTAAAAAACTAAAAATAGAACTACCATATGATCCAGCAATCCCACTCCTGGGCATATATCCAGAGAAAAACATGGTTCGAAAGGATACATGCACCCCAATGTTCATTGCAGCACTGTTTACAATAGCCAAGACATGGAAGCAACCTAAATTTCCATCGACAGAGGAAAGGATAAAGAAGATGTGGCACATATATACAATGGAATATTACTCAGCGATTAAAAAGAATGAAATAATGCCATTTCCAGCAACATGGATGGACCTAGAGACTGTCATACTGAGTGAAGTAAGTCAGAGAAAGAGAAATGTTGTATGATACTGCTTATATGCAGAATCTAAAAAACTGATTCAAATGAACTTATTTACAAAACAGAAACAGACTCAACAGACTTAGAGAATGAACTTATGGTTACCAGGACAAAGAGTTGGGGGGATAGTTGGGGATTTGGGGATTGACATGTATACACTGCTATATTTGGAATGGATGGCCAGCAGGGACTTACTGTGTAGCACAGGGAACTCTGCTCAATATTATATGGCAGCCTAGATGAAAGGGGAGTTGGAGAAAGAATGGATGCATGTATGTGTGTGGCTGAATCACTTTGCTGTACACCTGAAGCTAGCACAACATTGTTAATCAACTATACTCCAATGTAAAATAAAAAGTTAAAAAATACCTACTAAAGTTCAACGAGAATGGCTAGAAACCAGCTCAGTCTCTGAACGCTGGTTCTGGAGACCTGTTTAGTTGTACCTCACTTAGTTTATTATCTCATTTCACTCCTTCCATAACACTTGAAGGAAATAGAACCTCTGAGGTTCTATAATGATGAGCACCTGTGATTTCCAAGATACTGGAACAGTGGATGTTTATTGTCATTTTAGTGATAATGGTAACATTGACTTTTAATATAATTAGGTGTTTTATCTTTAAAGGAGATTTAGTTGTGATATTTAAATTGAGAAGAAGGTAATTTCCTTTGGTAGTAATGTTGGGAAGATGTGAACCTGCAGCTGTCACAGGTCAGAACCCCAGCCATGTGTAAGGAGCTGGTTCACATTGGGGGAAATGAACCCAACACACAGAAACATGCAAAAATGGGAAGGCGAGAGAGACACAAACACACACACTCCTGGTGGCACTAGATTCTTGGTTCCAGTCCCTGACAGCTCTGAAGCTACTCTGACTCGTGGTTTCCTTATGCTTGGCTTTTCAGCTTTATTTCTGCAAACGGCACCAATAGCTTTTTGGTAAATATCATTCATTGTTGTTATTGCTGCTGCTGTTTTTATTGTTATTCTTGCTTAAGCTAGCTCAGCTTGAGTTTCTCTCATCTGTAACCAACAGTCCTGATACATAGAGGAACATTTTCATCACACGGGCTGAGGTATAATCTGAACTCCCAGAGGTTCTGTGACCAAGAAACAAAGGATCACACAGGCTATTGCCCCAGCCAATGAAACGATCTTCAGGGGCTGAACATCAAAAGGCTTGGAAGAGTCCACAGTAATTGTGCTGAATAAGGTCCATGATAATAGTGCTAAATAGGAGGTAAAGTGGTTTTCCTGGAAAGCCCAAGTTTATACCAATTGTCTTGGTCTCCTGTCTGGTGTAGCATTTGTCTCAGAGATTTATTTTCTAAATTAAGCATTGTTATTGATGGTTGCATTAAAATCATCCAGCACCGGTTTGGTAGAGTACCACTTTTCATTTTTAGCTTCTGCAGTACCTGGCTTATCAGGTAGTGTGTGAGACTTGTGTGCCGAGAAGATTCTTTTCAACATACGATGAGAATGAAAGACATCCAGCAACAGCCTGTCTCTCTTCTCCTAACCCGACCCACATGCAGTGTGACTCACACTTCTCTTGAAATGGCAGAATACAGAGTGATTAAAGGTGCATCTAAAACAGCAAACTATTGCCAGTCTCTGTGGGTGGTTGAGAAATGTTCGAACTTACTGCCCTCACTAACCACTTAAAGGATCCGACAGTTATGTCCTGGGCCATGCCATTGCCTGCAAGAGGCAGGAAGCTGCCAGGCCACAGGTTAGGGTACCAGAGTTAGAGTGAACTGGGGAAAATTGTAGGTTAAATTTACATGAAATATAGGCAGGCAACTATAGGCAGAGCAGTCCTCACATAGGTCACAAAGAGTACAGTCTGAACCCTTCCTCCAGTGGTTTTGTCATTTATTGTATGATGGAAATCTGCAGCTACTTATTTATATTTTATTGTTTGGTAGCCCTTTAGTATTTTGCAATAAACTCTCTAGACAATGGTGAGCTCCAAAAGACAAAAGTCCATATTCATTGAAGTGTTAAATACTTAATTTCTAATTATCAAGAAAAATTCATGAAGAATATGTAATTTGCAGAAAATGTTTGTTGGCATTTACCATCACTGACTATATGAAAACCAAAAGACACAATCCACTGAAGGGGAATCAACAGCTACTTCAAATCTGACTTAATTTAAGAAAAATGTGCCTGAAGACAACCATTTTATAAAGTCAACTGTAATATGTGTATTGTATATTCACTCACTTAGGTCAAATAACTTTTCTTAATTAACGTTTTGTCATGTTATCAGTTTCCAAGTTTGGTTGTGCACGTTGGAAAAAAGAGAGTAGGTGCTAAAAAATATATTTTTTAGTGAAATGAATTATTTGTTGGACAATTCAGAACAGAACAGAACAGAATATTCATATAAGATAAGTAAATGGAGGTATCATCGGAGAGACCAAATCTTAAGTGCCTGTTATGTAATAGGTGTTTAGTAAATACTTGTGGAACAAATAGTGCAGGTTTCCCCAGGTCACTAGATAGATGTTCAATATCTTTCAAAGGCCATTGCACTCTATTTACCAGTTTCAAAGATTGCCAGTCCTTTCATCAACTTGTGCAGCAAATAACGTTGGAGTCATTAATACCTGCAAGCTTAGAGGTTTCACTACCTAGATCCTAGATATAACTGCAGTAGTTTCTTTTGCTGATACAGATAATTTTGCAATGGCTACTGGCAAGTTAAAAAAAATAACACACAGCAGTTGGCCAAGCTCTTGGTTAAATTTAGGAATCATTTTCTGTATGGGGCTACCATTTCAAGAGATTCCTGGGTGGTATTTTGCCCATAATTATGACTATATTTCACTTTACCAGATTTCTCAAAGAATTAGCTAAAAATCTAACTTTTTATTCGGTCTTTAAAATGCAATGCTAATTCTTTGAACTTTCTCTGTCAATTCTCTCCAATTATTATTAGTGTGTGTGTGTGTGTGTGTGTGTGTGTGTGTGTGTGTGTGTGTGTG
>NW_020837980.1:10775785-10876657 GCF_003676395.1 Aethalodelphis obliquidens
GTGTGTGTGTGTGTGTGTGTGTGTGTGTGTGTGTGTGTGTGTGTGTGGTACGCGGGCCTCTCACTGCTGTGGCCTCTTCCGTTGCGGAGCACAGGCTCCGGACGCGCAGGCCCAGCGGCCATGGCCCACGGGCCCAGCCGCTCCGCGGCATGTGGGATCCTCCCGGACCGGGGCACAAACCCGCGTCCCCTGCATCAGCAGGCGGACTCTCAACCATTGTGCCACCAGGGAAGCCCTCCCCTCCCTCTTGAACCTCCCTCTCACCCTCCCTATCCCACCCCTCTAGGTGGTCACAAAGCACCGAGCTGATATACCTGTGCTATGCAGCAACTTCCCACTAGCTATCTATTTTACTTTTTGGTAGTGTATGTATGTCAATGCTACTCTCTCACTTCATCCCACCTTCCCCTCCCCCCACCCTGTATCCTCAAGTCCATTCTCTATATCTGCATCTTTATTACTGTCCTCCCCTAGGTTCATGAGAAACTTTTATTTTTTTTTTAGGTTCCATATATATTTGTTAGCATAAGGTATTTGTTTTTCTCTTTCTGACTTACTTCACTCTGTATGACAGACTCTAGTGCCATCCACCTCACTACAAATAACTCAATTTCATTTCTTTTTATGGCTGAGTAATATTCCATTGTATATATGTGCCACATCTTCTTTATCCATTCATCTGTTGATGGACACTTAGGTTGCTCCTATGTCCTGGCTATTGTAAATAGTGCCGCAATGAACATTGTGGTACATGTCTCTTTTTGAATTATAGTTTTCTCAGTGTATATGCTCAGTAGTGGGATTGCTGGGTCATATGGTAGTTCCGTTTTTAGATTTTTTTTTTTTTGCGGTACGCAGGCTTCTCACTGTTGTGGCCTCTCCCGTTGCGAAGCACAGGCTCCGAACACGCAGGCTCAGTGGCCATGACTCACAGGCCTAGCTGCTCTGTGGCATGTGGGATCTTCCAGGACTGGGGCACGAACCCGTGTCCCCTGCATTGGCAGGTGGACTCTCAACCACTGCGCCACCAGGGAAGCCCTGTTTTTAGTTTTTTAATGAACCTCTATACTGTTCTGCATAGTGGCTGTATCAGTTTACTTTCCCACCAACAGTGCAAGAGGGTTCCCTTTTCCCCACACCCTCTCCAGCATTTTTTTTTTGTAGATATTTTGATGATGGCCATTCTGACTGGTGTGAGGTGATACCTCACTGTGGTTTTGATTTGCATTTCTCTAATGATTAGTGGTGTTGAGCATTCTTTCATGTGTTTGTTGTCAATCTGTATATCTTCTTCAGAGAAATGTCTATTTACGTCTCCTGCCCATTTTTGGATTGGGTTGTTTCCTTTTTTTGATACAGAGCTGCATGAGCTGCTTGTATATTTTGGAGATTAATCTTTTGTCAGTTGATTCATTTGCAAATATTTTCTCCCATTCTGAGGGTTGTCTATTCATCTTCTTTACGGTTTCCTTTGCTATGCAAAAGCTTTTAAATTTCATTAGGTCCCATTTGTTTATTTTTGTTTTTATTTCCATTACTCTAGGAGGTGGGTCAAAAAGGATCTTGCTGTGTTTTATAGCATAGAGTGTTCTGCCTATGTTTTCCTTTAAGAGTTTTACTGTGTCTGGCCTTACACTTAGACCTTTAATCCATTTTGAGTTTATTTTTGTGTATGATGTTAGGGAGTGTTCTAATTTCATTCTTTTACATGTAGCTGTCCAGTTTTCCCAGCACCGCTTATTAAAGAGACTGTCTTTTCCCCATTGTATATTCTTACCTCCTTTGTCAAAGAAAAGGTGACCATATGTGCGTGGCTTTATCTCTGTGCTTTTGATCCTGTTCCATTGATCTATATTTCTGTTTTTGTGCCAGTACCATACTTTCTTGATTACTATAGCTTTGTAGTATACTCTAAAGTCAGGGAGTCTGATTCCTCCAGCTCCATTTTTATTTTCTCAAGATTGCTTTGGCTATTCAGGGTCCTTTGTATTTCCATACAAATTGTAAAATTTCTTGTTCTAGTTCAGTGAAAAATGCCATTGGTAATTTGATAGGGATTGCATGGAGCCTGTGGATTGGTTTAGGTAGTATAGTCATTTTCACAATGTTGATTCTTCCAATCCAAGAACATGGTATATCTCTCCATCTGTTTGTATCATCTTTCATTTCTTTCATCAGTGTCTTATAGTTTTCTGCATACAGGTCTTTTGTCTCCTCAGGTAGATTTCTTACTAGATATTTTATTCTTTTCATTGCAATGGTAAATGGGAGTGTTTCCTTAATTTCTCTTTCAGATTTTTTATCATTAGTGTATATAGGAATGCAAGAGATTTCTGTGCATTAGTTTTGTATCCTGCTACTTTACCAAATTCACTGATTAGTTCTAGCAGTTTTCTGGTAGCATCTTTAGGATTTTCTGTGTATCATACTATGTCATCTGCAAACAGTGACAGTTTTACTTCTTTTCCAATTTGCAATCCTTTATTTCGTTTTCTTCTCTGATTGCTGTGGCTAAAACTTCCAAAACTATGTGGAATAATAGTGGTGAGAGTGGGCAAACTTGTTGTGCTCCTGATCTTATTGGAAATGGTCTCAGTTTTCACCATTGAGAATGATGTTGGCTGTGGGTTTATCATATATGGCCTTTATTATGTTCAGGTAAATTCCCTCTATGCCTTCTTTCTGGAGGGTTTTTTATCATAAATGGGTGTTAAATTTTGTCAAAAGCTTTTTCTACATCTGTTGAGATGATCATATGGTTTTCCTCCTTCAGTGTGTTAATACGGTGTATCACAATGATTGATTTGCGTATATTGAAGAATCCTTGCTTTCCTGGGATAAACCCCACTTGATCATGGTGTATGATCCTTTTAATGTGCTGTTGGATTCTGTTTGCTAGTATTTTGTTGAGGATTTTTGCATCTATAGTCATCAGTGATATTGGCCTGTAGTTTTCTTTTCTTGTGATATCCTTGTCTGGTTTTGGTATCAGGGTGATGGTGGCCTTGTAAAATGAGTTTGTTCCTCCCTCTGCTATATTTTGGAAGAGTTTGAGAAGGATAGGTGTTGGCTCTTCTCTAAATGTTTGATAGAATTCGCCTGTGAAGCCATCTGGTCCTGGGCTTTATGTTTGTTGGAAGCATTTTAATCACAGTTTCAATATCAGTGCTTGTGATTGGTCTGTTTATATTTTCTATTTCTTCCTGTTTCAGTCTTGGAAAGTTGTGCTTTTCTAAGGATTTGTCCATTTCTTCCAGATATCTTTTATTGACATATACTTGCTTGTAGTAATCTCATGATCTTGTGTATTTCTTCAGTGTCAGTTGTTACTTCTCCTTTTTCATTTCTAATTCTATTGATTTGAGTCCTCTCCCTTTTTTTCTTGATGAGTCTGGCTAATGGTTTATCAATTTTGTTTGTCTTCTCAAAGAACCAGCTTTTAGTTTTATTGATCTTTGCCATTGTTTCCTGCATTTCTTTTTCATTTATTTCTGATCTGATCTTTATGATTTCTTTCCTTCTGCTAACTTTGGGGTTTTTTTGTTCTTCTTTCTCTAATTGTTTTAGGTGTATGGTTAGGTTGTTTATTTGCGATTATTCTTATTTCTTGAGGTAGGATTGTATTGCTATAAACTTGCCTCTTAGAACTGCTTTTGCTGTATCCCATAGGTTTTGGATCGTTGTTTTCATTGTCATTTGTTTCTTGGTATTTTTTGATTTCCTCTTTGATTTCTTCAGGGATCTCTTGTTTATTTAGTACTGTAATATTTAGCCTCCATGTATTTGTACTTTTTACAGTTCTTTTCCTATAATTGATATCTAGTCTTATAATGCTCTGTTCAGAAATGTTACTTGATATGATTTCAACTTTCTTAAATTTACCAAGGCTTGATTTGTGACCCAAGATATTATCTATCCTGGAGAATGTTCCATGAGCACTTGAGAAGAAAGTGTATTCTATTGTTTTTGGATGGAATGTCCTATAAATATCTGTTTAAGTCCATCTGTTTAATGTGTCATTTAAAGCTTGTGTTTCCTTGCTTATTTTCCTTTTGGATGATCTTTCCATTGGTGAATGTGGGGTGTTAATGTCCCCTACTATGATTGTGTTACTGTCAATTTCCCCTTTTATGGCTGTTAGCATTTGTCTTATGTATTGAGGTGCTCTATGTTGGGTGCATAAATATTTACAATTGTTACATCTTCTTTTTGGATTGATCCCTTGATCATTATGTAGTGCCCTTCTTTGTCCCTTGTAATAGTCTTTATTTTAAAGTTGATTTTGTGTGATATGAGAATTGCTACTCCAGCTTTCATTTGATTTCCATTTGCATGGAATATCTTTTTCCATCCCCTCACTTTCAGTCTGTATGTGTCCCTATGTCTGAAGTGATTCTCTTGTAGACAGCATATATATGGGTCTTGTTTTTGTATCCATTCAGCCAGTCTATGTCTTTTGTTTGGAGCATTTAAACCATTTACATTTAAGGTTATTATCTATATGTATGTTCCTATTACCATTTTTTAGTTGTTTGGGGTTTGTTATTGTAGGTCTTTTCCTTTTCTCGTGTTTCCTGCCTAGAGAAGTTCCTTTAGCATTTGTTGTAAAGCTGGTTTGGTGGTGCTGAATTCTCTTAGCTTTTGCTTGTCTGTAAAGGTTTTAATTTCTCCATTGAATCTGAATGAGATCCTTGCTGGGTAGAGTAATCTTGCTTGTAGGTTTTTCCCTTTCATCACTTTAAATATGTCTTGCCACTCCCTTCTGGCTTGCAGAGTTTCTGCTGAAAGATCAGCTGTTAACATAATGGGGATTCCCTTGTATGTTAGTTGTTGCTTTTCCCTCGCCACTTTTAATATTTTTTCTTTGTATTTAATTTTTGATAGTTTGATTAATATGTGTTTTGGCATGTCTCTCCTTGGATTTATCCTGTATGGGACTCTGCACTTCCTGGACTTGATTGACTATTTTCTTTCCCATATTAGGGAAGTTTTCAACTATAATCTCTCCAAATATTTTCTCAGTCCTTTTCTTTTTCTCATCTTCTTCTGGAACCGCTATAATTCGAATGTTGGTGTGTTTAATGTTGTCCCAGAGGTCTCTGAGACTGTCCTCAATGCTTTTCAATCTTTTTTCTTTATTCTTCCCTGCAGTAGTTATTTCCACTATTTTATCTTCCAGGTCACTTATCTGTTCTTCTGCCTCAGTTATTCTGCTATTGATTCTTTCTAGAGTATTTTAAATTTCATTTATTTTGTTGTTCATCATTCTTTGTTTGCTCATTAGTTCTTCTACATTCTTGTTAAATATTTCTTGTATTATTTCCATTCTATATCCTAGATTTTGGATCATCTTTACTATCATTACTCTGAATTCTTTTTCATGTAGACTGCCTATTTCCTCTTCATTTGTTTTTCTGGTGGGTTTTTACCTTGCTCCTTCATCTGCTGCATATTCCTCTGTCTTCTCATTTTGTTTAACTTAATGTGTTTGGGGTCTCCTTTTCATAGGCTACAGGTTCATATTTCCTCTTATTTCTGGTGTCTGCCCCCAATTTGTGAGGTTGGTTTAGTGCCTTGTGTAGGCTTCCTGGTGAGGATTGATGTTCTGGTGGGTGGGGCTGGATCTTGTCCCTCTGGTGGGCAATGCCACATCAGGTGGTGTTTTGGGGTGTGTGAACTGAGTATGACTTTAGGCAGCCTCTCTGCTAATGAGAGGGGTTGTGTTCCTGTCTTGCTAATTCTTTGGCATGTGGTGTTCATCACTGGAGCTTCCTGGCTGTTTGGTGGAGCTGGTCTTAGTGTTGAGGTGGAGATCTCTGGGAGAGCTCTTGCTGATTAATATTACCTGAGGCTGGGAGCTCTCTGGTAGTCCATCGTCCTGGACTTGGCTCTCCCACCTTGGAGGCTCAGGCCCGACACCTGGCCAGAGCACCAAGACCATGCCAGCTGCACGGCTCAGAAGAAAAGGAAGAAAAAAAAAAAAACCAAACAGACAGAACCCCGAAACAAATGGTAAAAACAAAACTAAACAGACAAAATCACACAAAGAAACATACACACTCACAAAAAGAAAAAACAAACAGACAGACAGAACCCCAGAACAAGTGGTAAAAGCACAACTAAAGAGACGAAATCACACAAAGAAACACACACACACACACACTCAGAAAAAGAGAAAAAAAGAAAGGAAGAGAGCAACCAAACCAATAAACACACCCACAAATAAAAATAGTCTCTAAAAAGTTAACTAAGATAAACATAAAACCAAAAACAAATCAAATACAGAAAGCAAACTCCAAGTCCACAGTTGCCCTCAAAAGTCCACCACCTCAGTTTTGGGAACACTCAACTATTCTGCTATTCACATGTACAGGGTTTACCAAGCCGATTGCAGGGATTTAGTCCACTGCTCTTGAGGCTGCATGGGGAAATTTCCCTTCCTCTTCTTTGTTCATACAGCTCCTGGGGTTCAGCTTTGGTTTTGGCCCCACCTCTGTGTGTAGGCCACCCTCAGGCATTTGTACCCCGCCCAGACAGGAGGGGGTTAAAGCAGCCGCTGATTAGGGCTCTCTTGCTCACTCAGGCCAGAGAGAGTGAGGGGTATGGTAGTCACAACTGGAGTGCAGTGTGTGCCTGCTGCGGCAGCGGCTGGCGTGACATTGCAGCAGCCCGAGACGTGCAGTTGTGTTCTCCCAGGGAAGTTGGCTCTGGATCATGGGACTGTGACAGTGGCATGCTGCACAGGCTCCTGCGAGGGTGTGGGTAGTAACCTGTGCTTGCACACAGGATCCTTGGTGGCAGCAGCAGCAGAGGTAGCGGTTCATGCCTGCCTCTGTGGTCCGATATGATAGCCGCGGCTCACACCTGTCTCTGGAGCTCACTTAGGGGGAGCTCTGTCATCTGTAGGCACACGGAGTAGGAAGCCCCTCTCCTCGTGCACCCTGAGACAATGGTCACTTTCCTCTCCAGCAGGTCCAGACTTTTTCCAGTACTCCCTCCTGGCTACCTGTGGTGCACTAGACCCCTTCAGGCTGTCTTCGTGCAGCCAATCCCAGTCCTCTCCCTTGGGTCTGACCTCTGAAGCCCGAGCCTTAGCTCCCAGCCCCACCTGCCATGGTGGGTGAGCAGACAAGCTTCTCAGGCTGGTGAGTGCTGGTCGGCACTGATCCTCTGTGCAGGGATCTCTCCACTTTGCCCTCTGCACCCCTGTTGCTGCACTCTCCTCTGTGGCTCCAAAGCTCCCCCACCCCACATCCCCACCAGTGAGGGGGGTTCCTAGTGTGTGGAAACATTTCCTCCTTTACAGCTCCCTCCCTGAGGTGCAAGTCCCATCCCTATTCTTTTGTCTCTGTTTTTTCTTTTTTTTTTTGCCCTCCCCAGGTACTTGGGGATTTTCTTGCCTTTTTGCAAGTCTGTGGTCTGCCAGCGTCCAGTAGGAGCTCTGTAGGAGTTGTTCCACATGTAGATGTATTTCTGATGTATTTGTGAGGAGGAAGGTGATCTCCACATCTTACTCCTCTGCCATCTTGAAGACCCTGGGGTTGAGTTATTTCTATATTATATTTTGCATGTCATTAAGCAAGGAATTAGGACAAAATTTGTCTTCTAAAGAAGTAAAAGTATTGTATAAAGGTTCACTTTTCTTCCTAGTTCCAGGCTCTCTCTTTCTGTGCATGTGTGTGTGTGTGTGTGTGTGTGTGTATAACCTCAAACTTTTAAGTTATAAATCACACTCTGATTCTTTAGAAATCCATGGCAAGCTAAGTTGATGACTGTGTTGGGCAATTTCCAATGAATTTAGTCAAAGGAAATAGCTAAGGCTGATATTTAACCCACAGTTCATTCATTGCCTAAATTCAACTGATAATTGCTCATAACTTAATTTCCCTTTGTTTACATAATGTAGATTTGACCCAAGTGTACCAAAATATGTTGCTGATGGGGAGCATTCTACCCATT
Source organism: Aethalodelphis obliquidens (assembly GCF_003676395.1). Lineage (NCBI taxonomy): Eukaryota > Metazoa > Chordata > Mammalia > Artiodactyla > Delphinidae > Aethalodelphis > Aethalodelphis obliquidens. The sequence continues at coordinate 10,783,745 of NW_020837980.1, forward strand.
CTAGCAACCAAAGTTGCTTTTACTCTTCCCCTGCTGTGTAAGAAGTAATGATGATAGAGACCGAGGCTGAATTAGATACCTCAATTTATCATCTTATTCAAGAAGAACTATGGTCCAGGCAGGGTATCACTGGCTCATGTTTCTCTCCCGTGTACTCTACTTAAACTGTTCCCCCAAAGCCTAAACTCTCCATTGAGGTTTCCTGCATGCAAAGAGTAAAGTGAGAACATTTGCAGATTAGGATAGTGTAGTGATACAGAGGCCAATACCCAAATGAAAGTAGGCAAAAATAATAATGATAGGGCTTCCCTGGTGGCGCAGTGGTTGAGAGTCCGCCTACCGATGCAGGGGACGCGGGTTCGAGCCCTGGTCCTGGAAGATCCCACATGCCGCGGAGTGGCTAGGCCCGTGAGCCATGGCTGGCTGCTGAGCCTGCGCATCCAGAGTCTGTGCTCTGCAATGGGAGAGGCTGCAGCAGTGAGAGGCCCGCCTACCTCAAAAAAAAAATAATAATAATAATAATAATAATAAGCAAAGCTAAGGCTTCACCAGGAGAAACCAATTACAGAACAAAATTGGGCATACTTTCAAATTTTAAAAAAATTTTATTTTTAAATAATAGAATCCAAAGAATCTGAGGTGGCCAAGCTTCTTTCCCAGCAGCCTCATCCAGGAAGCAAAAGGGAACAGACAAGATCCTGAGAAAAACAATTAGATTCTTCAACTTGAAAAGAAGCTGGCTAAGGGGCTGAGAAGACAGTGCAAGGCAAGAACCCATGAATAGCTCAAGCAAAATCTCTCAAGAGTAGTGACCCCTGCACCCTATCAGAAGACGTCAGTTGCGGCTCCATGTCACTGAGTTGAGATGGAGGAAATGAGTCACAGACCAAAGGGGTCACCGCCTGAGTGGATAGAAGGGTCTCTGATATAGAATAATTAAGGGGGAGCTTAGAAGATTAAGCAAAATCTAGCTCCTTAGCAAGTATTTCATTCAACCCCATCTGGGTTTTCCCCCTTCCTTTCTCCACACACCAAGACTATGGCTAGTGTACTGTACAGTACTATCGGGCAGTTTAAGTGTAAAATATAAGGGGGGAAGGGAATAGTCTGGAATAACTAGGAAGAATATTTTTACTATTCCCTCCCCAGAAAAATTTCAAAACCAGCCATTTATAAATATGTCTTTCGAGTGTAGAAAGTTCTGGGATTGGCTTACAAGTCTTTTTCACGTGGACAAATAACCAAAGGAAGAATTTTTTTTTTTTTTTTTTTTTTTTTTTTTTGCGATACGCGGGCCTCTCACTGTGTGGCCTCTCCCGTTGCGGAGCAACAGGCTCCGGACGCGCAGGCTCAGCGGCCGTGGCTCACGGGCCCAGCCGCTCGGCCTCATGTGGGATCTTCCCGGACCGGGGCACGAACCCGTGTCCCCTGCATCGGCAGGTGAACTCTCAACCACTGCACCACCAGGGAAGCCCGCAAGGGAAGAATTAGTTCTCCAAGTGTGTCAATACCACATAGTTATATTTTTCTAATCCCAAAGTGTATTAACACACTTTCCCACAGTCATTTGACTTTTCTGACGTTTCCTTTTAATCAAATTGTCATTAACATCTGTTTCAGGCAACACAACTTTCCCACGGTAGCAAAACTATGATGATTTTTTCATATGGAGAATGTAATGAAAATATGTGAATTGAGGAAAACAAACCAACAACTTGAAAGATCTTGGGATTAAGGGAAAAAAAACTTTGATCAATGAATATAAACCTTATTCTGTGGGGAGGATTGTGAGAAGGACACACTAACCACAGCAGGTTCTTCTTGGCAAAAAGTTTGCAGAGGACCAACCAGTAGTAGCAGCACTTTGGTTATCCTGAGACAAGCCTCAACTAACTCTTCTGTCTTGTTGCCCTTCCTGGAGACTTTCCCAAGATGAAAGGAGCCTTTCAGACTTAGTCTTCATTGTTATTAGTGGATCTTTATTGTTCTGAGCAGTGTGGCAAGACAAAAACCTTTTCCTTAATAGTACAGTAAAACCTAGGTGTCAAAAACTGTTGGATGAGGGAATTCCCTGGTCATCCAGTATTTAGGACTCTGCACTTTCAAGCCTGGGTTTGATTCCTGGTCAGTGAACTAAGATCCCACAACAAAAACAAAAAACAAAAAACTGTTGAATAACTAGGGGGGCACTTGTCTTTGTTATTATAGCCATCCAAGGGCTAAAACTGTATGTATCTCCCATCTCCACTGGTATAAACTTTTACCTATTTACCCATTCCTATCACCAAGAGAAGTACTGAAAGAGGGCAGGTACCACCGAACTAACTTTGTCAACATGTTCTTTTCAGAACAGACTCTTGATTACTTTCCACAAACAAGAGTCTCTTCATGCTCATCAAAATTTATAAGGATCATGACTCCTTTTAAACACCATACTTTAGTATTGTACCCAAAACAAACTTGCTTCAAAAAAGGCAAAGGGAAGAATTGGTTTAGTAAAAGCATTCTACATAAGTGCCCTGCGAGGTTGACTTACATTCCAGAAAATTCTTTGTAGAATCAAAATTAAAAACATTAGAATCTTAGAGCTGGAAAAAATCTCCAAGGTATCTAGTTTCGCTCTCTCTGTAGTATATTCTTGTTTGATGTGTAATTTTTCTTAATAATCTTCCTTCATTTATCTGTTCTACAGGTAGTTATTGGGAGCCTATTAATCTCTGCTAGGCACTGGGTGTAGAGGGCTGAGCAAAACACATCGTCTCTGACCTCATGGAGTTTCACACCTACTGGGAAAGACAAAACCAAATTATCATGCAAATAACTCTATAATCCCAGTTTGATGTTTCAATTGCTCCAGTTGTATGGAATTTATTACTTTTATAGGTAGCTATCCTATTTATACAGTGCAGACTGAGAAAGTTCTTCTAAATCTATTTCTATCTCATGTAGTGTGGGCCATCACTTTTCATATGCTTCGAGGAACCATCCTAACATCATGTTTGCATCATCTCCTCCAGTCTTTGCCAGGGTTTTAAATCCTGTATGTCAGGGAAGTGCTCTTTCTTAGTCAAGTTTATGTCCCACCCTTCCTGATCCAGCCCACTCAGAATCCAGCTCCATGGGAATTCTCCCATCTTCTGCTAATATGTGTTGGCTGGATGCTACAGCTCTGTTGGGGTTGAGTCCCTTTTCTTCCTTATCAGGTCCAACACATTCCAACTGGGTTATTGTTGCCATAGTGGCCAGGCGGGAAAGTGGGGGCAGATTCTGACTGTGGTTCAGACTGTGCTTCAAGGGAGGGCTTCTGTGTAATCTTCCATTAAGGGGGCAGTTCTGCCCCTTAATGGGGAGGAGTAGGCCATTTTCTGGGCTCTAATGGCAGGGGAATTTAGAGATTTGAGAATTTTGGATGACTCCATCCATATGTCAGGGTCTCACTTTTTCCCATATAAGGCCTGATCTTGGCACAGCAGGCAGAGCAGAACCTTGAGTTCTGCTACTCTTATTAAGTGTTGGGCTTGGTCCACAGTTTTCACTGCCCACTAGCTATAGAATATTAAAATATTTTGCATGCTACAAAAGATTCCCTTGGGCTTACAAACTGAACTTTTAATTGCCAATTAATAACATTCAGCCTTTGATTTCTTCCAACTTGTCAATTGAGCTTAACACTCGATTCTTCTGTCCTTGTAGTTGTTGCTTACCCTCTACTTCTCAAATGCCAAAAACATCACACATGCTTGTGTACTTTCTTTCACCAGAATTCCATTGCAGGTGACCACCAATGAAAGTTTTAACAGTAGCATGGCAACCTTATGCAGGAAATATCTGTGTTTCAGCTTCTACCAGTACTAGAATCCTCATTACCAGTTGAGGGGCACATAATCCAACCCCCAAATCCCATCTCAGTGTCTGCTTTCTTGGACTCCATTTCCGGTACTGATTGTTGCAGAAATTAGAGAGGAGGGAGTTTATTAGGGAGTGCTCTTGAGATCAACATCAATGAAATGGAAGAGAAAGAAAGGAGACAGGACTGTACAAAGGACACGTTGGCCTTTGCCATAGTCTCAACAAAGGCCTCAACTGACCCCAAGGGAAGTTCTGAAACTGGGATGTCCTTTAGGGTTGTCTCAACTTGGGGCAAGGCGGCTAGACTTTTATGCTCCTGAGTCAGTGAATACGGATCACCCTGGGAAGGCAGCATGACCTTGGGAGAGATGGGACTATTTAGCAGAGACATTCACCGAAGAGACAGCTGAGGCTGTCTGGTGAGCGTTCTTCCAGCAGTTGGGGAAATAAATCCTTAATTATGAAGGATGTGTGGGTGGTGCATCATATCAATTACTGAGAATGTGAGGGAACTTCTGGACATGGCCCATTTCAACCAGAACATGGGGAAATGCATGTGCAGTGGTTGGGGCCATCTCTTATTATTTTCTGTTTAAATATGCTTCATCACCACTCTCCTCTGCACTAACAACCTCATGATACAAAAGTGCATCTGTATCCGTGAAATAGTCTCCTTTCAAAGTATCAAAGAGGACTTGTTTTATTTCCCTTATTGACCTACCTGGGCTTTCTACCATCTTAAGAACACTTAAAAATTTTTTTTTAGTACTGAGAAAGGAAGTAGGAATCTTTGAATCCAACCTCTTTCTCTTTCCCCCCTCTCTTGGCTTCTTTTCTAGTTTATAGCATTCCTTATGCTGCATTCTCTAATTTTCACTGTGAGTTATAGATATACAGTAAATATCGTTCCATTGTCTACGTCCACCAGATTTGCCTTGTGATTTATAAATGGAACTTTGGAATTTAGGAATTCCTTTTCTCTTTAGCAGTTCTGGCTCTCAAAGTAAACTCTCTACAGAGTAAAAAGTTAAAAAAAAATATCTAATTTGGCAATCAAAGCTGACTAGGGAATTTATGGTTCTCCTGAAAGTCATTGTTTCAAAGGACAGAGAGTCATGAAGAATCAGAGTTTAATTGAAATGAACATAGTTGTGTTTAAAGTTTTCCAAATACTCTAGTTGTTATATAGCCGTGTTCCAAACTTTACATATATATTGGCATAATATATTTAAAATATAAAAATTATTTGCCTCCCATCCCTGTTTTTGTATCCATTGCTAGACTCTATTCAAGTGGTAGAGACAGTTTTTTATATGCACTGGCCTGAAGAGTTGGGCTGATACAGTGTACAGCAAATAAGCCAATTAAAATATTTAACAGGATTTGTAAATCTATAGCAGAAACAAATCATCTTGAAAACAAAGCTATAATTTGAAATAGCAAGGCTCTATTGAAAGAAAAAAGGATAAGCGAATTCTGACTTACCTGAGCCAGTATAACTTGAAGCAGATTCAAAGGATACAGGATATGACACCAAAGTCTAAATTATACTACCCCCAGGAAAGATATAAGAGCCTGATGAGATGAAAGAAGGAAGTAGAGGTGAGTATTATTGAGAGCTTAGAACAAGTTGGTTTCTAAGTAAAGTTCTTCCCTACCTGCTTTTTGGCTAGGAGAACTGAAATTCTAGATGGGTTTGGAAGTATTGGAGAACATATGGTCCCCATTCTCTGGACTCCTGAGAGTGATATATGAGACCACAAACCTCATAGAGAAGTTCCATGTGTAACTTTACTATGCCTTAGAGGTAGATGAGCAATGACTGAGGGAGGTGACTAGGCTGATGGGCCTGGGTGTGGCCTTAAAGAGCCACAGTCAGCGCAAGGGATAGACATTACAATTCTATCCAATACCCTTTCTCCTTTCTCCCCCCACCCCCCCCCAACATATGAAAGAAACATTTCCCAGTCCTCTTACAGTTAGGTGGGACCACGTTCCTAATTTGGCCGATAAAATGTGAGTGGAAGTGAAGTTGTGTCAAGTTGGGGGCTGAAGTAGTGAAAAATCCCAAGTTGATTCTCTAGGTTCTCTCTTCCCTACCACGGTGACAGGGAACCAGGCAGTCTGGATAATATGGCTACAGCATGGTTAATGAAATCTTCTTCAGCATGGTCCCTGAGTGGCTATATGGAGCAGAACTGTCCAGAAAACCTCACTGGACAGGCAGCATGAGTTAGAAACAAACTTTTGCATGTTCAATCACTGAGATTTGGGGTTAGTTTTCTTCCTCTCTTCCTTCCTTCCTTCCTCCCTCCTTCCCTCCCTCTCTTTCTTTCTTTCTTTCTTTCTTTCCTTCTTTCTTTCCTTCTTTCTTTCTTTCCTTCTTTCTTCTGTATAGCCTCTCCTATCCTATCAATGGGTAAGTAGATAAAAGTTCTCGAGTTTCCAAATAGCAGGAATCTGGAGAGACCCAAGGTTGGAATGAGGAAGATTAGTGTATGCGGATTTGGGCAGTAATTACTGGTTTCACGATGGCAACAAAAAGCTTAGATGTGATATAGCAAAGGCCAAAGACCCTTTTTTCATTCCTGAGTAATGTGTAAGTATCGTGTAAGTAATAGATATGTAATATGTAATGTGTTCTCTAGAAATTTAAGTTCACTCTAAGGAAAGGGAAGAAGACGAAGAAAGGTAAGGGGGAATATTTTGAGAGACTGGTTTTAGGTAGTGAATTGCTCACTTTAAAAATCAGAAATAATGTCATTACCTTAAGTGCAGAATTTATTTTTTCCTGTCATCCACAAAAAGTGAGAGTTCATAATGTAAATCGAGTAGACAAAGCAGAATCAAAGATAGTACCAAAAATCAATAAAAACCAGAATTGGCTTTATAGAAAATTGAGCCAGTGAAGAATTTTTAAAACCCTGAGAATGAATGAGGCACCATAATTAGAAAGAAGAGACAACATTAATTTTATTTCCAGATGATAAGATGGCTAACTTTAAAAAGTCCAATGATTCAACGGCAAAACTATTAGAACAACAAAAGAATCTCAGTAAATTCTCCAGTTTCAATACAAGTAAACATTAATTCAAAACAAATGAAACCACTAATTTCCCAAATTTACAAAGCAGAAGTTATAAAATACAACTTTAAGATGTTCTATTCACACCAGTATATCAGTTATGTATTTGTGTTGCACTTTGTTGCTAATCACAGAGTTTGGTAAGATGTCTAGTTTTTAAATAATAAATAAAATAATTTTTCTATATAAAATATCACAAGTTATCATATACAACTTTAAGATATTCCATTTACAATAGTGTATCAGTTATGAAATGCATTTTGCTGCTTGTAACAGGGATCGAAAATAAAAGCTGTATAAACAAAATAGAAGTCTCTTTATCTTTCACTAAAAAGAAGTCTAGAGATAGACAGTCCGGGGCTAGTATGGCTCTACAATTATCAAACTTCTTACTTCTTTCTGCTTTGTCATCCTTGGAAAATAGGCTTTTCTATCATTGAGTTTGCCCCATGTTTATAATGGCTGCTGGACCTCCAGCCATCACATTCATAGTCCTAACAGCAGGAAAGTAAAGGTCAAATGGTTCATGTATCCTAACTGTCTGTTCTCACTTTAATAAACCTTTCTAGGAGTGTCATCTAAAAAACTTTCACTTGTGTCCCATTGGCCAGAAATTAGCCACAGGCCACACCTACCTACAAGGGAGATTGAGAGATGTAGTCTTTTAACTGAGCACTTTGCCACCTTGAATCAAGCCAAGATAATTTTATTAAAGGAGAAAAGGAGAATGGATATTAGTGTTGGCAAGTAGCAATCTCTGCCATAAATAGCATTTAAAAATGCATAATGTTTAGAACTATTGAAGATCTGTTCTTGGGCACATAAAATAAGATTTGAATAAACTAAGTTTTAGCGAAGCTGAAAAATATCTGAATGTCATTAGAATGCAATGGTGGCCTTGGGTGGGAGAGACCTGAGGATGGAATGGATTGTTGTCAAGTTTCTAACTTTTGTTTGGGGTGGTGTTTGCAGGTGCTTATTTCATTACTAGAAATTACTAGCTAACGATAAGTAGAAGCAGACCCCATGTGAGCAAACAGTAAGAGTGTGTCATGAGCCAATGTTTTGTTATTCATCCACTTCACAAAAAGGTGCAATTTTTAAATCTATTTTTTTAATTCAAAAATAACTCTAAAATGCATATGGAAAAATAAATGGATAGGAAAGCCAAGAAAAAATGGGAAAAGGAGAATAAAGAAAAAATTGTGCACTGTCAAATTTTTAAAACTCCTAACACATTATTTTAACTAAGCACTTGGCTTCTTGCAAGGAGGAACTAGATCCTAGTCATAAGCCCACACTGTCATAGATTCATGGGTGACATCCTTTGTGTATTTTATTGGGAGTAATGGAAAGGGATTCATCGTTCATCTTTCTGCACCAAAGAAAGTGATCCTTGCTGTGCTCATCCTACTACATTTTCCCATGACTCATCTAAGGATTTCAAGGTGCCTTTTTATGCTGTGTCATTATCACCTTCTGCAACAACTGTTGGATACTTAGCCCAATAACCATCTTCAATTTCTGCCTTGATCTTATTCAGAGCCACCAGTGGTGTGGAAGTGAAAGTGTGTAACTACTAGGAAATTTTCTCAAAAGACAGCTGGCGTGCCCCTTTTGGCCCTTCTACCATTTCTTCCTTCCTGCTGCCTAAAATGCTGAAATGATGCACTTGTGAGCATAGTGGATGGGAGAGCTCCGTGGATCTCTGGGGTCCCTGTGACAGCTCCTATACCAGGCTTGGGTTGCACTCTCTGATCTTCCTCACACACCAAAGCATAAACACACGCTTTTCAATTTCATTAGTAGGGTCTCTGTTATATGCAACTGAATCCAATCGTAACTGACATAATTTCCTTCTATTGGTTATATGCCAAGTAATTTTAAGAATCAGAAGCCACGGGAAGCCAGCAGCAGAATGCTAAAGAGAATCTACCTTTTGAAGCAGGATCTTGAAGAGAGTGATGGAAAAGAATCTTCTTCCTGTGCATTCGAAAAGACATCCTCTAAGACACACATACATTATATTTTACTGTTATATTCTTACAAATAGGAAAATTACCCCTTCCAGCCTGCAAAACCGTAAGAGCTCCTTATACTAGCAATATGGAGACAAGATTTTGTATTTAAAAATAAAAAATGGAATGTTAGTAAACAAAAATTCTCTGGGATTAACTAATATTAATTAATCCAAATTAAACTTGCAGGCCAGAAAGCATGTTTGATGAAGCGTAAATTGTCTATATATAATATCCAGGCACAGAGGAGTACGCCATTCCTATGTGTTTGCACCTCCGCGATATTTTTGAATTTTTGTTCATTGACACAAGAAATAATCTTATCCAATTCTTTTAGATTGGCTACTAACCTGAAAGGTAGAAACCCTTATTGCCTTCCCACCTTGCTTTATCTTTTTGTGTACACTTGTGACGGACCTGATATGATATTCCCTGACTTTACACCAGTAGCCCATGCAAGCCAACTGCTGCCAATGCCGAGGCTTGCTCTCAAAGGAGGCTTTGTAAATATTGAAGGGAAAGCTAAGAATTAGCTATTTGCTTCTGTAATTTAAAGAGGTATCGAGAGTGTTTTAAACCTTATGTCAACATTCAGAGAATGACTAGAATAGAAATTACCAGAGATATTTTGTTCCCTCAGGGTTGTAAGAGACTAAAACGCTTTTTTTTTTTTTACTATTTTTCCTTCTCCAACCATAATAAACACATTTATGAAATGGGTTAAAACACTTTAATACATGTATGTTCTTAACCTCCCTTTTACTTTTGCCCACTTAAGTGGTACTAACTCTGTCTGCCATGTGTCCTCTCCTCCTCCAGCGTCGGAGGACAGTTCTACCTTTCCTAGCTGGGCTCTCCTAAGAAATCAGGATGAAAGTGATAGGAGCAGGACAAATACTATGAAAGATTGTAGAATTAAGCAAAAATGGAAAAAATGATGTTTGTGGGGGGAAAAAAAGCAAAAACATTGAGTTATTTTGAGATTACTATTTTTATATATGGATTGTGTAATTTTGAGCTATTGCTCTGAGACTTTAATAAGTTCATGGACTTAAACCCTCATAACTCTTGAGAGAGGGCTACCCTAAATTAGACCCATATTTCTCAGCTATTGAAAAGCATGTTTTTTTAGATACACATAAAACTGTCATGACTACCCTACTTCCAGGGATGCTGACATAGCCCTCTAGGGCATAGCTGAAAGTCACTGGGTCATCGATCAAGGCAATCCTGTCAAGCTTTCCTTTCTGTATATTGACTTATGAAAACAATAGAATACTTTTTCAAGAATATAGATATCTTATAATATATTGAGTGGTAATATGACCTTTCATGCCAAAAATTGGATATGTCCCTTACTATCACTGTTACTTCAATGGAAAGTCCTTGCTCCAGATCTGAAGTGAAAGTTGCATAGATCTCAGCCAACAACCCAAAAGTCAAAAAGCAAAGTATGGTCAACTGGAGGATGGAGCTGCATAGATGTAAGGGAGCTGGGAAGGAGAAGAGAAAAGTAAAAAAAAAAAAGACTTGGAAGCAAATGGCAGACTGTTGAGTACAGAGTGCAGGAGAACTCTCACAGGGCAGATCTCATTGTGTTAAGTAAGCTTTGCCAGAAGCTACCACCAACCCTAAAGGATCATGGGATTCCTGGCTGTTCCATGGCTCTAGCCTATGACAGGCAAACGGATTCCTCAAAAGTCTGTGGGCACAATATCCAATGGTCAGGGTCACTTCTAAGTTAGAAACCGCTGCATTGCTTCTTTCCAAGTGTATTTGAATCATGTTTCTCATCCTTTGAAAAATGTAAAACAATTTTGGAAGAATTAATTATTCTTTTTTCATAGCTAGTTAGATAATGCCATTTTATGATAAGATGTTTCTAAAAATTTGAGTGCCACCATAAAAGGCACATCTTACATTAAAAAATTAAAGATAGAAAAAAGTAAACATTTGAGATAGAGACAGTCTTCATGTTTTTCCATTCCGTGAATATATTCTCTTGGCAGTTTTGTTCAAAGGATATTTGTTAGGAGTCCATGTTACAATCATTGCTGGAGATATGGTGAAGAATAGGACTTTATCCCTGCCTTGCAGAAATGCTCTCAATGTGTCAATGCTATCATTCTTTCTGCAGTTACCTTTTCTACAGTAAATTAGCAACATGCTTACATTGTTTTACGAATATTCAGTCCTTTAACTCAGCACTAGGGGGAGCAACACTGCAGAAGACAAGCTGTGAACCTTTGAGCTTCCCAATCACTATAGGACTATTGAAAATTACCAAATTTCAGAAACGAATAGCTGAGAAGTAATAGAATGTCTAACAATCTGTATGGTGAGCAACTTCTATAACCAGAAAGGAAAGCACCTTCTAAGTGAGGTTAGAAGGTGGAAGTTGAGGATGCTGCTTTGGACAGCTAAAATCTTTCCCAGGGAATTTTTTTCCAAACTGGGACTTTTAAAGTCCATACCTTAAACAGTATCCAGGAAACGAGGACATATCACTCTTAAGGACTTTGCTGCCAAGTTTTGCTAATTCACTGGGATAAGGTAAGAATAATTAGGTAGAGAAGAGTTTTTGCCTGAGAGCAATACAGTTATGACCTTGTCGTAATAAGGAGACCCCTGAAAACAAAGGACATTAGAATGAATGATAATTATATTATACAGAGAACATACTATGTTGTCCTTGCTTAAAAACGTTTTTAAAAAATTCAAGAAAATTTGAATCAAGGACAAAGAATTAGGGGGGAAATGTTGCAATACTGAGGATAAAAAAATAACTAACATGTCCTAAGTCTCTGTCCTTGTGCTTTACATAAGTTTTCCTCTAAGTTTCTCTATGACCCTAATGAGGTAGGCAGTGCCAACCACATTTTTCAAATTAGAAAATAGGCTTCATCCGAACCAAGCATTATACTAATACTTAATTACTTGATCATCACACTGTAATATATTTACATAATAAATATGATCAGAATCGATACAAAACATGCTTAACTTTATTTTGCAATTTCATGCAAACACTGAAAATGTATATTGATCATCACACTGTAATATATTTACATAATAAATATGATCAGAATCGATACAAAACATGGTTAACTTTATTTTGCAATTTCATGCAAACACTGAAAATGTATATTGTCTAAGAAAAGCTAATTTTTGGTGTTTGACATTTAGTGGAAAAATTAATCCTTCAAAGGTAAATTATACATCTTATTACCAAAAGAGAAAGCTCAGCTCACACTGTTCTTGACTTTTAAAAAAAAGTGGTGGTTTTAATGTTAACTCCTTTGAGCTGAGCGTGTAATAGGGTGTGTTTAGTATCAGAAGGCACTACTACCCTATAAAGTCCCTGTAATTCCTTATGCAGGTTCAGGTCATGTTGATGCCACTTTCTTTTGGTGGTTTCGTACTATGAATGTGTCGACATGGATGTGGAGGCATGATGTACCGACTCAGATCCTTTCCAGTAATCCCGTGGCGTTACTGACGGGTATGTCAGATTTGCTAACTCATAGCGGAGGTCAAAAGACACTATGAGCTCATATTTTGAGCACAAAGAATATCCCTGCTCCCTTATCCTAAATTATGGGACGCCCTACCATTGGGTTTACAAAGTGGTGGGTTCCCATAGAACCCTGGGAGGAAAGAGAAAAGTGATCACCCCCTGGAGAGTATAGTTCCTGAAGCATTTAACCAGTCCCCAACCCCCAAATTGGAAGAGGCACTAGACTTGCATATTCTAAAATTTGGGGGGTTCTAAAAATTGGGGAATGTTGTTGACTTTTCATCTGGAGATTTCTGAAGGAAGGAAACACACTGATGAGGGAGTTCACTGAAGCAGGAGGCCAGCAGAGCAGGAGAGTGTCATAGGATACCCTGAAGGGGAGGCGTGAGGGTCACCATATCCCTGTTCCTGGATGGAATGGAAGCCAGTGCTCAAGGAGAGAGCCCAAAGTTGAGCAGAGGGACAGGAGCCACTTATATCATTGTTCACCAGAAGGGCTTGTACATCACTGCTGAGGGTCTTGGAGAGATGCACATTGGCTGAGAAAACGCCCATCTGCCCTTTACATGGACACACCCACATCAGTGAAGACAACTGACATCTGGCTGAATCCGATTGAGCACAGGGACCCTTTCTCCTCCCTCTGAAAGCACCTGGCTGTGACTTTGTCTTTGGCCAGGAGCTCCAATTCCTGGGGCCAAACCAGAGCATGACATCAACAGCAGAAGCCCTCAAGGAGAAACAGGATTGGAGAGAAAATCAGGGAGGTGGAGGAGGACATCATGAGAAGATGACGTACAGGACACGTTTTCAGATCAGAGGACAAAACTCAATGGGCAGGATTGAATTCATCAGGAAGGACTGAGTCAGGGTGGAGCAGTGGTTGGTTGGGCTCCAATCCAAACTACTATGTTTGAAGCCTGGCTCCTCCATTTACTAGCTACGTGACCTAGAACAATTAATTGTCCCTGCACCAAGGTTTTTTGAGAAACTTAAATGAGTTAGAACAGTGTCTTGAACATAAGAAACACTCAATACATGTCAGATGTAATGACAATGGTGATGACAAGTTCACCACTCAGACACAAGTGGGCTCATAAACTTGACCCCAGTCAGGAGAAAATACATTCTAAGTTTTTATATAACTGAGTTCGAATGCTTGATGTACACTTTCAATGTGTATGTTTCAATAAAGCATGATTTAAAGTTGTTGTAAATAAAATGTTCTTTTAGCAATTCTAAAACTTGTTGTTAATGAAAAATTCTTATAGCTTATGTAGTCATAAAATATTACATGTTAATTAAAGTTGAGTTCATAAAAATAAATTATAACCAAAGAGGTTGTTTTATTTAAACAAACTAGAAACATTCTTTACTTTTTAAAAATCAAATCTCGAAGCATGGATTTTAAATTACCATCTGGTTTTGAAAACAAATGGCTATCACACACACTATTTTTTGTAAGATGAGATGTTAATTCCTTTGGGTGGCACACAGACTAGTTCTGGTCCCTGCCTGCCCATCTAACCACTTACTCTTCTGTCATAATATCCATTCTCTTGACTTTATGCGAGTTTTTTTTTTTCCTGATCATAGACACACACACACACAGATACTCACATAGACACACACACAGATGTACACACACACACACCCCTTTGCTGTAGACAACGTCTTCTATTTTCTTCAAATATAATTGTAACTATCCATGAATTCATTCTTCCATCATTCATTTTTCATTTATATCAACATTCATTTTAACATTCATTCTTTCAACAACTATTTCCTGAACAAATAATTTGTTCAGGTATCATTCCATGCCTTTGGAGTAGAGCAATGAACAAAACAGAAAAGGTCTCTCATCTCAAAGAAATGGCACACTAGTGGGAAGAGATAGAATAAGAAGACAAAAAAATGAATAGCATTGAAATTTAGATCGGTGATCAGAAAAGACTTCCTGAGTGATAAAAGATAACCAGCTGCTAGGACATAAACTCAATAGTAACAGAGACATTTTGCCTCTTCTGTCCACTGCTGTATCCCTGGGTGCCTAGGACAGTGCCAGGAGCATAACTGATCCTCCATAAACATCTGTTTTTGATGCAAACATGAATGTAATGGATTCTTTGGACTGCAAGGGCAAAGTGTTCCAGGAGGAATGAGCTTAGCATGTTTGAGGAAGACATATTTTCATCATAAATTATCATAATGCTTTATAATTTCGTGATCCACCCTACTGGGTTTCTTTGCCCTTTGTCATTTCCTTCTGCTCCTATCTTCAATATTTCTTTTACTCTACTTTCTTTGGGTTTACTCTTCTTTTTTTTCACTTCTTGATTCTAATGCTTAGTTTACTCATTTCTTTTTTACTCATTTTACTAATGTATGAACATAACACTATAAAATTTATCTAAGTATTGCTTTAACTCTATCCCAGTAGTTTTGATATGCAGTGTTTTCATAACACATAAACGGTTTTATCTCAATGTGGATGTTTTCTTTGACAAGTTAATTACTAAAATGAGTATTTTTAAATCCCTAAATATATGGGCTCTTGGTTATCTTGTTTTTAATTTTGTTATGGTAAGAAAATATAAGTCTGTATGACGTCAATTCTGTGGTATTTGTTGAGACTTGCTTTGTAGCCTAATATGAAGTCAAATTTTGTAAATGTTCCACGTGTGCTACAAAATGATTTTTTTCTAATTATTAGATGCAAGTCTCTGTCTATATATATTTATCAAGTATGTTAACTGTGTTGTTCAAATCACCCATGTCTTTAGGAATTTTTCTTCTGTTTCTTCTAAAGTTTAGGATCCCTATCGTAGCCTTGTCGCCTTCTCCTTGGAATCATGTTGGTTTTTGTTTCTCATATTATCATAATTCACGTATATGGTTAGGTGCATTAACAAGTTCAGAACTGATGTATCTTCCTGCCGAATTGCTCCTTTTATTATAATGCTTTTAAAATATAACAATGCTCCCTCCCATCCAAATGTCTATTTTGTCTGATACTGATGTGGCCACATTAGCTGGAACCACCATATCATTCTGGTTTTCTACTTTCTAGATTTTACTTGTGTCCTTTCTTTTCCTATTGGATAAATCACGTTTTTTCAAAATTTTCTTTTATTCTTTTTATTATTATGTGGCAAGAATGTATTCACTTTCTATGCTTTAAGTAGATTAGTTAGCAATGTTCATATTTAACATAGAAAGTATAAAGATAACCAGTATCTTTCCTCTTAGACAATATCAAACTGGCAGAATGCATGAACTCTGATCTCCTCTGCGGTCTGTTCACACATCTTTGTTAAAATTCATCTTGGTTTTAAGTCAGCATCTCCCTAAATAAGCATTTTTGTTGTATGGATGGTAGTTTTTAGAGTCAATGCTAGTTTAGCTGGGTCCGTAATGTTTACCTATTTTCTTTCTTTTTTTATTCCACTGTTTCTTGCACCTCAGAACTTCCTCCTGAGTTTAATTTTTTTCTCTAGTGAAAATTTACTACTTATAAAATCTCACTGTCACTGTCTGAAATGTCTTTATTTTTCTTCTCCTTCTTTAGTGATAGTTCAGTTTAGCTTAGTTTATGTTGACAGTTATTTTCCACTTTGAAGACGTCCTGGTGCTGTCTTCTGGGCTCTCTTGCTGCTGTGGATTACACACTCCTGGTAGTCTAATTATTGTTTATTTATTGATAATCTGTCTTTCCCCTCTGGTTACTTTTAAGATGTTCTCTCTGCTTTTGCATTGTGTAATGTCTATTTAAGGTGCATTTACTTTTTAATTCCTCCTACATAGGAACTGTGCTGTTTCCTCTCTTCCATGACTTCTGTAAACCACTCAGACCATATTGTTTTATACCTTGCCTTTCCACCACTCTCTCTTCGCCTCTGAGGAACTGCTGCTAGCTCTATGGCAAACATTCTCATCATTCCCCTGTATCTCTTAAACTCTGTCATCTTTTCCATTTTTAGTTCTCGCCATCTGTATCCTGGATAATTTATATATTCTGTCAAGTTGTTTTTCTGTTATTAGTCCTTAGTAGCACTAATACTTCTGCTATTGCTTCGCAGACTGTCTTAGATGGATTTTTCCCCATATGTTTTGTCATTTTTTTCTAGGGAGGTTGTCTTTAGAGGTGCTTGTTTAGTTTCTTGACAGAATTCCATGGGAGTGTGTTGGGTCGTGTTCCTTCAAACCAGACACTTGAGATGAGGATTCAGTGGCCGTGCTTATTAAGGAAGTGTTCCAGGAAACAGGCAAGGGAGTGGCAGACAAACAGGACAGCAAAGGGGAGGAATCCGAACAAAGGCATGATCTCGGGCAAAGTCCCACAGAAAGTGATCTCAGCCTGATCCTGCAAGGGATTCTGGAGTTTGTCACACCACGGAGTTGTTCCAGCTGAGGCGAGGAGCTGAGAAAAGCATGGGGTGGTGGCTGTGCCTTGGAGAGCATTCTCTGAAAAAGGAGACCCAGTAGGTGCTGGATGGAAAAGCACACCAAAGAGGGAGTCCCCCACCCAAGAAACAGTAAAAAGTGGGTCCAGGGGATCTGGGTGAAGCATAAACATCGTCATTACCCACTACAGTGTCTCCGTGGGTGCTTTTGCATTGGATTCTGCCAGGCACTTAAGAGCACAGCTAGCTGAGGACCAATATTTATGTTTGCTTCTAGCTTGGGGATTCTCTGATACCATGTGGGCTTCTATTCTAAAAAGTGAAGGCTTAGGGAGCTGACTTCTCATTTAAGACTTGTTTTCACCCAAAGTACAAGCCAAGCTGAGCTTGCATGTCAGCTCCCTGGGCAGCTGAGCCACTTTTTTCCTTCTACTTCCTCTTTACATTAAGGGCACATCTCCATGAAGGCTTTTAAGCAAGGTTTCAGTTCCAAACGCTAATCTCCTGCCCTATGCAAGGATTACAATTCAATCCAGGTACTAGCTTGTCTAACCATTCCCTCCCATACCACTCCTTAGGGCTGCTCAGTATAAATTGTAAAGTCCTGCACTTACAGCTCTTTGACTCTGACATTTACATATTTCCTTTTCTTTTGCGAGAGCTTAGCTATGCATCAATCTTTTCTTATTTTAAATCTAGATTTTCTAGGAGACTGTGGTGTAGAAGATTTTTCACATAAGTTTGTCTACCGTCTTACAGAAATGGGAGGCCCCACTGTAACTTTTGCTTGTTATCATTATAAAAATATAAATAATACAGGAAACTATACTTGATATTTTGTAAAAACCTGTAAGGGAAAAGAATCTGAAAAAATATATATATATATACATATATATATATAAAATTGAATCACTTTGCTGTACACCAGAAACTAACACAACACCTCACATCAACTCTTCTTCAATTTAAATAAACAAACAAACAAATAAAAGAATATAGTATACCCTCCCTGAGGGTAGATACTGTATTCTTTGATCTCTATAACCTGGGCCAAGTAAATTGTAAGCCTTTGATAAATGTTTTTCCAAAAAATGACTAAGCGGCCCAGAAAATATCTACCTTGAGGAAACAAACTCTATTTTGTTAATAGTCCATATTTGAGACCACAAAAAAATGTTTAAATATATACCTGAGAAAGGATAGCCCCAGGTATATATTAGTAGCAATGGCATAGATCCTTTTACAGAAAAAGAACTCAGTGATAACTTTTATTTTTCAGTCACTAGTTTAAAAATGACTTGGAGATGAAAGTGCCTTGGTACTTCCTCTCTACATCTATTACTAAATAGCTTCACTTTCTCTCTAACTCCTCCGTCAGCAGCATGTCTTCTAAGTAGCCACGTGGAGTAATTGGATTCTTCAAGACATACATTGCTCTGTTAATAGCCCCCATCTCAGAAATGTAGGTCCAAAACCTGAGACAGCTTTTACTTCTTTCTCCTGGTCTTTCATGTCACTTAGCTCCCAAGTATGTCAATTCTACCTCCCTGAGTCCTCCCCCTTCAGCCTCACATCTCTATTCTTCGTTCTGGTCCAGGAAAATCAGGCCAGTCTGACAGCTAGTAGATGTCTCTGCCTCTAGCAGGTCTCTTTCCCATTGTCCAACCTGCAGATACTATCAGTTTAATTTACCTAAAACACAGTTTTAATCATATGTTTTTCTCGTTTAAGAATCTCTGTTTCCTATTTCCTAATGAAATAATAAATTTTCTAATCTAATTTTGAAAGTTCTCCTGGATTTGGATCCAACTTATTTCCTTTTCATCTTTCCTACTGCTCCTTTTTATCCTCCCCGCCCCCTCTCTCCTCCCACCAGCACTCTGGTCAAACTGAATCTGTTACTGTTTTGATTCTATTATGATCCTTTCCCTTTGCTGATCTTAGTGCCTTTTTTTTTTTTTTTCGGTACGCGGGCCTCTCACTGTTGTGGCCTCTCCCGTTGCGGAGCACAGGCTCCGGACGCGCAGGCTCAGCGGCCATGGCTCACGGCCCCAGCCGCTCAGCGGCATGTGGGATCTTCCCGGATCGGGGCACGAACGCGTGTTCCCTGCATCGGCAGGCGGACTCTCAACCACTGCGCCACCAGGGAAGCCCTGATCTTAGTCCTTTTACCTTCACTGTGCTTGGCTTAACTAAATGTTTCAGTTACACTCAGCTTTTTAATGGTGGGAATTGAATAAATACTTGTGACATTAACTGTTTTTTGAATTAAGTTCAAGTCCCGAACTGCGTATGATCCTTCGGTCAATTGGCCCTGCATTTAAATGATAGTGGATGTCACTGGAGCTTCAAGGTTTTTTCTACATTCAGCAGGAGTCATTGTAACCAAAGAATGTTAAATGCCATTAGCACCAAAATAATGAACTCCTCTCTTTCACCCTGTCCAGTGCAGGGAATTAGGTGTCCATGGCCTTAGACATTTGCACTCTAGTCTGGATAGAGATTTTGGCTGTGTCTGTGAAAGGGCTCTTTTTACTTCTCTTTTGGTTCTCAGCTTATTTAATCCTTCAATTTTGGATCTTCTATCTCTTCTCTTTCAAGATGAGTTTTATGTGGAAAGAACTTCAAATTCAAACAGGCAGTAAGATTCTTGCCCTGCTAGTCTCGGTTTGGACCCTAGGAGTCTTGAGTGGACCTTAAATAGGTCCTTACTGTTAAGTTCAGTGACGGAGAAAAGCTGAGGGAGGATATAGAGATCAAAGAGTTCCAGGAACTGAAATGTTGAGAAGTTGATACCCTTGAGAAGGATAAACAGGAAGAATACGTCACTATTATAACCAGAAGAGGAGATGAATGTAGTTGTGTGCTCTATGCCTACAGATGTATTTTTTTTTTCTGTAGCGTGAAAATAATTGTTTTTAAAAAGTCTCCCTTTTATACTCTTTTTCTTAAAAAAATAATATGTTTCTGAGCTAGCTGGAGAAACAACTGAAATGCAACTTTTCTTAGTTTTCATTTTATCCCAAAGAAAATGAAAAATCTCCATTTGCTGACTGTATGACAGGAAATGGGACTGAAGTCTTGAATTCTGATTTTTTTTCTTTAGTACTTTCCTAAAAGTACTGATGCAATATTGCCCCTTCTAGTCTTTCCCCTCCTAACATTGTCTTATAAAGTAACAGCCCAAATAAAGATATGTGAGAAGGATTTAGGTTTCCAGCAAGAAAATATTTTCACAAATGATTCAAATGCATCTGAACTTTCAGCTATGCTTCCAAAGTATTAAGCATTATTCTTATTTTCTCAAATGCAAGTAGCTGGGCTGAAAGCATTCCAGGTTGGTATTAGTGTAACACACAGAAAAGTCAAATAGAAGTTCAAGACTATTTATGCGGAGTGTTATACACGATTCCGCCCAGTATGGTCAACAGACTTGTAACAGTCATGACTGCGTGGAACCTGCCATTCTGTCTGGAAGAGTTTTTTGACTTTTTATAAAGATGGAAAAAGGATTCAGTGAGAATAACTCTGTTTACACTGTAGGTGATAGTTGTATTCAGTTTCTTAGTGAGATTATGCTAAAACCATTATCAGCTATTCAGTTCCTTTCTGATAGCAATTTTCATTCTTTAGGAACTGGAGGAAACTCTTAAGCAAATGTACCGGGTATCTCAGTTTGCGTCCTGACATGTAAGAATATTTTTGTAAGTCTGGAACATTAGGCATGGACAACATAACTGTTTTCCTACCAAGAAAATATTCTTCCTAAGGTAAGAATGAATATAAGTACAGAGTTTGGTCAAATCCAATGTTATTGTCAGAAGAGAGTGTGTTTGCATTTTTCACTTAATTATCAGTCAGTTCGGTCGTCCTCAGCCTGAGAGCAGGGAGCTGCAATGAAAAAGGAAGCAAAACCTCAGAAAGCTGTCATTCTACAGCCTCCATGAGACATTGAGTCCTGGTGGCACTGGTGACACAGGGACAGAATGTAAGCAGTGTTGACAACAGCTGCAATGGTGATGTGGATGATGGTAAAGGGCTGGTTTCAGTGCCTTCTATTCCTGCATGTAAGGTATCAGAACCCCTGCCTAGAGATCAGAATCCTTGGTCCTGGGCAACTTGGCATCATCAGTAGTACTTCCTGTGGGGCAGTGTCTGGGCAGTGATACTGTCAATGGGTAACAATGGCATAGCTGCCCCTCTTAGGTGTAATTTGACACATTTTCTCTGGGATCTGAACCGAGAGTTTAAAAAAAACCCAAACAAACAGTAGGTTCCCCCATGGCAGTCAACAGAATGTTATTAGGGTCCATGTAAGACACCCACTGGATGTTCTTAAATTTATTTGGGAAGATCTTCTGAGGGATAGGTTTCTTGAGGAGTAAGTAGGATTGCAGATAGCTTTAAAAAAAGAAAAAAAAAGGTTGTTTTGTAACCTTTTTCTTGGGTCCAAACTGCTGTGATTCAGGAAATGTAGGTGATGATCAGAAGAATGGTCTCTGCTTTCTCTTCCCGAGTCTTCCAAGCTCTGCTGCTCTTCCGAGTATCTGTGTAGATGCTGAGGTGTGCTGCTCAACTCTCCCTTCCAAATGGTCTGCCACCCAGACACGAGGAGTGCAGGACCTGACAGTCTCCAGCATTTGGCTCCCTTGGGATGTGCCTCAGCTTTTGAACAGAGGTCAAGTTCTCGGCGTGCCCCCCAGCCAGTGATGGAGCAAAGCGATGCTGCAAGGTGGTACAAGGGCTTAGCTTTGGACAATTGTTGCTCCAGAGATCCTTGATGGGCTGGCACAGCTTTTGCCATGTGTGTGTCATGGTCTGACAGCCCCCCCGTACAATCCTACCTCCTTCTGTTTCCTTTTAAGGTGTTATACTCATTAATAAACCATCTGCACACACAACTCATCTCAGTATCTGCTTTCTAGAGAGTCCAGCAGGAAGGGTAGCTCACACTGTCCTCGCTCCATATGGTTATGTTATGATATTCTGCACAACAAAATACCCTTCTGCCCTAGGACCTCCATTATTAATTTTTTCTCATGCAAAAAGTCAAGTTGATGCTGTTAAAAGAGACCAAGTTTGGATTCAGATTATTCTGGGTTTGAATCTCAACTCTGCCTTATTATACTTAGCAATGTGAACTTGACCAAGTTGTTAACTTCCATGACCTCTATTTTCTTATCCTTCCAGTCTAGGCCTGAGCTAGAAAGAGATCCCCCATTGAGTGGAAACATGGATGCATATAATTGCTGTGCAAAACAATTAAACATCCTCTTAACAGTTCCAAAGACAGAGGTCTCATTTTATGCTCACTGTGGGCTATATGGATGTAGTTATATTTACTCTTAAGTTTTTTCCTTTCCTTTATAAGAATTTACCACTAACGTGTAAAACAAATGAAACATTATTTTTTCTCTTTCTTCCTATTGAAAAGAAATTCCCTTCTCTGTAAAATTTTCTTGCGCATTTTTGTCCCCTTTCCCTTCAGAATCCCTATTTTTATATCTCATCTCCTGCCTCTCCTTAAGTAAATCTTTTCCTTAAAGTTTTGTATATTTTCATATCCGTTGACTAAGTTATCGTCATTGCTTTGTTTTCCAATGAGGAGAGGTATTAGCTCTCGGTCTTTATAATTAATAGGTCGGATTTCGGAGGTGAATTATGTCCATTTGGTTATTTACTGCATTTCAAAAGAGAGGTTTCACTCCATTTAGCTTCCTCTCTGTCTTTTAAAATAATTACTTGAGACATTTTCCCTGGTGTTTTCCCATAGAAACAAAAATTGGGAGAGAGATGGAAGGAGGAGAATTATGGAAAATATTTTAAGTGCAATTAGTTTTTTTTTTTTTTTTGCTTTTTCACTTTCCCTGCCGAGTTTAAAACCATGAAATCTTGACTAGACACTAAATACAAAAAAGCCCCAAATAAACTGAACCTGGCTTAAGTATGGTTACATATTCCTATATTATGTTTTGAGAAAGGATCTTTTCAATGTAATGAGTATTTATAATAAATAAAAACCAAATAAGAGCATCTTACGATTTTATGTGTTTTACAGTTTGCCAAGGATTTTCACTTTATCTTATTTTAATCTTGTGTAAAAAATACCCAGAAGCCAGAACTGTTCCTTCTGGACTTTCCAGAGTCTTCTTTATACAACATTAACTAAGAAAACTGAAAGTGTGTAATAGAACGCTAAAATGAAAGTTTTGCTTAAGACCTTAAGACCACAGAGCCCAAAGATTCCAGGCACACACGGAACAGTCTTCCCCCAAAGAAATATGCATATATAAAATATATTAAAATATAGTGTAAGAAATGAAGATATTTCTACCACCTAAATCAGTAAGCCTATTCTTAGCAATGTATACAAAAAATAATTCAACACAGGAAAGTAGGTGAGTACAGATCTCTATATGGGTTTATATAAAATAGAAAAAAAGAAGAAGAAATCACCTAAATGTTCACCTGTTAGCTGATTTCCTATTGATATTAGAATAAAATTCAAGATCTTTCTTATGACCTTCCCAGGCTTTGCGAACCTGTCTCATCCAACCCTTCTTTGCCCTTAAAACACTTCAGCTTGGGGCTTCCCTGGTGGCGCAGTGGTTGAGAATCTGCCGGCCAATGCAGGGGACTCGGGTTCGAGCCCTGGTCTGGGAGGATCCCACATGCTGCAGAGCAACTGGGCCTGTGAGCCACAACTACCGAGCCTGCGCATCTGGGAGCCTGTGCTCTGCAACAAGAGAGGCTGTGATAGTGAGAGGCCAGCGCACCGCGATGAAGAGTGGCCCCCACTTGCTGCAACTAGAGAAAGCCCTCGCACAGAAACGAAAACCCAACACAGCCATAAATAAATAAATAAATAAACAAAACAAAACAAACACATCAGCCACTGGCCTTCTGTTAATGCCTCAAAGGCCCTTCCACCACAGGGCCTTTGTACATATTCTCTTGACTTACACCATGATTAATTTCCCTGACCTCTCTTACCCTTCACCTGACTTACTCCTCATCTTCCAGGCTACAGATGCAATGTCATTTCCATGGGGAAACTTCCCTGGCTAGATCTGATATGGCGATAATATGCTCTCATCATACTTTGTTCTTTCCCTTTATAGCACTTATCACAATTTTATTTTATTATTATTATTATTTGTATTTTTTATTTTTTTTTTTGCGGTGCGCGGGCCTCTCACAGCTGTGGCCTCTCCTGTTGCGGAGCACAGGCTCCAGACGCACAGGCTCAGCGGCCATGGCTCATGGGCCCAGCTGCTCCGCGGCATGTGGGATCCTCCCGGACCAGGGCATGAACCCGGGTCCCCTGCATCGGCAGGCGGACTCAACCACTGCGCCACCAGGGAAGCCCACAATTTTATTTTAAACAGTGTTTCTTTTCATTTATTTAACGGCTTTCTTCCTTGCTAGACTTAAAGTTCTAGAAAGACAGAAGACATATCTCTTGTTTAATGCTGTTTTTTCCTACCCCATGTGAGACACACAGTAGAACATCAATAAATATTTATTGACAGAATAAATCAATCCAAGTCTTAATTCTCTTTGTTTCAAGAAACAAATGCTCTGTGAGACTTGTGGAACCAAGAACATCAACCTGTGGATTTTCAGGACTTCATTTTCCTCAAGTTCTAATGAACTGGGCTTTCTCTTGCTTAAGACAGATACCTTTTTTTTTTTCCCCCAAATGAATCATGAAAAAAGGAATGAACTCTTGAAATGGTTCACATTTGCAAAAGAATAAAACATCATTATTACGTGACTGGACCAATGTAATCTTAGTGCTTATCTGACTTTGTTAAATGCCCTCAGGATCTGTTTCCCAGATTAGCCTCTGTGATCTGCTATTCCAGGAACAACATCGGGTTCTTTTTTTTTTTTTTTTTGACTCTAACCTTATATCCTTTTATAGTATTTCCTAAGGAAGTTCATCTGTATTCACATCCTCAACAGGAACTTGTAAATATTCAGTATTACATGCATGTGTCTGAGTCTGTATTTCCAGATTTATAAGACACATAGTTATGTAGATATAGATCTTACTCATGCTTTTACTTTTATATAAACATTATGAGTAGCCTTCATTCCTACAAACCATCTTTGGGGAAACTGCACTCTGGTTTCTACTGCTCAACTCATGTAACTATAGCATGATTCAGAACAAAGCTCATTGTTTTATAAACAACACACTTGGTACAAAATCCTACTGGGCTCATACCTGCAAGTGTCCTCACTGATATTTCTCCAAGAACACAGCTCTCTGCTCTTCACCTCTGCAGTTCTTCCCTCTTGAATCTCTGCTCTCATTTTAAAAAGACTTAAGGACAGGAGAATATCAAGATCTCCATGAAGCTCGCTATGAGCTAGAGGGAGAAAAAAAAAAAAATATATATATATATATATATACAAATGAACTTATTTACAAAACAGAAATAGACCCACAGACATAGAAAACAAACTTACGGTTACCAAAGGGGAAAGGAAGGGGGAAGGATAAATTAGGAGGTTGGAATTAACATATACACACTACTATATATAAGACAGATAACCAACAAGGACCCACTGTATAGTGCAGGGAACTATACTCAATATTTTGTAATAACCTATAAGGGAAAAGAATCTGAGAAAGAATATATATATATATACATATATATATATATATATCTCTCTCTGAATCACTGTGCTGTACACCTTAAACTAACACGACATTGTAAATCAACTATACTTCAATAAAATTAAATAGATACTTTATTGCTAAAAAGTGCTAACCATCATCTGACAATGCAGGGTTGCCACAAACCATCAGTTTGTAAAAAAAAACACATCTGCGAAGCGCGAGAAGGCAAAGCACAATAAAACAAGGTTTGCCTGTAAAAAAAATAAATAAAGAGATGATAGAAAACGACTTGTTTGGCCTTTTCTCATTTGTCTTCTGGGTTATCTATGCTTTGCACCTGAAGGGAGAAGAGACATAGTAGTGGACACGAAGACTGCTACCTTCTAGGCTAGCTTGATCTGGGGAGGAGTGTGTTGGCTGGAACCAGAGCCCATGCTATGGGGGAGAAACACTGCAAAGCCACATTCAAGGGGCGCCATGACTGCAGTTACAGAAAGAAAGGGCTACTGTAGCAATCAATTTCACATCTTCTGTGTGGTAGACACTGTGCTAGATCCACAGTAGAACGATGCAAAAAATGAGGTATTTGGGAAACAGTCCGGGATTTGGAGAGGGAAAAGCATAAAAGAAATCATTTCGGCAGTTGGATGAGCAAAAGCAAGGCTTTTGAGGCGGTTAGAGCAGGGGGTGTACTGGAGCTGTGAGTAGTAGAGTTTGGTTGGAATATAAGGGGTCAGGATCAGGCAAGCTTTGTGAGGACCTTAAGTGACAGAGTGAGTCATGAGAGATTTGTGAGTGTGATGAAGATGCACTTTAGGAGGATTAATATAATATGTACGTGTAAAATGCTTTAGGGTGAGAGAGACCATTATTAAGTCTTAAGTGGTTGATATAGTAACCAATGAGACTCTCAGAGACAAGGGAGGCAGAAAGAAAGGAAAGAGGTGGAGGGAAGTCATTGCCAAGAATAACATGGGTGATTTAATAACTGTATGAGGCTGGAGGGAGGAAGAGTAAGAGGAAGTGAGCATTGAGTTCCAGATCCCTCCAAGACTTTAAATCTGAGTTACCTGAACAATTAGAGAGAGAATTGGGAGCTGAGGCTAGTTCAGGAGTGCAGGAACGAGAAAGAGGGGAAGAGAAGGAATATACTATAGATAGTTCACATTTTGATTATGCCTACAGTGCACTCTAATAATATATGTTTCAGAAAAAAATGTTTAGATTTTTACTGAAGTCCTAAATATATGGAGAAATGTTTCCTGTCCAATAACGATATTCTGGGTTTTCCCTACTGCCCTCCAAAATTATGTCTAACCCTTATGTAATTGTGGAGCAAACATATTGCATTTGCTTGTTTACTTATTACTCCTCTGCAGTGTTCTCTATGCTCTTCAAATCCTTGTTATATTCCCAGTACCAATAGGTTTCTGGTGGGCGTGGGGAGAAATACAGTTATTATCTTTTCACTAGTTTCTTCACCAATGGGGGCGGGGAGGGAGGTCCAAGAGGGAGGGGATAAGTGTATACATGTAGCTGATTCACTTAGTTGTACAGCAGAAACTAACACAGCATTGTAAAGCAACTATACTCCAATTAAAAAAAAAAAAAAAGAGAGATTGTGAAATACTCAGCTGATACAACAGTGAGGTTGAATAAGATGCTTGGCGTACTGCCTGGCACAGAGCAGTTGCTCAAATTACCTGTCACAGTTGTGACTTTTCATGAAAAAAAGGAGTGAATTTTTGTACCTTCCAGGCAAGCTCGTAAAGAAAAGATTTTCTATTCTCCCCTTCAGACTCCCTCTCTGGCCAAATGATCTGCATTATTATTTCCCAACACTTTCTGTTCTTAGCTAAGTTATGAAGATGATTGATTGCTTCTGCTTTCTGCTTCGCAGAGACCAATCAGAGAAAGAGCTGACACAATTTACAGAAAGAAGAGAGGCACTAACCAGCTGGGCAAAGGAAAGTTTGGATTTGATTGTTTGAATAGTGATTTCGTTATCTCATGGCTAACTGAATAAGGAAATGAAGATTAAAGTTAACTTGTAATTCCTGTAGCCCAAGAGTTGTATTTGGCACGATGACTCAGCAACATTAACTGTATTTAGAAGTATTTTCCGGAAGTTATCCTGGTAAACAGTCAGTTGTGAGGCCATTATATCACCATGTTTCTCAAGCTGGGATATGTGCATTGGACGCTTGACACCACAGAGTAACCATGGAGCATATTCCTAAGGCATGGATTTTACTCAAAGATATACTTTTTTCCCTATTAACGTCAACTTGAATATATTACTTAGTCATTCAACAAACATTTATTGCATTCTGGTAGAATGTCGGATTCTGGGAAATACTGATTTAGAAAGTGGATATGGCTCTTTGGTGGCGGTGCTGGGGTTACAGGGTACAACGTAAAATTTGTTTGCATTTTTAAGTTGAAAATTAAGATGACAAGAAATTTCGGTCTTGAGGGGGGACTTTGGATTAAAGTGCCAAGTTCATGAAGGTATACATTCACTCCCCTCAAATACTGAGGGTGACTCTAAGGAAAAGCTTGGGAGGTAAGTAAGGAAAGCTGTAGAAGCAGGAGAGAAACAAGCCCTAACGTGTTTTACTGGAACAGACACAGTAGTATAAGGTCCCTACTCTGCCTATAAACTGCCAAAACTGTTCCCCTTTAGGGAATAGATATTGTCTTCATTGAAACTAGTCATTAATCCCTGGCCCAAAGAATCCACTTTGCTTGTGGCTTCTGATCACTGGTAGAACAAGCATGACTTTCTCTCTCTCTTATTATTCAAGTGAAAATTTGGAAGGGGCTGGAGAAATATTTACCCTCCTATACCCTGAAAAGAGTGCTTTGTTAGACATACACAGAATAATAATAGCTTTAAAAGAGCATGTGTTTAATTTTGTAAACTCCAAGTAACATATATGATGTAGATAAGCACACGTGTACAATACACATCTGGAGTTCTATATACACCTACATGAATACAGAAAAGTATAATAATCAGACATATTGAAATATACTCTCTAAGATTTGGGCAGATCTGACATACTGTATAACATTGCTTCTAGAATTTTGCCTACTAAATTCTTAAAAATTTAAATGTATTAAGAGAAAATGAGTTTTAATAAAAATAAGTAATTGTAGAATTCACAAAGGGAAAGCAATTACATGACCTTTAACTAAGGCTAATTAGTTTAGTATAAGATCTCTGGATGTCTATTTAAAGGATTATATAGGAAATACTTATAACTACCATATCAAGTATTAACAGCTTTCTTTCTAAATATGTCAAGCAGTTTACTTTTTCAAGTCATATAATTAATACCTTTGAAATGTTTACAATATTAATTTAATGAGCTATTGTCAGAAATACTCCAGATGTAAATAATTTAATCAAATTTATTACAGTACCCAAATTAGCAACATGCAAATTCATTTATTTTTATTATATATTAGAAGTAAAAACAGTTTTACTATTTTCAGCTCGAATAAATAAAAGTGTATAGTTTCCTGAAGTAGTTCATTTAACTAATGACAAAAGTATGAATCTTCTCTGTTAATTGTGGAGGTATTTATATTTGCCAACAGTCATGTCTTTACTAAATCTGAAGAATGTTGGCGCCATCCCAGTACACGTTTAATGTACAAATAAAGATTTGAGGTCCCTTTCCCATTCTCCGTCTACATTATTTTTAATTCGTCCTTGATATTATTTATATAATTTTTTCTTTTAATTTTCTTCCATTTCACCAAGGCAATATTAATAAACAGCATATCTAGATTTGCCTGGCCCAACTCAAAGAAACCAATACTCATGAAACTAACATCGCTGAGATTTTCTACCAAACCAATGTAAAGGCAGTGTTGTCGATATGCTCCAAATATAAATCCTAATGGGCAAGTGGATACTCTTGCTTCCTAATAGTTCATAGTTATGCACTGAACTTGGGTGGTCACTGTAGCCCACCTAGAATGAGGAACTCTCCAGTTTGGAGGTGACAGGCTCAGAGAGGGCTATTTAGAGCCATGCAAGGTAGTTCCTTGTTGTATCACAGAAGCCTACTTCTACATTCTGTTCTTTTCTGCCTCACTTGGCCTGTAGTAACAACAGAAAAATAAAGAGTAAAAGAAAGGACAATTATCTGGTAAACTCAGATTCCTTTAACACATTTTCATTGATTGTCTATTGTTTCCCAGATAATGCAATAGATATTGAAGCTACAGAGTTGAAGACACAGTCCTAGCTTTGAACTTTTTGAGTTCAAGACCTCATGGGAAGAGAGACATATAAATAAGTCGAATACAGAATAGTTCAATAAAAGATACAACCACGAGCAAAGAATGTAATTAAGAAGCCATGTTTAATAGCTGCATGAGGGAGAGAACAGCATTTCAGACAAGTGGAGCAAAATCAAGGGCAAAGACCTAGAAGATATTTAAAAAATGATTTCTTTATGGATAGTGGGTGTGCCATATGCCTAGAGCATAAGGTGTTTGGATGATATTTAAAAACATGACTGGGAAAGTTAGAGTGCAAACTAAAGCATTCAACTTTTATTGAGTAGATCACTCTTTCCCCAAATTTAATAGTGTTGAGAATCACCTAGGATGCTTGTAAAAGTACATTGGTTTCTTGTTGGAAGACCCCTTCCCCCGATCCAGTAGGTCTTGCCAGAATTAGGCCCAGGAATTAGCATTTTAAACAACCATTCTGGTGCAGGTCATTGGCAGACCATACTTTGAGGGATTGGGGAGGAGTGACATGATTAGATCCGTGTTTACAAAGATAAGTCTGGAAACTGTGGTAGAAAAGGGGGAGGAGGACAATTCAGCCATGGAAACACCAGTTGGCAGGTAACAAAATAGTCTCAGTGAGAGACAAGAAGAGCATGAATTAAGGCAGCAGCAGTGGGATGGGGAAGAGAGATATGATAGGTAACTTATGAAGTAAATCTGAGAGACATTCATAATCAATTGAATGTGTGTGTTGGAGAGCTGATTCAGTCAAAATTGTATGGTATAGGGGATGTGGCAGCATGAACAGAGATTGGGAATCAGAGGAGTGTGGGGTCGTGGAACAGTAAGTTCAATTATTGACATAGTGAGTTTGAGGTGCACTATTAGGACATTTTTCTCCCATCACAGATAGTGGAGTCCTTCGCTGGTTATCTTAAGCAAAATGAGGAACTCACAGGAATCCTGGGACACCTTAAGGAATCTGAGAAGTAGGCTGTTGGCTTAGATTAAGGGACACAAATACCGTCCAGACTCTCTCCTGTCTCTAGTCTTTGCTCTCTGCAGTTCCTCATCCCTTCTTTCTCTATTTCTATCAGAGTCAGTCACTGAGGGAGAGACTGAACTCTCTTTTTTCTCTCTTTTCTTTTCAGTTCCAATTTCAAAATATTGGGGAAAGATCTTGATTGGTCTAGCTTTGGCCATGTACCCATTAAATGTCAAATGAGATGTGGTTAGGAGGCTGGGGTCACAAACTAACATTGCAGCTCCTATAGTAACCAGGTAGATCAAGAGAAGGGAGAATTCCTCGGACAAAGACGCTGGGCAGATAATATTGTAGGATTTACCAAAGATGCCTGTGGGACATCCATTTGGAGAAGTCAAACTTGAAATAATAACTAAGGGAATTTATTGGCTGCCTTCTCCATGGCAAACATTTTGCTCGGTACATATTTCATTAAGTCATCCCAACAGTCCACAGTAGTATATACAACATTATCATATCCATTTTCAACGGAAGCAATTGAGTTTCAGAGAAGTAAGATAACTTTGCCTGAGGTCATACAGCAGGTAGTAACAAAACTTTCAGAAAAGTCTATGCTTTTTGATTATCACAACCATATTAGCTAAAGCCATGAGGATGAATAAGATCTCTCCTAGAGGGAGTAGAAGGTGATAAAGGAGGAGAGTGTACAGTGGAACCCACTTTTAGGGAGTGAGCAGCCAAAGAGGATTCATTGAAGGGGATTGAGGAAAGGCAAGATATTAAAGAGAAGAAGAGTCTGATGGGCTAAAACTAAAGGAAGCAAGTTTTCAAAAAGGAAGACTAAGTCAAGAGTGTCCAAGTGGCAGAGAAAAGCCAAACAGAACTAAGGCTAAAAGAAGCTACAGCATGTGGCAATTACACCTCATGAGAATCTTCTGTTCCCGGTCCCACTGTGACTGATAGTTTAGGCCCTCACCATCTCTCCCCCAGAACTACTGTAAAAGCTTCCTGTTTTGCATCCCTGTCTCCATTCTCATCCTCACTAATCTACCTTCCACATTGCATTCAGAGAGATCTTTTAAAATCAGGGACCACAGCATCTCATGCTTGCTTAGAAAACCTGGGAAGAAGCTCCACATTGTTTAGTTTGAAATATAGCCCATCATAAGCCAGTCTCTAGCAATCCTTTCAGCTCCAGCTCACTGTATTTCTATTTATGCTACATTAAGGTACTTACAGTTCAAGCACGCGAGGTCTTAGGAGCGTCTGAGCATCTGTACATGCTTGTCTTTTTGCTTAGGAGACTTTAAGCCTTCTTTTTTCCCAAATTAGGCTGGTAATGGAAAGATTCTATACCTTGGTTGTAGTGCTAGTCACATCGCAGTATATATTAGTCAAAACTCATAGACCTGTAAACCTAAAAGATTAGATTTGACCATATGTAAGTTTTACCTAAATAAACGCTACTCAAAGGAATCTGGAGAGTCCCTAAATATTTGGCAATTAAAACATTTCTAGATAATCAATGAGTCAAAGAAGAAATTTCAAAAAATTAAAAAAAATATAAAGTCAATAGCACCAAAATTATTTTTAAGCTAAATAAATAAATAAATAGATATCTCTAACTAAACTGATCAATAAAAAGCGAGAAAATGAAAACTACCAATATCAGGAATAAAAAGGGATATCAACAAATATCCTACAGACATCAAAGGGATACTAAGGAAATATTATGAATGACAGTGTGCCAAGACATTTAGAAATTAGATTAAATGTACAAATTCCTTAAAAAGCACAGAGTATATAAACTGATACAAAGAGAAGCAGAAGATCTGAATACTATCGTAT
Source organism: Aethalodelphis obliquidens (assembly GCF_003676395.1). Classification (NCBI taxonomy): domain Eukaryota; kingdom Metazoa; phylum Chordata; class Mammalia; order Artiodactyla; family Delphinidae; genus Aethalodelphis; species Aethalodelphis obliquidens. The sequence continues at coordinate 10,816,336 of NW_020837980.1, forward strand.
CTAGTAAAGAAATTAAGTTCTTAAATAAAAGCTATTGTACGAGGAAAACTCCAGGCCCACATGACTTCAATTTTAAATTCTATAAAAAACTTGAGGAAAAAAATAATAATCTTACAAAATTCTTTCAGAAAACAAAGGCGGAAGGAGCATTTTCAAATTTATTTTATGAGGCCAGCAAAATCCTGATGTCAAAACTGAATAAAAACATTGCCAAAACAAACAAATAAAAAAAACTCCCCCTCAAACCCAAAACCAAAAGTCAAAACACAAAGAAAGGAAAAGAAAGCTATAGACTAATGTCCCTCATTAAGACAGAGGTAAAATTTCTAAATAAGGTATTAGTAAATTGAATCTAGGAATATATAAAAATAAGATAATATCATCACCAAGAGAAATTTATCCCTGGAAGGTAAGGTTGGTTTAATACTAAAAAAAAATCAAACAATTAATTTTGGCTTATTCATGGAATAAATGAGAAAAGCATATGACCAGCATAATAGATCCAGAAAAAATTTGACAGAATTCAACATCTATTTATGATAAACTCTTTCAGCAAACTATGAAGAGCAGTAAATATCCCCAGCCTGATGAAAGAGATCTATAGATAACCTGAAGATAACATCTTAATAGTGAAAGACTGAATCCTTTTACCACTCATATTAAGAACAAGCCAATGATATCAACTTTCATTATTTCTATTCAACATCTCATAGGAGGTGCTAGCTAGGGCAATAGGCAAGGAAAAGGAAACAGGATACAGATAGGGAAGAAAGAAGTAAAACTTTACTTATAGATGACATAATCATGAATGTAGAAAATCTTAAATGATCTGTAAAAATACTAGAACTCATAAATGGATTTAGCAATATTGCAGGATACAAAGTCATTTCTATATTCTAGTAATGAGCACTGGAAAATGATATTTTAAAATACTATTTATAGTAGCATCAAAATCATAAATATTTTGGGATAGATTCCTTGAATTGTGTATAAGACCTCTACACTGAAAAGTTGAAAACATGTCTGAGAGGTAAAAGAAGACTTAAATAAGTAGAGAGATGTATTGTGTTCCTGGACTGGTCAACTCAATGTTGCTAAGATGCAAATTCTTCCCAAATTGATTTATAGATTCAACACAATCACAATAAAAATCTCAGCAAAATTTTGTAGAAATTGACAAGCTAACTTGAAAATTTATACAGAAATGAAAAGTGCCTTGAACTTGCTCAAATAATCTTGAAAATGAAGAACAAATTTGGAGAACTTAACCTACCTGATTTCAAGACTTGCTATAAAGCTACAGTACCAAGAGTGATAATGGCAAAAGGTAAGACATATGGATCAATGGAATAGAACAGAAAGCTCAAGAGGAAACCTATATTTGGTCAAGTGATTTTTGACAAAAGTGGCAAGATAGTTCAGTGGGGAACAGAACAGTTTTCAGCAACTAAATTTACACATGAAGAAAAGGAATCTCAACCTCTATCTCATAGCATACACAAAAATTGACCATAGACCTAAACACAAATCTATGACTGTATTTCATATTTCTAGAAAAGATGTAGGAGAAAATATTTATGATTTTAGGGTAGATAAAGATTTCTTAGAGAGGAAAGTCAAAGCACTAACTAGTAAATAAACAAAAATTAATCATTGGACTTGATCAAAATGAAAGCATTTTTTTAAATTGCCATTAAGAAAATGAAAAAGCAAGCCACTAACTGGCAGAAAATATTCTCAGTTTATTATATAGCTGACAAATGATGTATCTGAACATATAAAGAAAAGTTACAATTTATAATATGATAAGTAACCAATTAAAACAAAATGGGCAAAAGTTTGAAGACACTTCACAAAAGAAGTATATTGATTTTCTTTTGTGACATAACATATTGCCATGAATTTAGGTAGATTATAACAATACTCATTTATTATCGCACATATCTGTAGGTCAGCAGCCTAGGTGGGCTCAACTGAATGCTTTGTTTAGGGTCTTTCAAGACAGAATTAAGATGTTGGACTGACTGGGCTCTTATTTGGAGGCTCTGGGGAAGAATCCACTTCCAAGCTCATTCAAGTTGTTGGCAGAATTCAGTTTCTCATGGTTGTAGGAATGAAGTCCCCATTTCCTTGCTGGTTGTTGGCTGGGGACTGTGTTCAGCTTCTAGAGGCTACTCTCAAGTCCTTGTGCTGTGGTCTCTTCATATAAGCAATAGAAAATCTCTTCACATCGAATCTTTCTTGTTCTTCAGATCTGACTTTTTCTTCTATCAGCCTGTGAAAACTCTCTGCTCTTAAAGGACTTATGTGATTAAATGAAGTCCATCTGGATAACCTACCTATTTTTAAAGTCAAGTAATTAGTAACTCTAATTACATCTGCCAAATGCCTTTGATATGTAACATAATGTAATCATGGAAGTAATACCAGGAGCAAAGGTCATGGAAGTCATCTTAGAATTATGCTTACCACAAGAAGATATATGAATGACCAAAAAACTCATGAAAATATATGCTCAAAATCATTAGTCATAAGGGAAATGTGAATTAAAACCACAGTCAGGAAACTCTGCACACCCCATATGAGGTTTAAAATTAGAAAAAATCAAAAACAATAAAAAAGCACTAACAGTACTAAATATTGCCAAGACTAAGGAGCAACTGGAACTCTCATGCTTTTCTGGAAGGAATGTTTTAATCACTTTGGAGAACATTTTGGCAATTTCTGTAAAGTTAAATGTACAATTACTATATGACCCAGCAAATCCAGTGCTTGGTATTTACCTGAAAGAGATGAAAACTATATTTACAGAATTTCATTGAAGCCTTATTCATCATTGTCAAAAACTGGAAATAACTCAAATGTATATCTATAGGTGAATGGATAAACAAATTGTGGTATATTCATACAATGGAGTTCTCAGAAATAAAAAGGAATAAATTACTGATGCATGCAACAGCATGGATGAATCTCAGAAATTTTATGCTTAACCAAAGAAGCCAGACACAAAAGAATTATACTGTATGACTACATTTATATGACATTTCTAAATAGGCAAAACTAATCTCTTGTGATAGACCTTAGATTAGTGGTTACTCTAGGTGGGTGATGGTGAGACTGACTAGCCAGAGGCAAAAAAGAACTTCCCAGAGAAATGAAAATATTCTATATCTTTTTGGGATCATGGTTATGTCAAAGCATTTTAGATTTTACATGTATAATGGATGGTTTTTATTTTATGAAAATTATATTTAACAAAGTTGATTTGAAAATATATTGTATATATTTCTAATGAAAACAAAAATGTTTTGTCTTCTAATGTTAACACTGTTCTGGAATTAAGAATTGATAAAATTAGAGACAAAATACAATTAAGCTGTAAGTATTTGAGAGAGGGAAACAAGTTGGCTTAGTCACTTTGGGCTGCTGTAACAAATTACCATGGATTGGGAGGCTTAAACAACAAACACTTATCTCTTACCGTTGTGGAGGCTAAGAAGTCCAACATCAAGGCACCGGCAGATTTGGTTCTTGGTGAGAGCTCACTCTCTGGTTTGCAGCTATCTGCCTTCTTGGTGTGTCCTCACATGGTAGAGAGCAGAGAAAGCAAGCTCTATCTCTTTCTCTTCTTATAAGGACATGAATCCCATCATGGGAGCTCCACCTTCATGATATCATCTAAATCAAATTACCTCCCAAAGGCCCCACCTCCTAATGCCATTGAGGGTTAGAGTTTCAACATGTAAGATGGAGTGGGGGGGGACACAAACATGCAGTGCATAACACAAGTATACCACTATCTGTAGATAAAAGTCATATTTTCTGGAAAGTCAAGGTGATATGGCAAAACAATACTGGGATTATTGAGAAAGTTTAATAAAGTGGCTGGATATAAGATAAATATATAATCAGCTTGAAAACATAAAAAATAGCGTATTCTTAATAGCAGTATAAAATATGAAAACAAATATGTAGAATGTGTGTGACCAATCATTACAAGAAATGTACAGAACTATATAAATTTAATATCAAGATAAAAAGAAGAGTTAAATGGAAAAGACAGAACACTAAAAACATGACATTTCTTTATAAATTAATTCCTAGATTTAACGAAACTCCAATAAAATCTCCAAAAGAGAGTAGCTAAGAAAATTTTGAAAAGAGTAAACAGAGGACTGGCACTACCACAGTTAAAATATACTTTAAAGCTATAATAATTATATCCATCTGATCATAGTAATAGAAAAAACTGAAAAACAGATTAATTGAACAGAACAAGTAGCTCAGAAACAGATCTTATTATAAAATAATTTTTTATATATATATATATATATGTATATATATGACAAAGGTCGCATAACACATCAGGGCAAAGGAAAAAGATTATTCAGTAAATGGTGTTGGTGTAACAAATAAAATATGAATTTAGGTTCTTATCCCATGGCTTTTGCCCCCAAAAATTCCGGAATCAAAGCTTAAAAAACCTTGAAAAAATAAAAATGAAGGTCAATATTTATTAACTAAAGCACTGGAATACAACGCAGTGGTAAAAAGCACCAGATTTGCCAAAGTAAACTTTCCTTTAGGAAGAAGCACCAGGAAAGCAAAGACCCTGCAGGTCGGACTCACGATGGACCTCCGTGTGCACATGATCTAGCACATGGTGTGTGCTCTAATAAATCTGTATAGAATGTATAAAAACAATTATTTTTATTTTCTGTAAAGGTAGAACCACCATCATTTTTCAATGACAAATTGGAAAAATATTAGTCCTATATATGAAACAGGATTAATATCCCTCTCTTATTATAAGTTCATGCAAATGATAGGAACTTCATTAAAACCCATTAGATGAACAAGTATGTGAACAAGCTGATCCTGATAGAAGGAATACAAAAGTTTATGAACATTTGCAAAACGTTGGATGTTAATAACATGTTATGTGTGAAATTACAAGATTTTTAAAAACGTTAAGAAGATTCATTGCTGGTTTGGGTGTAAGTGTAATAAGTCATCTCGTAGAGTTTGGAGAGAGTTTACACAAACTAAAGGTAGTTATGCATTCTGTATCTACAGCTTTAAAAATATTTACTACTTTTGATCCTGTAATTACTTTTCTGAGAATGTATCTTAAAGAAACTATCTGCTACAAAAAAAAAAAACTTTTATTAATAAGTTCATCATAGTATTAACCATGGTAGTGAAAATCTGGCAGCTTTCTGACGAACAATAAGAAAATGGATTTAAAATTATGGTATAGACACAAAACGAAACATGATGCAGCCATTTAAAAGTATTTCTACAACGATTTTAAAATGCCATCAGAAAATAATTGTTTTAAAAGATACTGTGAGGAGACAAATTATTTTGCAGCTGCCAATAATATAAAATATGCATAGAAAACATAATCACAATAGCATACGTTTTAGCTTTTATTGAAGGGGCAGGCACTCTCTCGGAGCTTTAAAGGGATTACCTCATTTATCCTCACATAAAGCCTTGAAGCATGCATTTTTTTATTCGTCCCATTGAATATGTGAAGAAATTGATAGAGGGATTAAACAATTTGTCCCAAGTCTCTGAGCTAACTAGTAGGGTATCGGGATTTGACAGCAGGCTGGCTCCTGGATCCATGCTTTTTAACACTACACTTGTTTTGTTTTTGTTAAAATATAACTAAATGTTTTCAGTAGTTTTATAAGTTTGAGGGCTTATATTGGTCACCCTTATACTTTTCCATACTTCCCAAAGTTTGACTTAAGAAAAAATTTTTTTAAAGCATGACTTTTAATCGTAACAAATGACCTTATTTGTTATATATATATATCTTTGTTAGCTATACATATCTAAGAAATATAAATATTTGTTAGATATATATATCTTATATATCTATCTATATATATATGAAATCTCAAAGTCAACTTGACTTTGTGTGGTCACACTCAAGAGTCTGTATCTGGGGATTATCTGCACCCCTTATTTCCAGTTCTCTCTTCCTAGACGCGCTGGGAGCCTCTGGTCTCCCTTCTGGCTTGCTCACGGGGTCGCCACGGTTCAGGCCACAGTCCCGGCACCCCCATCCTGGAAGCGCGCTTTCTACCTGCGCCTGCGTCGCGACAAACAGCTCCAGGGTGCAGTAGCCACGTTTTCAAAGTACGCGGGCCCAGAGTCTCCGGGACCCTCCCGGTGCCACCCCACGAGGCCCCGCAGACCCCTAGCGGCCGCGACTCCCGGCTTCAGTCGCTGGCCGAGGAGGCCGGGCCTCACCCGGGAAAGCAGCGACCTTCCGAGAGGGAGGCGCCCGCCGGGAAAGCCCGGGGCTGGCAGGGCGAGGGGCGGCTCGACCCAGAGTCGGAGCGGCCGCCGGGGTTTGGGATTGGGGTCTGGGGACCAGCTCCGGCTGCCCGCGGGCCTGGAGTGGTGCTCCTCGGGGGTCGCGCACAGAGCCTCGGAGGCACCAGCCCTCTGCGCTGACCATCCTTTCTCAGATCAGGACAGTTGACGAAAACAATGGTTATTTCACGTTGACTGACCCCTGATAAAAACAAGTGTTAATTACAGAGGGTTGCCCGGGGCAAAATTTACTGCTTGCGTCCGGGTTGGGGAGTTCTTGTGGCGTGTGTGTATTTTAAACACGTTATCTCCTTGAGACTTAATGATCTCTCTGGTCGGGAACAAGCGTGAGGGGAACTGATTGTAAACCCGTGGGAAGCCAAAGCCCCACTTTCGGGGGGCAAGGGTTAAAGGTCGCCCTTCGGGAGCGCGGCGACTGGTCCAGAGGAGTCACCAGGTTTCCCGGGGCACTGGGGCGATTATTCGGCTTGAGCTTGCGTTGCTCAAGCGAGACATTCCCACGCAAGGATACAGCCTGGCAGCCGTTTCCTCCGTGTGGAATGAGCCCTTCCTTTCCCCGGTCCGCTCAGGGGGAAAATGGTGAAACCCCCAAATCCGCTTCTTTATGTGGTTAATACAAGGGCGCATACAGAGCCTGGGGTAAAAAAAAATTACAAGTGCAAGTGACCTTGCGTGTTTTAACGTTGGGAAACTCGACTCTGGGGATAACGGAATCGTAGATTGTTAAATTTAGGCGTCTAATGAATTGGGGAGACGCACATTACTTAAAATCCTTGTCTCGCGCGCCCCAAGTTTGCCGCTCCGCGGCGGAAAGCTGGGCCGAGCGGGGGTGGGGAGGGTCTCCAGTCCCAGGCGCGGCGTTCGCTCGGGGCTTCTTCCCAGTTTCCTGCCTCGGAGTCGCCGCGTCCGCCCCAGCCCAGAGCAGTTTGTGCAGTTGAGAAACTCGATAGGAGGCAGCAGCTGATCTCCCACTACCCTAAAAATAATCCGCTCGGCGCCCGGCGTGCTTCGGCCAGGGGAGGAAACGCTGCCTTCGGAGCAAGTGAGTCCGTGTCTTCTACATAAATAGCGTTTCAGAATTTTACAGAAAACTCTCAGCTGTCGATTTTGCTCTAATCTTTCGGCAACCAGACGGCTCCCGCGCACTCTCGCGGCGCTTCGCCTTCGCCGTCGCTATTTCTAGGATGAAGGGACCGGGCCCCAGCCGGGAAAGAGAGGGCGTGGAGATCAGGTTTCCAGCTTTACTTAGAAAACTCTGGTCGGCTCCTGCTTAAACCAACTGGATGTAGTGAAAGGAGTTATTACATTTTTTTTTTTCCCTCTCAGACATTTCCGTCTTGTTCATGAGGTAACTTTCCATCTGCTTTAATTTGTGTTCCTCTTTGATTTATAGGAGTTCTGCGTCCTGCTTTTAAATTTACACTTAAGACAGTGTAGGAAGCCGGTGTTCCGAAGGTAGTGCAAGTGCGCCAGTAGGGGTTTGAAGCAGCATCAAGCGATTGCCCAAGGTATTTATTTGTTGCTTTATTTGTCCAGTGTGGGATTTAAAAAAAAAAAAAAGAATCACTGGAGTGTCTGTTTAAGAAATCTTATCTGCTGAGTTGTTCCAACATTTCCTTTGGTATGCAGTAGAACTTCGATGGGTGCTTCAGCTCAGGCATTAAATCAGAAGTCGGGACTTTTTTGCTTGTGATTTTCTACTTGGATCTGTCATTCATACATAGATAGACAGACAGATGTCTTTTACTTCGTATTTTATGAACCATGGACTGAATAACTTCAAATAACTTAATTACATTTGTTTTCCTAAGTGATCTGATCCTGAGCATACCCTAGGTGATGATAAAGCCTTGAGTAAGTTCTTTAAAATGTTGTGTTTGTGTCTCACATCATAATTTGGTTAATCTCTGAATAACTGAAGAATGAGTTATTTTGTGTGTGAGAATGCAAGCTTTTTATATTGCATTTAGCATGTTTTCTTCAGGTGTTTCCAGCATGTTAAATTCTCTGGGATTGCTGTCCCATCAGAACTGACACTGTCTGCTGGGTGAACAGAAAAGAGTGCTAGTTTTCACTTATTTACTTTATATTCATCAACTGAATCCAAATGTTATAAATCCTGAGGGTGTGGAACTTCACCCAATATATTTCAAGGCATAAGAATACTGAGGGTAGTATTCTTGCCATGAAATCATAAGTGTGGTCATCAAGGAATATTTTTGTTTTACGTTTTCTACTCTACAGACGGTCCCTAGAATTGAAGTTTCACTTTTGGTGTTTGTCTTTAAAGTTCATTCAGTCAAATTCTCCAACCCTATCAGCTATCATAAACAGTTGAACATCTTTCTGTGGGTTAATGCTTGTGGGGAGAAAAATGTCATATCTTCCTTTCTGGCCTCCTTCCCTCTCCCTCCCCCTGGATGCTGGGGCCTCTCAGTGTTGGCTGAACTAGACAGCTCCAGAAGGGGTGGGGCTGTAGGTGTCATGTGACAGCATTTATCCAGCAAGAGCAGCAATTTATACCCTTCCCAAAGCATTCCCAACTTAACTTGGGTCCTGGGAGGGAAACCCTGAATGACAATTGGAGATTTAAGAATTAGTTGAAAAATCCTGATTGAATAAAACGCCTCAGGTGCACACAAACAATGTCAACAGATCTGCAATAAGTTTACTTTTTCCCTCTTTTTGTCCATGTTGGGTTGTAGTAAGGGCTGGTTATTAGAATGTGCTGCATACAGGCTGGGTGTTGGGGAGGAGAAGGCTAAGGGGTATGGGGAAAAGGATAGAGGAAGAGGCAGAAGAAAAAGCAAAAAAGGAGGCATGCAGAGAGAGACAGTGAACAGGCTGGGAGCCAAGGGGAAATGTGAGGTTAAGATGATGGTAGAAAAACATCATTCTAAAGTTTTTACTTTACCAGTATGAAGTATGCATTTTAGTGCCATTATGTCATTGTATATTTCCCTGTCTTTTGGATCATAACCTTTACATTATACCAAGAATGTTTGGGATACATCTAGTCTGATTTATATAGCCTAGGACCACAGGGACTGTTGCTGTTATGTGCACTGCTGAACTCCTAGTGCCCAGTGCATGGTCAGCGTCAAGAAGTATTTTTACACTTAATTAATTAATGGCCTAAAGTCCCAGACATCAAGTGCATGGCTAAAAATATTCTTTGACTTTTTCAAGTTGTTGTACTTTTCTGATGTTTTCTTTCCACAGTTACATATCCAAAGATTACTTAATTGGTAGGTTTCAGGATTGATTAAATACCAGGCAGGCAGTGCTTATGTTAATGAAGTATATAGATGTTTTGCAAATTCAGATTCTATTTTAGCATCTGGCTCAGTGATCATGATGAAATATCAAGGTTTATAAATGTAGCCAATTGGAATACTATAACTTTTGATAAGATTATAAACCTAGCTAAAGTAAAAATTATTTTCCGGTTTGTTCTAGGAAACAGTTTATACATGTCTTTCAATTAAGAGAACTTAAAGTTTCCTTTTATCACTTCTATTAAGTAAAGGATGTAGTCTTAAAAATTCCATTACAAGCTATTATTTTTCAGTTTCTGTTTTCTTCATTTTTACCAGAAATACATCTAACATACAATTATAAACTCAGAACTTCCTTTTTACTGCTAGTTTAAAAATCTCAAGTCCTTTTAAAAATTCCCTTATCTAGCTTAGAACCTTAACAGTTGGTAAGGATTTGGCAAGTATATAACTTCATCTTGAGTTTTTAAAAAAATATAACATTTTTTTGGAAAAGATGAAAAAAGGTCTTGACTAGAGAACATAAGAAAAAAAAGTGTTACCAGAAATAATATGAGAGGAATTCCATATGACCACTTACAGACTGTTAATACACAGACTTTCTAACTAGTTGTTCTATTCATATGTTTTGTAAAATTTTTGTTTAAAATTTGATTTCTCCAATAGTTTGCCTACTGTTGCCAGTCTTTTCTGTATAACACATTTTGTTTTTTTCTAGGAAAAAATATGATTCGTGACCATTACTAAATCAATTATCAATGAAAGGGAAGAGAGAAAAGGTACTATTTTAGTTATCTAAACCTTTGCCAAGCTTGAATAACCTAACTCAGAATCCAAGGTGACATAATTATGGAAAAGAAACAAAGTCCAGTGAGGTTGAAAGCTTAAACTGCTGCTTATTTTAATATGAATAGATAAGAGATTGCTTTAAAAAAATAGGTTGGAAGCTATGTGATGGAGTGGGATGAACATAGTTTATAGTCAGACACGTGTCTGTGGATTCTGGCTACTCTACTGGTTGGCAAGTTATTGAACCTCTCTGAACACCAATAGCATCCTCTAAAATATGAAGAGCTCCACAAACGTTGCTTCATTGTTCTGAGGGCTTAAATAATGTATGCAAAGTTCCCAGAATTTAGTAGGTGTTAAATAAATAGTAGACATAAAAGAAATTTTCCGAATGCTAAAAGTCTTGCTGGCATTTCACATTTGATGAAATAGACCCTCGCTCTTAGACCATGTTTCGGCACAGCAGTAAGAATTCATTGAAAATGTTGTAAGTCAGAGCTTGTCACTCCTCTGATCTCCACCCTCTCAGTGGCTCCATTTCATTCAGAGTAGAAGCCAGAATCCCAACAATGGCTAAGAAAACCGTGTGTCATCTTGACCTCTGTTTCTTCTCTAAGCTTGTCCACTTCTCCTCTAATGGAATAGAGCTTTCCAATAAAAAGGCATCCTTTGTTTCAAAACTTGAGTAGGATGCATTTCATGTAAGAATAGGCTGTGACCCTTTGACCTGAGTAGTTTCATTAACTTGTCACTTGAATTATATTTAATTAGTCTTAAACACTTGATTTTTCTATTGTTCAGAAAAAGGCTGTGTGCTGGTTGCCTCCCAGTTGGTCTCTTTGTATTACTATTTCCTGCAATGGATGAAATGTTGCAGTAAATTGTGTCCAGCTGAAGTTGTGAAAGCATTTTCAAGGAATAACCATGGGAAAGGATTTGATATTACACCATTTTGACTTTCCAGTCAGTTTCGTTTTTCCCCCTTTTTCTTGATAAACAACCATTTTTGGTTTTTGATTATTTAGACAAACACTCCTTTGAGCTACCACTATTGGTAGATATCAATTATTATGTATTTTCCAAGTTAAAATGGAATATTTTAATCTGGATAAAAAACCTATTGAAAAGTGGATCTTATGGAAGGTATAAGACCTTTATAAGTAAATCTTGAATAACTTTGGCATAGAGTTTTCTATTTCCTCAACTGCAAAGATAAAGGGGGTTAATTTTATGATATAACACCTCTTTAAGTCTATAATTTAATGAAGGAGAATTTCATAATAAGAGGCTTTTCCTCCTTTCTCTCCCTTTTAGAGTAAACTATATAAGAAGAAATGAGCCTTTCATTCTGTGGTAACAATATTTCTTCATATAATATCTATGATGGTGTGTTGCAAAATCCCTGTTTTGTGGATGCCCTCAACCTGGTCCCTCACGTCTTCCTGTTGTTTATCACTTTTCCAATATTGTTTATTGGTAAGTAACCTACTGTGCTACAGTTCATCACCTAGCATTTATAAGAAGAGTCTTGTTAATGGCTGAGATTTGGTATAATGTTGATGTAATTTCTCCAGCACGAGAACTAGCGTGTAAGTCTGTGGGAAAAGAACAAGCAAGTATTTCGTTTTCCAATTACTTATGTTTTTGGCGTTTGATATTCTATAGATAAAGTAGAAGTCACATGCCTTCTTAGAAATGGACTTCAAGTAGCAGCAGTTTTTTAAAAAGAGGAAAAGAGAATTATATGAGATAGATCAAAAGTATTTGGTGAGTGCTTGCTTTGTGCTAGGTGAAGAGAATGAAAAATGGGTAAAACACAGTACTTGCCTGGAATATTCACAGGAATGTTCCAGTGAAACAAGTGTGTCAGAAAGTGAAGAGAAATGCCAACACCACCTTGTAAGCGCATTTACAGATACAGGAACAAATTATCCTGGGCGTTTGCCTACCAGAGCAACTAACTCTCTTTGGGGCTGGTGGGGACAATGCATGGAGTGACATGTTTGGGGACTTGAAAGATACAGAGCGTGCAAGTAAAAAATAGGGTGTGTTTCAGGTAGAAAGAGTACATGTGCAAACTATTTAGGAAGAAGGTAAAAATATAGTTTTCCCTATTATTTTGTAGTTTACATATATATATCCACACAAAATACAGTTATTTAGAGCGATTATGTATAATTTGTATAACTTTTCCAAAACAACCAAAATAGACCTTCTAAAATTATAAAATATTTTTCATGTATAAAAATGACAGAGATTAATGTAATAAACATTTATTGACTTTACCACCCTCACTGTAAGGAATCTAAAAGTATGAATACCATGTCCTTATCCTCTTACTCTTCCTGCACCCTATGTTCCTGTCCTTTCAAAAGAGGTAACCACTATTTTGAATTTGGTGCTTAATATTCCCATGCATGATTTTGCTCATAAAAATAAATGAGAAAACAATCAGACTGTTCTGTTAAGAAAGCAAGCATAGGGGCTTCCCTGATGGCTCAGTGGTTGAGAGTCCGCCTGCTGATGCAGGGGACGCGGGTTTGTGCCCCGGTCCGGGAAGATCCCACATGCCGCGGAGAGGCTGGGCCCGTGAGCCATGGCCGCTGAGCCTGCGCGTCCGGAGCCTGTGCTCTGCAACGGGAGAAGCCGCAACAGTGAGGCCCGCGTACCTACCGCAAAAAAAAAAAAAAAAAAAAAAAAAAAAAAAAAGCAAGCAAGCATAATTTAAGGATCGGCTTTAAAGGAATGTTTAAAAATAATTTGTAAGCTTTTATTTCTTCATTGTACAAGTCTTAACTGAGGGATTACTATGCACCTAGCATTCTAACAGTGACCAAAGGATTTCTGTTATATGACATATATTATGCAGAGGCCAACATAACTCTTGGTACATAGTTATTCATGTCAAACAAATGCATAGACATTAAATATATTGGGACCAGGACTTCTTGTTGTATGTGTGGTGGCATTTGTAGGACATTAAGAATGCCTTTTGGCCAAAAGTAGAACATTGTTTTTTATTGCAATTTTACAGTTAATAATTCCTTTTTGACATCCAGTTAACTTATTGAGAGCAATTATTATTACAGTCCTGTTTGCATCTCTAGCAGGGAACACAGTGGCTGGCAAAAGGGTATTTGAATCAAGTGGAATTGGAATTAACATTGTCAAAGGGAAATGGTGGAGAAAAATGCAGACTACTGATCCATAACACTGGCTACTTGAGTTAGTGAGAAATCATAAATAAATCTCAAAGAAGTATCAGGCATAAGGAAAATGGCAATGTTGCAAAAAAAGACAGAGTTTACCTGCAGGAATTTACAGCATAAATTCTAGTAGAATATGTGAAATGTAACTAATTTTCAAATAATGAACAACTAAGATATGAATTAGTATTCTTTTCAAAGACTGCTTTAGGGATCCCTTTTGTCCAGAAATACAGAAATTTCTTCCTTCAGTACTTTTAGTGCACAACCCCATTCATTCTTGAAGTATGTGGGGTTTCTCTATAGTCAAAAAATTGAGAAAATGACGGTGACAAAAGAGACAAGAGTGGGGTCCTTTCTTAGCACCTCATATATGAGTTGACATTACTCTGTGTTTTTGAGGGGAAACCATCAAAATTTTTACTAAAACGTAATCTGGTAACTAGTTCTTTTCTTCAGTGAGCAACTAAGGGTGAACCTATAATGTTCCTGAGCCTCCTTACAAGCTTGTCAATCAACAACACTTTAGCTTTCTTTGAGAAAATACCACTAGCACTGCTGAATAGTGCTGGCCGGGTCATAGGTTATCATTTTTCTTGCATGATATGCATATGATTAAGAGTTGACTCAACCAGTGGGTCCTATATTTCATCACCAAGTATGGGGTTTTTTTTTCGGTCAGTCCTCCCACAGATCCCATCTTTTGAAAGATTTGAGACTCCAAATAGCTTTTATTAATATCATCATTAATTTATTTTTCTTTGGAGTGAATCAGAGACCTGTCAGTAAGAGCTTAATGAGCATGAGATAACCAGGTTGTCATCCAGAGTTTGTTATTCCTAAGCAAGGCAACAAATGTTAACGTGTTAACCTAGACAGTGTTGGAAACATTAATTGAAGTTGTTCTTTTTTTTTTTTTAACATAATGAAAATAGCCCAGGATTTCTATTGCTATCCTAGAAAGGAATAAGGTTTCAGGACCCCACTGCCACCCAGCATACCACAATGTAAATTATTTCCATGATTCTAATTGATCCTTTGTTTATCTCTTTACCTTTTTCAGGGTGGGGGAGTCAAAGCTCAAAAGTACAAATTCATCACAATACGTGGCTTCATTTTCCTGGACACAACCTGAGATGGATTCTTACGTTTGCCCTCCTATTTGTGCATGTGTGTGAAATAGCAGAAGGCATCGTTTCAGATTCGTAAGTGACTGCACTTAGTTAATGGGATTATACAATCCTAGTGGGTACGTTGCTATGGACAGCAGTTAAGAGTGTAACGTACCAAGTCAGCCTTAACTGTTTGGTTATAACTTATTAGGTGCCACAGCTGCCACCCGTTTTATACGATCAACATGTATGTTGTCTGTATTTTTGTGGTGCTGCATCCTTTCTCTGATAATACAAGTTCGGATCTCTGGGGCTTGTGCTCATTGCTGTGCTTTCTGTTTCTTCACTCCTTTGTCTACAAAGCCCTGGCAGAAAATTCTCTCTTTTTAAACATTTTGGCGTTTACCTTATCTTTCAAAATAGATATAAATAGCAAGAAAGATTGTCTATTTTAACATGTAGCTCCAATGGTTATATATTTATGTATAAATATATATACCCAGTTCTCAGATATTTCAATTTACTTTGTAAAATAGGAAAGATAGATGAGGCAGGCATTAAAGGAGTCTGAGAACCAGTGAGGATACAGCTACAAATTGAGGCAAAGCACATAACTATTTCAAAATCAGGATTTGTCATGAATCCCCTATTTTTGAAGGAATTTTGTCATTCTTATAAAAGAAGAAGTTTGTATTGGGCAGTTAGAATGTAATGAATTCTATTGAACTTGAACATAATGTGGGAGAAATATTTTTATCACATAGTAACAGAAAATAAACTCAAGTAATAGGAAAATTTCGATTACAAAATTACACTAAATGGTATATCTTTCATTGGAGAATTGATATGAAAAGATCTTTAAAGTCTAAAACAGAAAGTTTTGAAAATCGTTTTCCTCTTATCGAATAAGAACCTCTCCTGAGGTTTACGTTTTTCTGTCGCAGTTAACAAGGAATGAAACTTCAAGAATTTTGTCATGGAGCCATCTATTTTGTAATGTTTTATGACAGTTCTTTGCATATATGTGCACATGTTAGTTTCTGATTGAAAGGAAAATCAGAGACCCTAAGATATGTCGCCTCTCCAAGCATTTAGAAGCTTATTGGCTGTTATTGAGAATTGCTTACAACTCTTTGGCATTTTTGTATTATATTTTATCAGCATATCCAATTCTAGTCTTCATTTTTTTATTCCCTTAACATATAGGCTAACTCTCCATGTTTTTATGTGCTTGTATATAGTGGAAGTCCCATGTGTCCTAAAAGCTTGACATTGCGTGGACAAGGATGAGTCCTCCTTTCCAGCCTCATGGTTGATGTGTAGATTCAGTCAGAGACTTAGGACAGAGGCTGAGCTAACAATGAGGACATGTGCTAACGACGGAAACTTTTTTTATAGCCGTAGTGATATAAGAGACCCATGCTAAAAACAAGCAGAAATACACCTTTGATCTTGTGCTACCCTCTCCCATTCTTTTGCTGCAGACTCTTCTCCTTCCCCTTTTCATCCAGGACTCTCCAAAAGACATCTTCCAGTTACTTCTAAACCCAAAGATTTTGTTTGCTTTCTCTCATGCCTTGTCCTATTCCGGAAACTGCTTCTACAAGTATCCCAGAGAACATTAATGATGCCTTCATGGACATCTTTTCCTCTTTAACATACTTATTATATTTGACACCTCTGATCATGCCTTGTTTCCTTCTTTCTTTTTTTTTTTTAACAAAATTTTAAGAACTGTTTTTTACCTAAAATATCACAAATGTCCATTATAATTAGTGAAACAATGCACAGGCTTTCCTGATTGAATATTTGATTTTCCTTTTTAGTAATACAAATATTAAAGCTCTTAATTTTTCTTTTGAAACATCTTGTTTTGCACTGGTTTTCCTAAGAAGTATTCTCTTTTTTATTTCTATCTAAATAATTTGTGATTCTGGTGGAGATACTCTCCTAGGTCTAGGAATCATTTTCAGTTTGCTCTTTAATCTGATTTGATTGGTTTATTATTAGAGCATGTAATTTATTAAATGAATACCTTCTGGGACATTAACATCTTCATTATAGTCAAATATTCCATCATTTTATAAGTAATTAATGAGTATTAAGAAATAATATATATTCTTTATAGGAGACAAAATTTTATTGAGTTTACTCATTGTATTGCTACAGTCCTGTGTGTTCATTATTTTTATATTATTTAATCCATCAAATTCGAAAAGTGTAAATTAAAATCTTCACTATTATTGTGTTTTCATTTAGGTTTTCATTTCTATCATTTTCTCTTTTTTTGAAATTGTTCTTTTGTTTTCTGTGCTATATAGTTTTTGGTTTTCTCTCTAACTTTCTGACTAAAGATTTTCTGCTATAATGGGATATTTATGCTTCTACCAAAACACTTAAGTCTGCAAATTTTTCTCTAAAAATAATAGAGGTTAAAGGAAAGAATAGGGTTTTGGGACACTCAAAAACTATACTACATTGTAAGTAGAACAGTTACAATGTGATAGAAATCTTAATAAAAATACTAGTATGGTTAAGAAACATATTAAATTCCTAATAAAGAAATAAAGTAAATATAACCCTTCCTGTAGCTTCTGCTATCTTTATTAATCCTTTATTGTTGCCTCCCTTACTGTTTGTTATTCTTTTTCTAACTTCTTGAATTGACTACTTAATTTATTTATTATAATAATTTCTTATTGAATATGTTTAAGATTATAATTTTCTTCTGGGTATGGTTTTGACCACATTTCATAGGCCTTGATGGGTAGTGTGCTCATTTTTAAATTTTCTAAATATTAAGTGACCTTCTGATTCTTTCTTTGCTTCAATAATTAAAGAGTATTAGAAGCATTTCTTAATTTCTGTAACGATGAACTATTTATTTCCTACTTTTTCTCTTTGATTATTTGAACTGTTTCTGGGAGGAGGTGGGTGGTTTTTAAGCCAGCTCTTACACTATCATAGTACTATCACATTTTCATTACCCTCTTTGTATTAATAACTCCAAATGTCCCTGATTATGTTCCAGATCTCCACATACACTTGCCTTTTAGGCATCTTCTTTTGCGTGTTTATTAGACACCTTCACAATCCACACATTCCTCTCTCCAATGGGCTCTTCCTCTTAAAATCTTATCACCATCTGCCCAAGCCCCCTGAGAATTGTTCTCTACATCTCCATCACCGTCACACTCATACCCTAACGCTAAGTCCTGTTCATTTTGACAGTCTTTTCCAAGTGAACATATGACTTTAAACATACAATTAAAGCTATTCATAATTTGCTATCCTACCAACATTAAATTACAGTTACTTAGGAACATAAGTGAAATGGTTTAAAGTAAGCCTGTAACATACCTGCAAAACACCTTCCTAACTCATACATGCAAATTACTTCTCCATGTAAAGGTCTCATCCCTCTAACCTCTAAGTTACCCTGCTCCAAAAGTGACTCTTCTAAGGCTTACTGTGGTCCAAAGAGAAGGGAGAAAAAGACTGTCAAAAGACTGTATTATCTCCTTCATGTTACTGCTGGCAAAGCTCAACTCAGGCTTTCATCATCTCTCACCTGGCCTCTCACCATAGTTTACTAACTACTTTCCTTCTGTGTCTCTCTCTTCACCTCAGACACACACAGTACCTACCAACTCCATCATCCGCACTACTACCAGATTGATCTGTCTCTAAAACCCTAATCTTATTCTACCACTTTCCTGTTAAAGTATTTCTGTTTTCTGCAAGATTAGATTTTAGCTCCTTACCATGGCATACAATGTCTTTCATAATACAACTGATCTCAAACTTACTATTTAAAGAACATTAAACTACTTGGAATTTTACACATTCTGTTCCCTGTTTGTTAAGTGCTCTTCCACCGCTTTCCTGACTAGTGGCTTCCTTTTTATATTTCAATTCTCATTGTCAACTATACCTTTTCTGAAATGACCTTCCCAAATCTTCCTCTTTCCTTCACTCTTGAACTATTTACTTCCTTCTCTATACCATTTGTGTACCAGTATATTTCAATAATTTGAAAAAATGTAAATGTTTAACTGTATGGTATTATTAATACAAATGGACTTGAGGGCTGTCTACCATGCACATCTGTCCTGGCATATTTCCAATCCACCTGAAGCTCTTTATTGCCCTCAGAATGAAGTCTTGTGTCCTTGCAGCCACACTGAATTGCTTGTAGTAGTACCCTTGGACGTATCTAGACCCTCTTCCTGGAACAGTCTTCCTCTACTTCCTCTAAGGAGCAATTCCTCTTCTTAAGGTCTCAGTTTAGAAGTCACTCCTTTCTCAAGGCTTTCTCTGTCTCAGGCACTAGCCTTGCATGCATTCCCAGTCCCTTCACCTGTGTTATAATTCCCTATTTCCTATTGTTCTTCTCAATAGACTGTAGACTCTGTGACCACAGACACTATATCTTGTCTTGTTCACTGTTGCATCCCACAATCTAATAGTGTCTGGACCAGCAAACACATATGTGTTGAATGAATTAATGAAAATGGAGAAGCCACTGAAGGCCATAAAGTTTGGGAAAACTATCAAAAGAATAAATGTACTTTAACATACAGTAGAGTTCATATTCAGCTGATTGTTTTTACTTGCTTCAGGTGTTAAATTATTTCAGCAGTTCTGCCCTTCAGTATAGGAATTGTTATACATTTGCTTTTGTTGTAAGCATTGTAACATCTTGTTTAGCTGTATTTACCCAACCCTCCATGTGAGGGTAAGTCTTTTCAGCAGAATTATGTCTCCCAATGTAATCTTCCTTGTATATTCTCGTAGCATTCTGTATATAAAATACCTCATTCTGTATTTTAAATATTGCTGAGAGAACGTTTTAATGAAAAAGTTGGAAACAAAATGTGACGCTGTCTGGAACCATCAGCTGTAGACACTGATACTGTCCCGCTCTCTGTAGACGGCGCGAGTCGCGACATCTCCACCTCTTCATGCCGGCCGTGATGGGATTTGTTGCCACTACAACATCAATAGTATATTATCATAATATTGAAACATCAAATTTTCCTAAATTACTTTTAGGTAAGTATGATCCAAGTGTTGTAATTGTTGTTTTTTCCCCCAAGAGCTATTTGTTTTTCTTTTTCCTCATAGTAAATGCTCTCAGCGAGGGTAGGGATTGGAAGGCATGAGAATTCTTCTTTAGTCTCCCATTAAACGTGGAGATGAAGTAAGTTGAGTTATTATAGGCTGTGAAAACTCTATCCCCTCAGGACATCTGATGAGCAAGTCACACCAGCTAGTTCTGCGTGTTTCTGCCTCTGGTTTGGAGGCCTGAGGCATTTTCCGAAGATCCAAGTCTTTCATGGATGCTGTGGGCATGTCATACTCTTCCTAGAGTTGCTCTTGAGGCATCGGGGGCCTCTCTGCAGCGGAGTGTGGTTCACTGCATGCTGAAAACTATACTCTCCTGAGAAGCAGCTGCCCCCAAAGCACAGCCCCTCACATCTACATCCTGCCTAACATTACTTTTTATAAGCCTCTCTTGCCTTCTTGTCCTGTGGAAATCAGAGGCTGTCTAAAGTTTTCCTAATTTTATTTTTTGCTTTATGCTGAAATAAAGAACTCATTCCAAATAGTTACATGTAATACTGTGATCCATCCTTGCATGCCTTGGTGTACACTTTTGTATAGAAAGCTGAGGTGAAGTTACAGAACGTGGATTATGCATGGGCTGCAGGGGACTGTGTGTCCTCTAAAATGGTAGGCAGAGTTGTATGTTTTTGTGTGAGTAAATGTTTACAGTTTTCTAAGGTTCATGGATTTCGTTTGATTGTTATTTGATGAAAATGACATTGACTACTGAATATAGCAGTTAGGAAAAGGAATGATTAAACCACACAAATATTATTTTATTTGTTTATCCAGAGGATATTAAAATTTGAAATGAATAAGTGATACGTGCTGATTATTTAATTCTGTGTTGCGTCACATTATATGATTCAGCAAAGGTAATCAAATAAAAACAAGTTGTCAGGGTTCAATATTAATTTAAAAGGCTTGTCCAAGCCAGAATTATCTTAATAGAAAGCCGTTTGGTATAAAATTGTAGGCAGATATTATTACGGAAATCTTATGTAGATGCCAAAAAAAGGCAACAGCAAAAATACAAATAACATTGGGAATTCAATACTCTTGACATTAAGTTTCTGAAAAACTGATGTGGATATAAAAGTTATAAGATGTAATTAGAAAGGAAATGTGCAATTTAATAATATTTTGAAGGAAATGCAGTCAGAATCCGGCTCTAAATTTTTATGTAGATACAAGACAAAGGGCACAATTTGATCATATTTCTGGAAGGACTTATAGGGTTAAAAGCTAGTCTAACTTTCTTCTTATTTTAGGAGAGAAATATTTGGACCTAGAAGAATCACACATGTTAAGAACCCAGAACTAGTAATTTTGTCCCAACATTATATTACGAACATCACCAAACATACAGAAAGTTGAAAGCATTAGATGAATACTTATTTTTCTACCACCTAGATTCTTCAGTATGCATTTTCTTCTATTTATTTTATCAAATATCTACATCTTTCCACTCCCCTATTCATCCATCAATTCATCTTAATTTTTTGATGCATTTTAAAGTAAGTCACAGGCGTTGCTATTCATCACTCCCTGATTATTTCAGCATGCATATTATTAGCTAAAGTTAAATATTTGTTTGCACTTCTTTTTGTGAGATAAAATTTACATACCAAAGTACAGAAATCTTAATTTGTTAAATGCATACACCTGTATAACCCTATCATGATCTAGAACACTGTCATCATCCATGAAAATTTTCTTGTGCCCCTTACTAATCAATCCTCATTTTCATCTCTGTAGAGGCACATCTAACCGATTTTTTTCTCACCGTGGATTAGAGTTGCCTGTTCTAGAACTTCACATAAATTGAATCATACAGTGTAAACTCTTCTGTGTAAGACTTCTTTCTCTCAGCATGATTTTTGGAGGGTCACCCATAATGTAATATCAATCAGTATTTTGTTCTTGTGATTGTTGGGTTGTATTCTACTGTATAAATATACCACAGTTTTTCCATTCTCTTGTCAGTAGACCCCTGGACTGTCTTCAGATTTTGGCTATCATGAAGAAAAGCTGCTATAAACATGCATGTACAAGTTTTTTGTGAATGTATGTTTTTATTTCTTTTGGGTAAATACCTAGGAATGAAATTGCTGGGTCATAGGGGAGGTACATAAATGTTTATATTTGTAAGAAACCACAAGATTTTTTCTCAAAGTGGTTTATTTTACATGCTTACTAACAGTGTGTGGGAATTCCAGTTGTTTCACATCCGTTTGAAGATCTTGATTTTCTCATTTAGCCATGCTGGTGGGTGTGTACTAATAACACATTGTGGTTTTAATTTGCATTTCCCTGATGACTAATGATGTTGAACACTTTTGATGAGTTTATTGGCCATTTGTTATTTTTGTGAAGTGCATATTCATATCTCCTGCCCACTTTTTATTGGACTGCATTTTTATTATTGAGTTGTAGGAGTAGTTTGTATATACTAGACACTAGCATGTCATCAGACACATGTTTTGAGAATATTTCCCTCCCAGTCTGTGGCTTGCAAACTCATTTACTTAACAGGGTCTTTTGATGAACAGATTTTAATTTTAATGTAGTATCATTTATTATTTTTTCGTGTATAGTTATTGCTCTCTGTGTCTTAAGTCTTTGCCTTCCTTCAAAATATGTTTCCCTCATATTCTCCTGGGTTTTTTAAGAAGCTTTATACTTTCAGTTTTTATTTTTAGGACTGTGATCCAGTTAAAATTGGTTGTGTGTATGGTATATGAGGTTGGTGTCAAGGTTCTTTTCTTTCCAAATATATAGCTGTGTTTGAGCACCATTTGTGGAATAGACTTTCCGTTTCTCATTGGATTTCTTGGGGAACTTTGAAAAAATTAAAGCAAATGACTTTAAGTATGATCTATTTCTTGGCTCTATATTTTCCATTCCTTTGATACAGTCATGGATTTTTATGCCATCACTATTCTGTCTTGATTACTGTAGCTTTGGAGGTCTTGAAGTCATGTATTACGATCATACAGCTTGTTTTCTTTGTTTTTCTCCCAAGGCTGTTTTGGATACTTTAGTTCTTTTTTATTACCATATACGGGTTAGAATCAGGTCGTCAGTTCCTACTTTAAAAAAAAATTCCTTGGGGAGCTTATGATAGGGATCGCCCTGAATGTACAGAACAATTTGGGGGAGAACTGACATCTTAAAAATGTTGAGTCTCACAATTCATTCTTTACTTTTTTAGGTCTCCTTTCATTTCCTGTAGCAATATTTTATAGAGATGTAGGGATCTTTCATGTCTCGTTAAAATTATTATTAGCTTTTTTGTTTTACCACTGCTGTTATAAATGGAAGTGTATTTAAAATTTTATTTTCCAATTGTTTCTGCCAGTGTGTAAAGTACAACAGGTTTTTTATATTGACCTTGTATCTTGCTACCTTGGAAATTCACTCATCACTTTTCATTATTGCTCTGTAAGTTTTTTGGGATTTTCTATATAAACAAACATACCATCTGAAAGTAGAGACAGTTATACTTGTTTCTTTTCAAACTTTATGCTTTTTTTTTCTTTTTCTTGCTATATTGCACTACGTAGAACCTCCAGTAAGATGCAGAATAGACATGGTGAGAGTGAAATCCTTATCTAGCTCCTGATGTTAGGGGAATATAATCTTTCATACTTAATTATAAAATTGATTATAGGCTTTTTTTTTTTTTTTTTTTTTTTTTTGCGGTACGCAGGCCTCTCACTGTTGTGGCCTCTCCCACTGCGGAGCACAGGCTCCGGAAGCGCAGGCTCAGAGGCCATGGCTCACAGGCCTAGCCGCTCCGCGGCATGTGGGATCTTCCCGGACCGGGGCACGAACCCGTGTCGCCTGCATTGGCAGGTGGACTCTCAACCATTGCGCCACCAGGGAAGCCCTAAGCTTTTTATATAAGACCTTATCAAGTAAGTTTTTTTCTATGCAAAGCTTTGCTTTCTCAAGGGTTTCTTTTTTTAGTCATGATAAATGTTGAATTTTATTGAAAGACTTTTTCTTCCTGCATCACTTGTAGCAATTATATTTCTGTTGTTTCTGCTGATGTACATTGATTGGTTTTTCAAATGATAAAGTAATTGAGCATACTGGGCTAAGCCATACATTGTCATGATTTGTTATCCACGCTACATATTGCTAGAGTTTGTTAGGGTTTTTTACATTTATTGTAAGGGATATTGGTCTGGGTTTTTTTTTTTTTTTTTCTCACAATAGCTTTGTCAGGCTTTTATATGCTGGGATACACAGATGAATTGGAAAATGTTCTCTATTTCTCTGTTTTCTGAAGGACATTGTGTGAGATTAATTTCATTTCTTCCTTAAATGTTCAGTAGAATTCACCAGTGAAGTCATCTGGACCTGGAGTTTTAACTAAGGAGGGATTTTAAATTATAAATTTATTTCTTTATTATCGACTCTTCAGAGTATCTGTTTCTTCTTATGGCAGTTTTGGCAGTTATAGTTTTTGAGAAATTTTCCTTTGTTTTCTGAAATTACACAAGCTTATTTTTATTTTACTTTTTTTTTTAGATTCAAGGGAAGTTATCTTTATTTTCTTAACTTTTTATTTTATATTGGAGTATAGTTGATTAACAATGTTGTGATAGTTGATAGTTCAGGGGTACAGCAAAGTGATTCAGTTATACATATACATGTATCTATTCTTTTTCAAGTTCTTTTCCCATTTAGGTTGTTAGATAATATTTAGCAGAGTTCCCTGTGCTTTACAGTAGGTCCTTGTTGATTATCCATCTTAAATATAGCAGTGTGTACATGTCAGTCCCAAACTCCCTAACTATCCCTCCCCCTCATCCTTCCTCCCTGGTGACCATAAGTTCATTCTCTAAGTCTATGAGTCTGTTTCTGTTTTGTAAATAAGTTCATTTGTATCTTTTCCTTTTAGATTCCACATATAGAGAAAATTTCTATTTCATCCAAGTTTTTGGATTTATTGTCATAAAAGTTGTTCAGGATATTCCCTGATCATACTTTTTAAGTACATAGGATATGTAGGGGTAACTCTTCTTTTATTCCTAATATTGGTAAATCTGTGTTGTTTTCCTGATCAGCCTAGCTGGGGACTTATGAATTTTCTTGATCTTTTCAAAAAAATCAACCTTGTTGGATTTGTTCATTTTCTCAGTTATTCATTTTCTATTTTATTGCCTTTTTACAGTTATCTCTCATCTTTTTATTTTGTTCATTGTTATTTCCTTAGCTTTTAAGGTGGAAGCTTAGGTCTTTGATTTTGGACCTAATTTTTTCTAAAATAAATATCTAAAGCCATAAATTTTCCTCTAAGTATTATTTTAGTTGCAATTCTTAATTTTTTAATCTGTAGTATTTTCCTTATAACTTAGTTGAAATGTTTTCTAATTTCCCTAGTGATTTCTTTTTTAACATGTGGTTAATTAGAAATGTATTTTTTTTACATCTTTATTGGAGTATAATTGCTTTACAATGGTGTGTTCGTTTCTGCTTTATAACAAAGTGAATTGGCTATACATATATCCCCATATCTCCTCCCTCTTGCATATTGTTTAATTTCCAAATATTTGGAGATGTCTAGATATCTTAGTGTGTGGAAAAATCCAGAGGTTACCTCCATTATCTCTGCCTGGTGTTCACATTCTGTATACTTTGAGTGTGAGTGGACCTGTGACTTGAGTGTGAGTGGACCTTGAGTGACTTGAGTATGAGTGGACCTGTGACTTGCTTCCAGCCAATAAGGTTTGGCAAAGATGAAGATACCAAATCTGTTGAGACTGTAGCCCTAGTCCACACCTGGATTGCAGCCTTGATTCACAGAAACTGTGAGATAATAAATGTGTGTTGTTTTAAATTTCTAAACCTATCATAATTTGCTAAACAGCAATAGAAAAGTCAATATGCTTATTCTTGATTTTTAATTTAACTTCATCGTGATCAGAGAACGTTCTTTATATGATTTCCATGATTTTCAATTTATTGCTTCTTGTTTTCTGAGTGAGTATATAGTGTGTACGAGTACCATGTGAATTTAACAATAATGTAGATTTTGCAGAGGTGGTGTATTTTTATAATATTAAATATTAGTCTTATACATATAAAGTAGTTCAAGGTGGTTGATAATGTTCAGACTTTCTAAATCTTCATTAGGCATATGTGTATTTTTTATTGTCTTTATGAAAAATGACACAGTTATCATAATTAAAAGTTTAAAATTTTCTGATAGTACTCTGTCTTGAAGTCCATTTTATCTGATACTAATATAACCACTCCGGGTTTCTCATGCTTCTTGTTTTCCCTGTATAGCTTTTTCCACCCACTTATTTTCAATCTACTGTTTCTTTATATTAAGGTGAATCTCTTTAAATAGCACGTAATTTGGTCCACTTATTTGTTCCAAATCCATTCTGACAATCCCTGTATTTTAAGCTAAAAAAAAAGATATAAGTTTCTATGCCAATGTTCAGTTATTTCTCTCTAAGGAAGTTGTGATCACCCTTAAACTTTCTGGTTTTGATAAGTGCTGTCCAAGCGGGATTGTCTTATGTGTATTTTAGATTTCTTCTTGCTCATCTCATATTCATTTGTACTGAGCTTTATTCAAAGTTCAAAGTATACTGGATCCTTGATGACAGATTTCTAGGAAAGTCTGTGCTTTCATCTCATATTTCTGCAAAATGCTGGCTGTGGTTATGAGATGATATAGATCCCTACTTTTCTGACCTACTTGTGGTCTAGTTTGCTCTATAGGATCAGTGTTCTTCTCTGTGTACTGTGAATGCCTGTGGTGTTTTAAACCATTTGGGTGAGAAGAGTCACTTAACTTACCTGAATTCTGATCGGTAAAGCAGAAACCCTATTACATTGCTACATAGATTCCATAATAATTCCAGGATAACACCCCTGGCAATTGCAACATACTTACTAATGGATAGGTTACACAGTTTGTTAACTCTTTATATAATCAGGGCTTCTTAAAACACAAGACCAAAATATAAAGTCAACTTTAAAGTCTATAGAATTAATTACATGTTAAGTTCTGAAGAGTATAGTCTGTCCTATTTACATGTCTTCTTATATCTGCACATCTATCCCACATAATCAGAGTGGAAGCACTAATATTTTAAAGTCATTATCATACTTCCAATTCAAAACTCCAAAAGTACACTAAAGCGTATCTGTTGTTTTGTTAACAAATAAAATTATCTGGAAATAGAATATCTTAAATTGTCCTTGTCAACACTGTATGTATATTGAAATTTCAGTGAAGCTTTAAAAAATAGCAGTGAAAGATTGTATCTTTTCTTTTTACTTTTTATTTTTTCAGCCTTATTCCTGTATTGGGTAATGGCCTTTATCACGAAAACTATAAAGTTGGTCAAATACTGGCAGTCTGGTTGGGGAGTATCAGACCTGCGTTTCTGCATCACAGGCATAATGGTCATTTTGAATGGACTCCTGATGGCTGTGGAGATCAATGTCATTCGCGTCAGGGTAGGTATCTAGTGATTTTTGTATAGTTACTGGAGTTCAAAACCTGAATATTAAAGATCATTGTCAGTTAAGAATCAGTATTTAAGAGGATAAACAGTGAAATATCATCTATGTGTATAAATATAAAATTGAACTAATTACTAAGTTTCAGACCATTAATGTTCCCCAAATCTCAGTGTGACCCTGGAATCTATTTACTGTATTCATTCATAAATATTCATCAAGTGCCTATGGTGTGCCAAACATTATGCTGCGTCTATATTATAGATGAAACTGTTTTCATCAGGTAGTTCCATCATCCATGATTGGTCCAAAGCAAACCTGGCTTAATCAAATTAGTGTATTCGTAGAGATTTTGAATGGAAAAGAAAATAACCTAATCCCGTTTGCTCATTTCATTGGTGAAGAAACTTCCGTAGGTATAACTCTAGCTTTATAGCCAAAGTAATATGGTCAAGTCTCATACCTGGTCTGTGATTACAAACCTATTGTACTTCCCGCCACATAACGCTGCCCGTTATATAGTGTGATATACTAGTGACTGAGTTTTCAATGTTCATTTTCCATCAGAGCACTCTGAATTTGCTGTGAATGACAAGATACATGTTGCAATGGGTAGTGGAAACAGCGAACATTAGCCAGACCACAAATTAACAGAGTGACTCAACAGTGGTGTTGATAACACATTTAAGCAATCTGCACGATGTAAAAATATTCATTTAGTTGAATCTACCACTAAGTATCATGAAATATCGTGAAAGGATATCACGAAAGATTGATTTTTAGTGATAACTCTCTTTTAAAGGGGTAATTGATTTTTAGCATTGGCCCAAGTGTATTAAGTGTGAAATTCTGGAATTTAATTAGAATGTTTTCACAACGAAAGGGATTTTTTTTTTCCTCAGAAGGATATTTCAGAAAGGGATGGAAAGAAGTATGAAAATATAAATTTTGGCCTCATGAAATGAAAATGTAGAAAAGGTTAAAATTTTATTTTTAGTATGTGGAAAAAGAGGTTGTTATCCTGTGGAATTTTTCTTGCCACAGAGATATGTGTTCTTCATGAATCCTCAGAAAGTAAAGCCTCCTGAAGACCTCCAGGATCTGGGTGTGAGATTTCTTCAACCGTTTGTGAATTTACTGTCAAAAGCAACATACTGGTGGATGAACACGCTCATCATATCTGCTCATAAAAAGCCTATTGATCTGAAGGCAATTGGAAAATTACCAATAGCAATGAGGGCGGTAACAAATTATGTTTGTTTGAAAGATGCATATGAAGAACAAAAGGTAAGTTAGTATCTGTTTTTCATGTCCGTGATTGTAGAGAATGGGCCTGTTAATATAAAGCCTTAATAATAATAATACCTACAGTTAAGGAAGAGCAGATTTTCTCAATCTGTCTTTCCCAGTAGTTTTGAGTCATGTTAACTGGGCTGCTGAGAATATACCAGAAGAGCCTATGAAATATGGTGTGTGAGTTGCCCAGTCACTACATGAGGAGGGACAGAGAGAACACTGTCTTTTCTCTAGGACCTAAGAATTAAGTTCAATAATTGTGTATGTCTAATCCTTGCCACCATATATTAATAATGCATGGAATTTTTATTGTCTTTTTTCAGGTATCTTGTCAATAATTTTGTTATTTAAAGGGAAAGTATCCATGAATAACTTTTGAGAAACTAAAACCCTTAAATTAATTATTAATTAAAATTTGGATTCTGTGTTTCAAAATTGGGGAACTAAATTAAATAAAGGGGCATCACCTACCTACTCCACGTATCATGCTACCTATCTGGCAAAATTGGTTTCTTCTTGTATTTTCTCTGGGTATTTATAATTGCTTTTAAAAATTTAAATATCAAAATCTTTGGATATTTTCAATTTGTCTTGTTATCATTCTGAGTAGTTCTGTGTGAGAGCCACCGTGGAAGATGTATTTTATATTGCTATCACCTACAGATATTATTGTAATTAAAAATAGGAGTATTTACACCAACATTGGAAGGGAATTGGGTATGATGGATCAATTAAAGAGTTTTTGGCTGTTCTAAGTCAAGATCAACAAAGCATTTATGGTAAATGATGAAAATGACCTCTGTTTTGTGTCAAAAATGTGTGTTATGAAATTAATATTGCAGGAAATGGTTACTACAAACGAACCTGACTCACCTCTCTGGTTTCACCTCTGGGAAAAGTATTGCATAATATATATATATATTTTTTTGCGGTACGCGGGCCTCTCACTGTTGTGGCCTCTCCCATTGCAGAGCACAGGCTCCGGACGCACAGGCTCAGCGGCCATGGCTCACGGGCCCAGCCCCTCCGACTGGGGCACGAACCCGTGTCTCCTGCATCGGCAGGCGGACTCTCAACCACTGTGCCACCAGGGAAGCCCTTCATAATATTTTAAAAACTTCTTTTCTAAAGCAAAGATGAACGCTATAGCCTAAGCATAGCTTAAATTTTCTGACTGCTGTTTATAATACAGAGTCACTTGAACTCAGTGTGAATGTCTTTTATCAATAAACTTTAAAAACTAACTGAATTATTCATCTCACAGGGAGTTGAATATGAAACACGACTGAACTGTAATGCATTGAGTTAGCTTCTTTGCCCCAATGAAGAAACTCTATCTACTTCCTCTCCAAGATGTAATTATAATTGTTCAGGTCTTAAAATCTTTTCAGCACATGATTATAGAAGTGTGAAGCCATGAGTTGGCTTAAGCAAATATGCCATTCTTCATTCTGCATTTCTTTGAGGAATAACTAGGAAACACAAGTCTAATGTAACTTTTAAAAAATTATTGACCCCCATTTATGGAGATGGGAAATACCTGGAGAAGAAACAATTTGAAGTTGGATGATCTCTTTTGTTTAGCTTGTAACTTGATAGGTGAATCTCTTGTGATCTGGTGACTTCAGAAATCTTAACTAGACTGTCAATAACCTGGACCTTTGTATTTTACTATTTTCTTTTCCATACAGTGTTATTTGGTAATATTCATGACAAATTTATTC
The DNA here is from genome assembly GCF_003676395.1 of Aethalodelphis obliquidens. Lineage (NCBI taxonomy): Eukaryota > Metazoa > Chordata > Mammalia > Artiodactyla > Delphinidae > Aethalodelphis > Aethalodelphis obliquidens. The sequence continues at coordinate 10,846,698 of NW_020837980.1, forward strand.
ATTTTCTAAATCAAAGGGAATTAAAATTAGTTTGGTCTTAAGAATTTGGGGTCATCCTTTGACAACGAAAAATAATACAAAATGTGTGAAAAACTGGCCTGGTTACTCTTCATTCTCTCTATTTCATTAAAACACATTCAGTAGTTATTGTTTACAAAGGATGCAAGGATACCAGACTCTATGTACCGTATTGAAAGGGATTCAGTAACATTTATTTTTAATCTTTTAAAATATAAGAAATATTGGAAGAGATGTCCATAGTTCCTAGGATTAATTGCTGCTCTATTATTTTATTATGGTTCCTCAAGGTTTTTTTTTTTTCTTTCAGAAAAAAGTGGCCGAGCATCCAAATCGGACTCCATCTATATGGCTAGCAATGTACACAGCTTTCGGGAGACCCATTCTACTTAGTAGCACATTTCGTTATCTTGCTGACTTACTGGGTTTTGCTGGACCTCTCTGTATTTCTGGAATCGTTCAACGTGTGAATGAAACCCAGAATGGGACAAATAACACAACAGGAGTAAGTTTGTGGTGCTTTTGAAAGGAAACATATTATTGGCAAATTTCTTTATACTTGTTACTTTTTTAAAATGCAGTTTTATGAGCCATTCAAACAGGCTTATTTACAGAGAATTGAATGCTTTTTAAAAGAAAGAAAACAATAATTTTCCTTGTAGAGAAAAACATGAGTGTATGTATTCAATGAATGGATGTGGCCAACAAAATTATTTCTCAGATTGAGAGACTATAAACATTTAATAAGCGTTTACTGTGTGCTGGAAACGATGCTCAGAAATTTCCTATTGATTATTTTATTAGATCTTTATAGCAATTCTGTAAAGAATTTTCATGCATGAGTACATGAGGGTGGCTGAGTCACTTTTTTAGAGGCCTATGACCAATGATATCGGCAATGTGATTTGTAGTGTGTACTTTTACCTTTTCCTATATAGTAAAAGCCATCATCCTGTTTCACAGTTATCAGGGCCAGTCACATTATACTTTTATTAGATATTATGTTACTGTTGGGGACTATATAGTATAAATTATTTGCTGTTATAAATTTATATCTTATATTTCCTGTTCTTAAGAAAGTCTGCATCATGAACTTCCTACCTAGTTTCTTTCTAAAATAAGAGTTGATTTCCCTAACTAGAGTTTCACATATAGAAACTCTAGTCCCGATGAATCAATTTTCCTTTTCTATTCTCTCAATCTAATTTCCTGTCCTCTTTTCTTTACCTTTTTTTTTTTTTTTTTTGCGGTACGCGGGCCTCTCACTGCTGTGGCCTCTCCCGTCGCGGAGCACAGACTCCGGACGCGCAGGCCCAGCGGCCATGGCTCACGGGCTCAGCCACTCCGTGGCATGTGGGATCCTCCCGGACCGGGGCACGAACCCGCGTCCCCTGCATCGGCAGGCGGACTCTCAACCACTGCGCCACCAGGGAAGCCCTTCTTTACCTATTAAAATTGTACACATTTTCAAAGCCTGCAGTAAATGCTGCATCTTCGGTGAAACTTTTTCTGCTTGTCCTCGTTGGAATTTGACTCTCCTTGGTACCCTTCTAACACGTTGTTCACTTTGCGTTGACACTTACCATAAATGCTATTTATAATGAAGCAGGTTATTTATGGATATACTTACCTTTCTAGGTTGTGAGCTCTTTTAAACAGAGCAACTAAGAACAGTTCCCATTTGTGCCCACAATGCTTAGCCCAGTTCCTTGCATATATTAGTGCTCAATTGTAATAGAGGTGAACCAGATATTTTACCATTGAATACACGTTTGTGATGTTTTGTCCCTAGTAGCCTGATTTACATACAGATATCGGAATTCCACATAGAATTCCATCATCCCTCTCCCTTACACATATTAACCATGTATTTTTCTGAGAAGGAAGACACTTACACATTTGTATGTATCCCCAGGAAAGAAGAGGAAGGGGACCAGAAGTAGAATTTAACGGATCTAAACCATAAAAACTGAAGAGTGCCCAAATTGACATGTGTTGATTTGAGTGTTGCTTTTCCCTTACTTCTAACAAACAAGTTACCATATGCTAGTTACAAACAAAAAGCAATCAATCTGTATATTCTTATGATGACTTAAGTCATAATCTGACTAAAACAGTTTTTCGTAAGTTGTGTTTTGTCACTGAAAGTGTCATGTGGGTGAAATAAATAGCCAAATTATGTATTTTATAATTTATTTCATTATATGAATTCAGATAGATGAAGATCAGAAAAAGTCAACTCTGTAGAATTATTTTAAATTAATAAGGCTATGGAAATTGTACTTTAGTTTCATTGGTCTTGGAAATTTTATTTTTGTCCCATTGGTCTTTCTGACCAACTCTCAGCTTTGTAGCTTCTACTTCTAAATTACAGTCTAAACTAACTTCTATCTTGGTTTACTATTCTCCAGTTAACTAAGGTAGACTATATCTTTGTAGAAAATGTATTCAACTTAAAAAATTTTTAATGTACCTTTTTTCCTACAAATGCCTTCAGGCATTTCCAGCCATCTTAATCATCAATTTGGGAATTTTTACATTGAACTGGTTTGTATTTGTATCTGTGGATATTATGAGGAAAACCCAAAATTGCCTTGCTGTGCCTCATTCCATCGCTGTACTATAGACATTGAATTTTTATATTTAACAACCATGTATTGTTTAATGCATGCAAACTGTATACCAGTATATGAACAGTTTTAATTTATATCTTTTTTTCTTTTGGGATAAGACTTCAGAAACCCTCTCATCAAAGGAATTTCTTGAAAATGCCTATGTTCTAGCAGTTCTTCTGTTCTTGGCTCTTATTCTGCAAAGGACATTTTTGCAGGCTTCCTACTATGTAACCATAGAGACTGGCATTAATCTCCGTGGAGCCCTGCTGGTACGTACAAGCTTTGAATGATCTTGGCCTCTTGAAAATGCCACATACCATCCAGTGATAGGAATGGTAGAGGCTTCAGTTTAGTTTTTTCCTTCCATTTTCACTGTGATATTATGACATCAACACTTCTAGGATCTAATGAATAAAAAAGAACCACAGAGCTAATTAATAAACCCACTGAGAATTAAAAATAATACTTATAATAATATATTAAAATATTTTGAAATGTTGCATTTATTTATTTCTGTTACTATTTGTTCCAGAGATTATGTTTAAATTTGAATATATGTTTAGATTATATCACAAGAAAAAATAAGTTTCTCTTTAGTTGAGGACTGAAAGTAACAATACTGAAATGAAAATAATGGTTGACTTAAGAAGATGGCATTATAGGGTTTTTCTCCTTTTTTTCAAAAATTTTTAAAAAGTTATTTTTTTCAATGAAAATAAATAAGCATAATGTTGATTATTAAGTTTAGAGCTTCAAGTACGTTTCTTTTTTTTTTTTTTTTCAGGCCATGATATACAATAAAATCCTGCGGCTTTCTACATCTAATTTATCCATGGGTGAGATGACCCTGGGTCAGATCAATAACTTGGTTGCCATTGAAACCAATCAACTCATGTGGTTCTTGTTCCTGTGTCCCAATCTATGGGCTATGCCTGTTCAGGTAGGTCAATATAAGTAAGGTTCTTATTTGCAGAGGAAAAAAGAACAAGAAGATATCAGTTTTAAAATTTATTGTTTGTTTTTTCATTTGTAATGGAAATCCAAATCCATGTGCATATCATTCATAGTGCTTGGCACAAAGATTTAGAATATGCTATGTTTTATTTTATCAAAATGTGTTTATACACAGATCAACTAGGTAGCTGCCTACATGGTGTAATTTAAAATGCATCAAAAATTCCAGGCTGCCTCTAAATGACTGCGTCAGAGGTGACCTGAAGGGAATTTTCATTTTGATTGGAATTCCCAAAGAGCCTAATTGATTAGTCACTAAACTGATGTGCCATTGCCTCCAGAAGGTCACTAATAAGCTGTTATCATTGGCATATAGGCATGGTTAAAGGCTTTAACTGTATGGATACAATTCATTAGTTGACATCTTGAGCTGTGATAAACTGAGCTATTGGGAAATTGAAAAAAAAAAAAACAACAAGAGAAGATAACAGGGTTAAAACCTGAGTTTTAAAAAAAGAAGAAGAAGGTGGCAAACCGGAGAGGCTAGGCCTACATGGTTCAGTCTTCAGTTTGGGAAATAAATTTAAAAAGGGAAGTAAGGTAAGATGGGGCACCAACATTAGCTTCTCCACGGTTTTAGTTAGACCTACCCTTTTTGTCATTAAGTGACTTCTGGGGTCATTGAGGAGCTGACAAGCTCAGATCACTTAGTCCACAAACAACTATCTTGTTCTCTTACATAATGATGCTGGTTCTTACTTTCTATCCCCCTTGCCTTGAAAAGCTAATACAGTTCCAAGAGAATATGGGATGTTAAATTTATGGCGGGTGACAACATTTTCTAGAAAAATTTTGTGTTCTTTTTAAAAATTTGAAGCCTGTTTCAGGTTGAAAGCATCCTTGGGACCCCTCTGCAACTTCGTGCAGTAAATTGGTTCGGTACCAGTTGCACACATCATGACACTAAAAATAAATTCCAGCTATTTAGCCTTCGCCAGATAAATCATAGTAAAACTCAGCTGTCACAGTTGAGCTGACTTCCAAATACACTTAATCTAATAATTAAGAAACACTGTCATTTCACTAAAAAAATCCTTTCATGCAGTGGTCCCCACACCCCTATTCTTTTTCCCCTTGCCTTGTATTTTCCCTGCTAGATCATAATGGGCGTGATTCTGCTCTACAATTTGCTTGGGTCCAGCGCGTTGGTTGGTGCTGCTGTCATTGTGCTCCTGGCGCCCATTCAATACTTCATTGCTACAAAGTTGGCAGAGGCTCAGAAGAGCACTCTTGTAAGTAACATCTTTTGGAAACTTTATTAGGAAAATCTAGTCATGCGGTTTTATTTTTAAAATATAGGAAATTAATACATACCACTCAGGATTATTTGGAAATCATTATATTTCATTTCAGTTCTTAGGCAGCAAATGGGAAATTTCTGGGCTGCTCAACAATTTTTAAAAGTGGATTTGACATCTAAGACGGAACGATCTTAGACTGTAAATGCAAGAATCCCAATGCCTGATGTTTTCACAAGTCATGATGTGATGAGGCTTTGGATCTTCTTGTAGGTCACTTACCTATACTTACGGGTACTAGAGAACCCACTTATGGGTACTTTAGATTACACGTACATTGGATGTCAATTACTGACATGGTAGAAATGGATCGAGGAACAAATAAAGGGTCAGATTTGGCGCTTCTGAAATTAAATGTCCCTAGGGTTGAATCAGACCATGTGATGAGCTATGGAGTTACACTGAAGTGTTTCAGTGGCAGCTGCTCTGCCTGAGTATGTTCGTGGTCAACTTGGCAAGCAAGAAAAAGCTTCATTATTGACCCTTTCTGGCTTCAATTTGCCATGAAATCATTTTATTTGAGCAAGAATTGGCTTCTTTTAAAGAAATATTTGCAAATAATAAAATTGTTGACAGCATGTTTAGAAATAAAGTTTGATTAAATATGAGCAAGGTCTGTAAATCAGGCGTGAAGTGTAGGGATGCTGCCACTGGTGGACTGTTTCCCAAGTTGGTGTTTCTACCGTGACAAGCAAGTCTCATGTCACACAAGTGGTCTTTATCACTTGTTTTTCTGCCGCTTCTGACGAGGTTCCTTATTATTTCTGTCTGAGCCATCTACCCTCTTTACTCCAGGACACGAATACAGAAAGGTGTGGAAGAGGGACACAAAGAGGGGACATGACAAACCAACATCTGACTTTCATTTAGCCATTCATACTGATTCGTTCACTCACCAAAGCAGTCATTGATAGGCCCTTAAGACCCTCAAGAGACAAAAGGGTGAATAAAATCAGATCATTTGCTAATGCCGTTTGCAGCAACATGGACGCAGCCAGAGATTATCATACGAAGTGAAGTAAGTCAGCGAGAGAAAGACAGATATCATATGATATCACTTATATGTGGAATCTAAAAGATGACACAAATGAACCTATCTATGAAACAGAATCAGGGACATAGAGAACAGACTGATGGTTGCCAAAGGGGAGGGGTTGGGGGAGGGATGGAGTGGGAGTTTGGGGTTAGCAGATGTAGCATTTATACATAGAATGGATAAACAACAAGGTCCTACTGTAGAGCACAGGGAGCTATATTCAATATCCTATGAGAAACCATAATGGAAAAGAATATAAAAAAAGAATGTGTATATGTATAGCTGAACCACTTTTCTGTACAGCAGTAATTAACACAACATTGTAAATCAGCTATACTTCCAAAAAAATCAGATCATTTGCTGCTTTTGCTTCCTTCTATCAGCCTTTTGCCACTCTGCAGATCCTTTTGAGAGTTCACAGGTGATGTTGCACTTTCCTAGTAATTCTAATGTAAGGTTTGGAGGAAACTGAAACAGTTGACAAAAGAGAGGCTTTTGGGTCTGCTACACATCTCTTTACAGTTAATCCGAGTGGTTAGCAATCAATACCTCTAAGTTAGGCCTTACACAAGAGCTTGTGAAGAAGGAGGTGGAGATTTCTTGACGTTAAAAACAATAGGCTTGGTTTCAATAAGTGTCTTATGAAGACTCAGTGTGAGCACACACAATACTGTACCCTCACATTCCCAGATCAGAAGCAAACTGACTTTTCTTATATTCATTGTTTCTCTTTTCCTAAGTATGAGGGATAGTTCTGAGGGGAGAAAGAAATGATTCAGATATTAGAAGGAGCCATTGGAAGCCTCTTTATCATTTCCCTACATGTCTGTGTGTGTTATCTGCAGATATTATTCAAGGAAATCACGTGAAACTTAAGAAACTGCTTTTATTTAAACCAAAGCAACAGAGGCATAAACAGTTTTTTAGGTGGAAAGAAATTTGAGGCCGTCTCATTCAACTCTTCATTTTCACACTGGAGGCAGCAGTACAGAGAGTTTCATTGCTTCTCCCGGGAATCTCACAGCCATCATTAGACTCAGAGCCAGGCAGAAATCACGCTCTCCTCAATCCCTATCTAGCATGTGGTATTGCCTCTCTGATTCACTTGGATGCAGCTTGCATTGTTTTTTATTCCTTTCTTTTATAGGATTATTCCACTGAGAGACTGAAGAAAACAAATGAAATATTGAAAGGCATCAAACTTCTAAAGTTGTACGCCTGGGAGCACATCTTTTGCAAGAGTGTGGAAGAAACAAGAATGAAAGAACTATCCAGTCTCAAAACCTTTGCTCTTTATACATCACTCTCCAGTAAGCTGCTGTTGCTCTGAGGACCACCAAAAAGCATGTGGTCTGTTCACTTTAACTTGTGATCATTGAGGCATCCTGGGCATCAGAGGAAGCCCATTTATTTTCTCCATTTGTGTGGTCCAATAGCCGCTCGCCACACGAGGTTATTTAAGTTTAAAGAGCAGAGTTAGGACAAGCTAAGAGTCAAGTAGACCTGAATTCAGTTCTTTACAAATGTGTGTCTTTGCCATGTTACTTGACATCCGAAATCCTTGGTTTCTTCATCTGTAAAATGGGGATGGTGATGATTAGTAGTACTGATAATTGAAACCCTCTTATCAGTTACAGTTGGGATGCATCATGGGTTTTCAGTAAACATTTATTTAAATTGATTTGACTGTAATACTGTTGATCTTCTTGTCCCCAGACATCCTTAAAAATTATGTGAGGTTGTCTTCCCTGTCTCTTTGGGAGTTTATGTTATTATGTTTCCTCGAAGATTGCATGTGAAATGCCAGTTTTGAAAATTGAGGAGAAAACAGTGTCAGCATTTCCAGTTGAAAGAAGCCAAACTGCATTCACATAAAATCCTCTTTTCCAATACACTTTCAAGACTTTTTAAATACAAAGCATTTTCTCCACAACTCTAATTTTTAAAAAGCAATTGCTACAAAAATATTGTTTTTTTTCTCAGAGAGTGACACTGAATGCTCTCAAGAATAATGAGTTCGTGTTAGTACAATTCTTCTGAACTTAGCCAAACTACTCTCACTAATATTTGATTTAGTTTGTGTGTCAGTTTTGCTCATTTCTATTGTTCCCCAGACCTTCAACAACTTAAAGTTTTGGAGGTTTATAGATTGTTTCCTTTGAATTCTAAACTACTCGAGTCCTTAGAGATTATAAACATTACTTTTGTGAAATGGATTTAAGGAAAATATTTGGTTTATATAGCTCATTTATTCTAGCCCTAATGCTGAATACATTAGAAATGAAATGGGGAGGAGATTTATCTTCCAGCTCCGCACCACTGCTAATATGGTGTCAAAACGCTAGAAGATGGAATGATCGATATTCACTTGCTTATATGATAGTGCTCTAAGCTGCTGGCTCCTACAATATATTTCTCTCTGCAGTGGACTGAAGTTCTCGTGGCGAGGATGGATACAGCCAGAAATAATGATGATAATAATGATAATAACAAAAATATATTGAGATACTCAGCCAATTATTGCCATAAGTAGCTTTACATATATCGTCCTATTTAATCCTCACAACAGCCCAATGATTTTGATTCTTTTTTTTGGGTCACGCCACATGACTTGCAGGATCTTAGTTCACTGGCCAGGACCAGGATCGAACTCAGGCCCCAGCATTGAAACTGCAGCGTCCTAACCACTGGACCGTCAGGGAATTCCCCAAAGATTTTGATTCTGTTATTACCTTCATTTTGCAAATTAAAAGATTAAGGTGGAGAGAGCTTAAGTAACTTGAATTTCCCCCAAATCATCCAGCTACTAAATGGCAGAGGTGGGTTGTTAACTCACCTTAACCCAGTTATGTAAGATTTGGGTTGGTTTTTGAAAGTCAGAGACAAAAGAGAAGAGGACAGAGGAGGCCATACTGAAAAGGAAAACAAGAAATCATGATGGTGAAAACGCATAATCATGTTTTTATGATTATAGGCAGCAGGAATTCTTGTATCAGGCGTGTAAAGTTCCACTTAACACCACTTCCAAGTTTTCCGATTTGGTTAACGTATGGTGTTGGTGGTGGTGAAGAGCTTCCAGTATCTGAGTTGAATGGACCTGGCTCTAAATCTCAATTCTGCCACTTCATAGCAGTATGGCTTTGACAAAGTTACTATTTCTATCCTCCAAGCCTCAATTTTTTCATGTGTGACAGTGGAAAATAACAATCTCTACCATGTAGGATTGTAGTAAGGATTAGAATAGATTAAGGAATGCTGCAAATGTTGATTGACTTGTTGATTGACTCTATTCCAGGCACTACCTCAAGGGCTTCCTACTCATTGTTTTGTATAACGCACCTGGCAAGTGGGCTAGTGTTCAATAACCTCCCTCAGTTTCCTCCTCTAAAAATTGGTGTAATAAGAATAATACCTTTCTCACAGGTATATTGTGAGGGTCAAATGAGGCAGTGGACGTGGCACTTTTCTGTCACTGTTAAAAATATTTTGTAAATAGTATTTGCAGAGTACCATAAGTTTAGACCAAAAAAAAAAAAAGAAAGAAAAATGTCAACTGTGTAACATAGTGGTTACTGTTGGGTCTTAGAGTGCAGGCGGATCTGAAATGAAATCCTGCCTCAGCAACTTGTCTGCTATACATCCTTGGTCGGCATTTGGTGGCGTCTTGGTTTCCTCATCAGGAAGTTGGGCTGTATTAAGCATACCTGGGGGAATTAAATAAGATAATGTATGTAATGTGTTTAGAAAAGCACCTGAAACATAAAAGCGCTCAATCTGTGGTATCAGAAAATATTGAAAAGCAAAGTTAAACAGGATAAATACTAATAAAACTGAAGATCCATCTTTATGATCAGTGTTCTTGCCACTGGAGATCATATCTGAGGGCAAAAGAGATTCTGTTAAATCATTTCCTAATCTCCACTGCCAAATGGTCATGTGCTGTTCATGGATTTCATTTTTTGGCGAAAGACAAGGATACGATTTTATTTTTTCTCTCTTCACTTTGATAGAGTTTTGTATGGAGAAGTGGGAAGAACATGAAGCTTTTGACTAGAAAGGTCTGGGTTTTATCCAAGCTCTGTCATCTCCTAGTTTGGAATCCTGCCTGTTACTCATCTTTCCTAAGTTGTTTCCTCATTATTGCGCAGGGTAGTTGTAATCATTAAATAGGAGAAGGTACTCCCGTCATACCTCAGTAATTGTGAGTTGTTGAGTAGTGGCAGAGTGAAGTGGTGGTGAGTACGGTCTGAGGAGCCCAGCTGTGTGACCTCGGGCGTCTCATCCTCATCTTTATGATGAGGTAGGAAGGGTCCCTGATAACCTGCACTGGGTGCAGAGTGCGAAATAAATAGGTTTTAGTAAAATAGCAACTGCTCTCACTCTTCCTCATCAGGAGGAGATTACTTATTTAAAGATATTTAGAATGAGTTATAAATCATGATGTGGAGGAAAAGAATGAAATACACTTAGGAGAAAAAGGTAATAATAGCCAGAGAAAGGTGAAGACAGAAACATGATTCTTCATCTGTACTGTAATGAGTCTCAGAGCCGTGTTTGGATTGCTGGTACCGTACAAGAATTCAGATTTGATAGCTAAGCCACCTCTGGACCTCCAGAAGCACAGGCTGAGTCTGTACACAGTGGTAAGGACAGTTCATGAGAGCGGATCATGAGAGCTGGTGATAGTTTTTAGATGGACTGTCTTCTGAGCGTCAAGAAAACTAGATTATAGTTCTTGCTCTGCCATTGCCTGGCCCTGTTACCAACAATGCAGTTACTTTTTGGTCCTCCGTTCCTAAAACTCTATGGTTTATGACAAAATAACTACAAATCATCAACTTGGCTTTTTATTTTTCCTATTACTTCCAAATGCTAGTATTTTAGCCTAAATATGAGTTTTTCTCATTTCAGTTCTGCATATTATGTTTATCAAGTGATAGTGCAGTATATACCTGGAGAGATATTTAAACAAGCAGAGGGCCCAGGATATGGAGCTATTTTATTAAACAAAAGGTCTATAAGTGAAAATTAATATCACTGCTGGAAGGAGGTTTTTCACGTGATGTCAAATTCTTTTTATCTGTGTACTATCCCAATTTTTATGTTTTTAAGTTAGTTTAGTGGACCAAACAAAATACAGACCGTGAATACTCTGAAGAATGCATATGTGTTAAATTCTAATAACTTTATCTACATTTTGCTCTTTGTAACATTTCATAAAAAAAATAATTTTTCACATTTTCTGGTTAAGTCTCACCTATGGGAGTTCACAACTGTGAACCAGGAAATACCAGCTGGGAAATGTTTGTGGACTCAAGACAAAAATGTTACTTAATGTACTTGGTCTTTCCTGTCTTCAAGGAAAGTTAGAGTAATAATTGATGATTAATTAAAGTTACTGAAATGTCTCACAGTTCACTGAAACTAATGTATTTGGTTTCTTTCCACAGTCTTCATGAACGCGGCAATTCCCATAGCAGCTGTTCTTGCTGTAAGCCACTTTTTCTTACCTTAAGAAATGGACTTAAGTCAGTGTTCAGAAATGACTTAGGAACAAGAATGGGTGGGTGGTAACATATATTACCTCACCTTCAGTTTTCTCTTTGCTGTCTCCATCGTGATAGTTCTAATCCGGGGTTTCTCATCCGTGGCACTGTGGACCTTTTTGGGCCCAATAATTAATTCTTTGTTGTGAGAACCTGTCCTGTGCATTAGGATGTCTAGCAGCATCCCTGGCTTCTTATTAGATGCCATTAGTACCATCAAAAATACCCCAGACACTGCCAGATGTATCCTGGGGAGCAAAATTAGCAGAGGTTGAAATTTTACTGTCCTAACCTCCATGACCTGGTTCCTGGACATTCTTACAAGATAGTGCTAGATCAACAACTGGAAAATGTTAAATGATTACATTATATTTCAAACAAAAAGGACAAACCCAGGAACTAGTATTATACTTAGAAATATTTGTAAACAAGTCTGCCTTGGACACCATTGTTGGCGATTTTAGGAAAGATCTACAATAGAGACCCTAAAACATCGGAATGTTTCCTTTTTTCTCTCAGAAAATTTAGCATTGGTTGGAAAGAGCCTGAGTAGGTGTTAAGAACTCTGGATTCTCTCATGGTTATTCCCCCATCTCAGTAATCTGACAGAAGTTAATTTTCTAATCTGTCAATAGAATCTGTTTTGCCCCTTTCACAAGTTTACTGCTAGAATGAATGTAAACCATTAAGTACTCTACCAATAGCAAGTGTTATTTTTCTTAGGGAGTGATTCGGATGAAGTAATTGTATTATATTTTTCAGAGTTGCAGTGGACATATTGGCATAGTAGAATTTGTTAGGCTTGTAAAATTGAACGCAAGTATTTGTGAACCTTTCTCTAGCTTTCTCTAAAATCCTTTCTATGCACAGACATTTGTGACGCATGCATATGCCAGCGGGAACAATCTCAAACCTGCGGAGGCCTTTGCTTCACTGTCTCTCTTCCACATCCTGGTCACCCCTCTCTTCCTGCTCTCCACTGTGGTCAGGTTTGCCGTCAAAGCCATCATCAGGTATGTGCTGGAATGTCTGGAGTTCTTTGCTTGATTATAGAAATGCTATCTGTTCATGGTAGTAAGTTAGAAAAAGTATAAAAAGAACATCCAAATCACTGCCCAGAGATAACTTGTTAAAATTTTGGTATGCTACCTTTCAGTCTTTTATCTATTTCATATAAAAATAATTATTCTAAAATAAAAATTTTGAACTTTGGAGGGTTAATTTTCCCCTCATTAAGACCATAATACATTACGTTTATTGGCTACATGATATTCCATTGTTGGGAAGTATTCTAATTTACTTAATGGTTACCTCTTTCTTAGACATTTAGAATGTTTCTGTTTTCACCCGTGTAACATAAATAATGTAAATTACATTTGAGAGAAGCATCTTTTTATCTTTAAACTTTTCTCTGATTATTTTCTAAAGTCAGATTTCTAGAAGTGGTGATACTTGTTCTAATAGATGCATCTTCTTAATGCCCTTGATGAGTATGGCTATGTTGTTTTCCATTGAAGGAGACGTAGGTCAAAATGTGTACAGATTTTTAAGTTTTTTGTAATGAATATGGCCATAATATTTTCCAGCAAAGCTGGGCCAGTTTATGTTTTTACCGGCAGTGATGGAGAATGTTCATATCAATACATATTTTCTGTTTTAATTTTAGTTTAATTTGGCCCCAAAAAAAAAAATCCAGGCTCACAGTCTCTGAAAATGGAAAAAACTTTGCAAAACTGAGTGCAGTGTTTTGTTAATTTTAAGTGTACTTCTATAGGTTGCTAAGCAGTGTAGACTTTATCTCAGAGTCACAATTTCCCATAAAAATAGACGTGGTCTGATAATGACCATTTCCCCACCATTTTTACTTGTATTTTATAATAAATATGTTACCATACTGTATTATGCTACCCTGTATGTGCTATAGTGCCGTAGCTATGTTTCAGTCTATATTATAAACAAGGTAGTCTTAGAGTGGTATTTTGCTTTTTGCTATAAGGTCTTATAAACCTTATAAAACCTCAACATGTTTCATAAACAGTCATTATCATATTTATATCTGGCCTTTGAAAGAAATGCCAAGATGTTTCAATACAGAAGGAAAATTGAGGCCTTAAATATACTAAGCATAGTGTTGTCATAACAGCAATGTAGAGCATCTATTGTAAGGTCCTTTAAAATGAAATACTTTCCCAATGTCTATGTATTGTTAAGCAAACTATTTTTTAATATTCAAGATACCAGAACCTCTAGTTTTAGGCAGTCGTTTATATTGGCTTAACAAAGACTTAATACCAAATATCATTAAAATTCATATACCTTATCTTACTATAAACCAAGTTCTGATTTTTTACACTAATACCTTAACAAGATTTCGATCCTGTTCTGTAAGATATGCTGTTAGTAACAGATTCTGGAGCTGTTAAGAGTTTAAAGCTCAGGCCCTCTGACCTCATCTGCCCTCATTTTCTTATTGTTCTGACTTCTGAAACACTTGTACGGATCACTGACTGATTTCTGTAGCACCACTTCCAAATTAGGCAGTGCTCTGGAAGGGAAGCGATTTCAAACAATAAAACTGATAAATGGCCAGAGTCTGCTATTTTGGTTCTTATTTTCATTTTCTCCACTTAATAGCTGTCCCTCTCATGGTTGCCTTTTTAATTGAATTTGACTTTGTGCTACAAGTCAAATAGAAAGCAGTTGATAACTAAGAATAGATCAGTCCTCTGAAATCAGGAGGTTACCAAGCACCGAAAGGACTTTTAAGAGTTACTGTGAAAAAAAATTAATAAATCTAGGAGTGTGGGTTTCCCCAAGTCCATAGTATACAGTCCTGCTGTAGTAAATCCTAGTAAAGCTGAGGGTGGATCTTAATCACCGTATATTTCTGCGTAGCACTCTCTCTTCTGTACGTTCCAGGGAAAAGGCATTTGCCAGTTTGATAAAGACCAGTCTGTTTTCAGGGCTCAGCTCCAGATTTCCCAAGCCATAGGCCAAATAGAATCAGCTTATAAAAACTTGCTTCTCTAAAATGAATTTCAGTGGTTGATTTGTGGGTCCTAGGGAGATGACCAGTCAACAGAGGAGGCCAGTCCTTTTTCCCACTGTGTGCCGGTTCTCGGAACCCAAATGAGCGTCTTTCCCAGTGTGGACTGGGCTTGGCATTTCCTCTGCCTGGGAACCCGTGACCAGGCTTTAATGCCAGTTGGCCCACAGCGAGTTGAGCAGCCTGTTTATAATCGGAGACTTTGGTTAGCTGATTTTGAAACCTCCTCTTCAGGACTGTGGAAGTCATAAGTTCTTTGCTACACTCTGAGATGCATTCAGAAATTTGGTGGGTTAGAATAGGGTGCAGCATACTCCGCGACTTGTGTTACGTGTGCCTGTAAGAGATGTGTAAACTTCTCTGCTGGAGGAAAATTCCATGCCATGTAAAATTCATTGCTTCGAGAAAATTCTATGCTTTCTTTTAAAAATGTTTAGCTTGTTAGACAAAATTGTCTTTTGTGGTGCTCGCTGGGTGGGATCTTATGTATATATAATAAAATGCAAGAAAGAGGCAGTTAAGATTCAGGTTATCTCCTAGTAACCCCAGCACCCCACATCATTTGAGTTTTCTGGACCTTTTATGGTGATGTGTTCGTCTACATTTGCAAAACGGAGGGAAGAAATGAAGAAAAGTAGGAAAGTCACTAGTTTCTAAAATATTAAAATATTTGAATTAGTGATTTTTTTCATGATGCTTGCTTTACTTGTCCTCTTTGCTTTATTTGTAAGAAAATAGTTTATGTGTTTTGCTTTTCTGGAGGAAAAGGTTGAGTTGCTATATTGTATCCTTTATAAATAATTTGAGTTTAGGTTTCTGGTACTTGATGTACAATGCAGTATCTATATCCAGAGATGTTATTTACCAAGGAAAAAAATGTGTAAAACTAATCCCTTGCTTTGGTGGAAGATAACTCTGTGTCCTTTCTCTCATTTACCTCCCAAAGGAAAGTACCCTTGGCTAGTCTACTGTGATTACCTTCAATCAAATAAATTGTTACTATATTTATCGTAGAACATGCTCGCAGGTTGACCTGGTCCACATTTACAAAACTTTCATGGTTTCCACAAGAAAACACATAACTGCCAGCAACAAAATCAGTTATTTCCCCAAAACATAGCACCTGTCCAAGGTACTCAAGCTGTATATAAACACCCAAACTTGAAAAGTGAAAAAATATCATCGGTAACAAAACCTTAAATACGTTGATGAATTACCTAAACAAATGAGAAATTAGTAAAACACTAAACTTAAAGGTGATGGAGGCAGGATAGGGAATTGTTTGGTATCAAGTTTACCTGCTTTCAATACCTGCACAGCCATGGAATACTCACTGTTCAACCACAAGCATATTATTTGGTGCCTCTATGGCTCAGCTTCCACACTTATCAGATGAGCATCATAATGGTTCCTGCTTATGGTGGTTGGGAGAATTAAATGAGATAATACATGAAAAATGCCCAGCGCATTGCCTATATATTTTAGATATTTAACAAATCTCCATTTTACTAATTTAACACCATTTTATTGAACTCCGTTTCATGCTTCAGGGATATATCTTTCTGTGGATTCACATTCATTTATTAAGCAGTTCAGGTACCTTGCTAGGCATTGGGGATGGCAAAGATGAAAGATGGAGTGAAATCCACAGGAGTCCACAGTCTAGCTGGAGAGACTGGGAAGGGAAGGTAATTACAACACGCATGTTATGCTGTGATAGAGCACTACACAGAATACCATGGGCCACATATGAGGCTCATTGAAGCTTATCAAGGGAGAAGGGAGACAGTCCGGTCAGTAAAGGTTTAAAGGCAGTGATAGCTCCTTCATGGGATCTTAAAGAAGAGGTAGGACTTGGCCAGTTGAATAAAAAGGGAAAGCATATTCTGTGTGAGGGAGTAATGTATGCAAGGGGAAGGGGTGAGCAGAGAGGTGAGAGATCTTGGTACCTTCTGGGGACTAAAGGTAATTGCATGTAGTTGGAGAAAGGTCCTGATGAGGAAAGCACTGGGAGATGAAGCTGGAGAGTAAAATCCCAATCAGCCTGTAGATGACGCCAAGGATGCTGAAAGGCGCAGGGTGGCCATTTGTTATTTTAAGGAGAGGACTGTTGTAGGAGCGTATTTGCATTTTAAAAATATAACCCTGGCAGCATGGTAGAAATTACTTCACCCTTGGTCAGGATTCATGCATTTTCCATAGTTGTTTTGCCTCTGTGAGTTCTGAAAGGCCCTCATATGAACAGGAAATGTTTTTTGTATTACCTATTCATTCACCAGACACTTCTTGAGGAATTGCTATGTTATATTTTTGGCACTGGGCTAGATTCTGAAGATGAAAATTTTCACTTTTAAAGAGTTCAGAGTCTAGTGGGAGAGATAGACAGTAACAAAACAAAAAAAATAGTGCAAGGGACCCTAAGCCAGAGAGCCTGGAATAATGGGAATGGGGAGGGGAAATGGAGGGTGAGATTCAGAAAAGTGCCAGTGTTGGGTCCTCCGATGTTTATTGTAATTGGAGTTCCATGATGGGATCTTATGAAGAGGAAAGAAGTTCTCCCCATGCTCCAGTCACGCTCAGGGACCATTGCTTCCTGATATTCAGCAAGAATGGGTCTCATTAATTTCATAAAAGCTTCAGTAAGATTTGTATGTGCTAGAAAGTGAAATGGAGAATTGAATCAACTGACCTTACTTATTAAATGTCTGAATCATTGGTTTATTCCTTCTTTGATTGATTCAGCAAACATTCATTGAGTAACGTGTACCAGGAGCTGCTGGACTTAGTTACAAAGGCACACGAACTTGGCCCCATACTTGCCTTTGTGTGCAGAGACACAGTGTGAGGTTGTCTGAAAGGTATTCCTTTGATGGACAAAGTTGTGCTCCTTAAAATCTAATCTCTTCTAAACCTTGGAACAGAATAACAAAGTCTGTAGAAGTGAAAGGATACTGCCATTTAAGATGAATAAAATGCCATTCCTAAGGCATTTCTAACACCGCCTTTCAGATCTATGGGATCAGGCTTTGCTGTCAAAGACTCAAAGATAGGACAAAACCCAGAGCTCTTCTTTCTTTTTTTGGTTCTGAAATTCTTTTTAAAATTGCAGTAAAATATACATAACATAAAACTTATCATTTAAATCGCTTTAAGTGTACAGTTTAGTGGCATTAAGTCCATTCACAGTGTTGTGCAAACATCACCACAATCCCTCTCCAGAACTTTTTCAATTTCTCAAATTAAATTCTGTACTCACTAAATGATAACTCCCCTTGTACCTACCTCTGCTTCCAGACCCTGGACCACCACTGACTTTCTGTCTGTATGAATTTGACTATTCTATCTACCTCATATACGTGGAATTATGCAATTTCTGTTTTTTGTGTGCCTGGCTTATCTTGTTTAGCATAATGTTTTCAAGGTTCAGCCATGTAGTCATAACTTGAATATATTTAAGTAAGTCAGGAATTCCAGAACCATGGGAAAAAGTATGGCAGATGCTCAAAAAATTAAACATAGAATTACCATATGATTCAGCAATTCTACTTTTGGGTGTAGACCCAAAAGAATTGAAAGCAGGGGCTTGAATAGATATTTGTACATTCATCTTCATAGCAGCATTATTCACAATAGCCAAAAAGTGAAACAACCCAAATGTCCCTCAATTGATGAATAAACAAAATGCAGCATATACATAAAATGGAGCATTATTCAGCCAAAGCTTTCCTTAAACAATAATTTTTTTAGTGGAATCTAAAAAATACAACAAACTCATGAATATAACAAAAAAGAAACAGGCTCACAGATATAGAGAACAAGTGGTTCGCTTTAGTACTTACCAGTGGGGAGAGGGAAGGGGGAAGGGGCAACATAGAGGGTAGAGCATTAAGAGGTACAAATTATTATGTATAAAATAAGCTACAAAGATGTATTATACAACATAGGGAATATAGCCAGTGTTTTATAACTATTCATATAAATGGGGTATAACCTTTAAAAACTGTGACTCACTATACTGTACACCTGTAACTTATATAATATTGTATCAACTATACTTCAATTAAAAAATTACTTTTATGGATTAAGCTATAAACACTACTATATATAAAATCGATAACCAACAAGGACCTACTGTATAGCACAGGGAACTATACTCAATATTTTTTAATAACCTATAAGAGAAAAGAATCTGTAAAGGAATGTATATATGTAGATATATATATATATATATATCTGTAGATATATATATCTGAATCGCTGTGCTGTACACCTGAAACTAACATGATATTGTAAGTCAACTATACTTCAATAAAAAAAAGAATGAAAAAATTATTTCTTTTAGTTTCCTGTAAATGAAATTTAGAAGTTAATAGTTAGACTGCCCTAGTGGATTTTATCTACCTTTATGTTTCCAAAGGAAGGAAGCGGTTTCTATGACGTGCAAGGCTAAAGAGCTTAAAGTTCATGGGCAACAGACTGAATTGAATTTACTTTTCTTCATTTTTTAGTCTGTCACAAAAACAAACTCTGCAGACTTGTCTGGAGGCACTTAGCTTGACTACAAGCTGAAATGAAAAATAAAAAAACCTTTTGTTTCAAATGTGTATTTTCTAGTTTCCTACTAACGGCAATCTTTCCCCTGTATGTGATGCCGCAGGTGCCAGGCCAGTTTGCCCACTGTTAGCATCTTAGCGTGCTAGAAGGAGCATTTCTTGTCTTTTCAACTTCACAGACTTTTCTGTAGTGTATCATTTTATTTATGGGAGGATGTTTTCAAATTGTGTTCTTCGATTCGTTTTACTCTTGATCCTATGACACTGGTTTGAGAAAATTAGAATGGGTAGGGTAAGGGGGCCAAGGAGTCTTGTGTCCAGCCTCTGGAGACCCTGGAGACCACAGTAAAGAATGTTTGTAAATTACTCTTCTAGAACAGGGCTTCTCCAACTGTACTGTGCTTATGAAGCATCTCTGGATCTTCTTAAAATGTAGATTTGGACTCAGGAGGTCTTGGGTGGGGCCTGAGATTCTAAGTTTCGAGTAAGCTCCCAGGTGATGTTGATGCCACTGATCTTGGCCAACGTTTTGCGTAGTAATATTCTAGAGGGCCCTCTCCTTGCCAGGTTGTGAAAATATGTCCAATATATACAGTAGTGCTTAAGCAAAGTAGCATAGTATGCAGGGACCCATGATCCGTGTGTTATATGCTGTATGTTTTTACTTAACTGCCCTGTACCTTACTTCCCTTCATTTGTAAAGTGAGAATAATGATACTTCCTTCGTTGGTGTTATTTTTTTTTAACCACCCTGTTTCAAGTCCCTCTCCAATTCTATTGTCTTTGACTAGAAATACAATTGCAAAAAAAAAAAAAAAGTGCAAAGGAGAGTTGGTTGAATTTAGGGTGACCAGTTGGTTGTGGGTTTTCTGAGATTTTTCATTTTAAGCGCTGAAAACCCCAGGTGCTGGGAGCCCGTCAGTCCCCAGCATCCTAGCTGAATTCCCGATTGGTCCTGAGAAATGACTCTCAGAGCTGGCTTGCTTACCATGGTAACAGTGGGGGAAAAGTTTGTTTATTTAGGTAGAACTTCATTGGTGGTGGTTTTATTTTTATCCCTTATTGTGTACTTGCTTGTTTGCCTTTTGCAGTGTTCAAAAGCTGAATGAGTTTCTCTTGAGTGATGAGATTGGTGAGGACAGCTGGCTGACTGGGGAAGGTTCTCTTCCATTTGAATCCTGTAAGAAACACACTGGAGCCGTAAGTGCTTTTCTTTGTTACGGGAGCTGTGAATAAGGGACAGTCCTGAGGATGGATGATTGAAAGTGGATGCAATTAGAAGAAATCGCACGCTTTACTTTTAACCTATATGAAGAAAAAATTGCCGCCTGCTTCTGTAAAAAACCTTACAAGTCTAAAATCGATTAAAAAAAATGTAGAAGGCTCGTCTGTATAAGTCATCAAAGGATTATCCCAAGAGGGACATCTCATGTTCAATTCAAAAGGAAATAGAGAGGTTGTCTACCCCAAGCTTTATATAAAAATCATACAAAATAAGCTTACAACTCTTGTACCATATGCTTATAATACCTTTAACTATGTTATACTTTTTGGTTTCAAAAGTGCTTTTTGGATACATTATGTCTTTTGACTCATTTAATATAGTACACTATATTACCTATTTTGTTTTCTAGATGCATATATTCATTTGCATGTTGTATGGTTTGAATAGAGTCACAAGATTTTAGTGGGAGAGCCAGAATTAAAACCTGAGTCTTTTAACTCCTGAACCAGTTTATTCATCCAATGCACAAATATTTACTCATATCTACATAAAGCCTGGAAACACAATGTTATTTTGTCATGTTTTACCTGGACTATAACGTGTATTATATATTTGCCTGTATTTCCAGACTTATCAGCTACCCTGTGCTTTGTGCCAAGACCTAGCGATGTAGCTCTGAACAAGGCAGGCAAGATCTTTCTTGTCACAGAGTTTGCTTTCTTGAGGCAGGAGTCAGATGATAAACAAGTAAAAAAGTGAGATCAATTCCCTGTGGGAAGAAAATAAAAAAAAAAGAAGATATTAGAGAGTGACTGGGATCCTCTAAGCAGGGTGGTCATTTCCCAGGAGGCCCCTCTGAAGAGCTGGCATTTGAGCTGAGACCTGAATGAAGAGTAGGTACTTCTTCTGCAAAGACCTAGAAAAGGGGCCAGATCATTTCAGGCAGAGAACTGGCAGATGCAAAGACCCTGAGGTGGGAATTAATTTGGTGTGTTCAAGGAACAGAGGAGCACTATGGCTGAAGCCTAGTAAAGAAGGGAGGATAAGACGAGGTAAGAACAAGGACTGAGAGTCCTGTAAACCAGGGAAAGAGTTTGGAGGGTTTTAAAGAAGGGACTCATATAATTTTGCGTATATTTTTAAAGGATCACTCTGGCTGCTGGGTGAAGAGTTGTCATTGGGAACAAGAAGAGAACAGATAGATCAGTAAAGAGGTCATTATAATAACATAGACAAATGATGATGGTTGGAGTTTGTTTTTGTTGCAGTTGCAGTGGACCTTGAGAAGAAGCTATCAAGTTCAGCACACACTTTTTAGGCTGAGCTGATAAACACTGGCTGATAGGTTGAATGGAGGGGATGAGGGAGAAAGAAGACTCAAGGATGAATCCTAGGTTATTGGCTTGACTACTGGGTAGACGGTGGAGCCAATAACTGAAATAGGGAAGCTGAGGAATGAGTAGGTTGCTGTTGAGGTGGAATCAAGAGGTATATTTTGCACATGATAATTTTGAGATATTTATTGGCATCTAAGAAGAGAAATCCCCCTTGGAGATGTAAATTTAAGAGCCACTGGCCATTAGATGATATTTAATGGGACTGGATTAAACCATTTTCTTGAAAGCCGTGTCTGAAAAATTCTGAAGAAAGTCTTTAAAATTAATATGTCTATTTCATAACAGTAAAGTAGAAAGAAGTTCTTCTAAAATAAATTATAAGTTAATAATTAGTTATTCATTTACTATTAGAGAAAAATGTTAATATATTTACCACTTATGTAACCAAACAAAAATGCATGTGCAGTCTCCTGACAGGAATTGACTGGGGCTTGGAAAACCTTCACCAGGAAGTCAGTCTATATTAAATTTTTATTCACATCGTGCTAAAAATAGTTAAGACAAGCACTTGGCTGTCTTTAGACTTGCTGATTTCTTCTGCTTTTCTGGAGTTATTTTTTTACTCTCTGTCGAGTTATTTTGTTGAGCAGGTGTGATTTTGTCTGAGTAGGAGCCACCACCCATGCTTGTAGACACTGCAGTAACAAAGCCTGAAAATGCTTGTGTGCTCTTGTGTGGACACGGACAACAAGACAGGAACACGTCATAGACTGTGTACACTTTGAGGCAGCAGGAAAGTCAAGCATTTGATTAGAACCTGCCTTGTCTCACTTTGGATGATAGGAGATTCCCAAAGAACTTGATAGATCATCTTTCAGAGATGTAGGGATGAGCAGAGTGAGATGACCTCAGGAAAGGGAAGAGAGGAGGTCAAGTTTGAGGGAGTGGAGTGAGGGAAATCTGAAGAGTGGTTTGTATGAGATGAGGGATAGGAGAAATATTGAACTGAGCAAAGGTTGGAAGGAAAAAAGAATCCCCTTCAGTTGCCTCCAGTATCTTCAGAGTTATTGAAACCAGACTGGACTTCTGATGTCTTTCGGGGCCATTCATCACTGCTGATGGGCCAAACCACAAATGACAAACTTTTAAAAATGAAGAGAAAAAAGCTGTGTGTTTGAAAAGAACACTAATGGAAACTCCTACTTGAGAGCGCTTAAGATGCTATGTATTCTGTAAAAGCTTAGAGTTAAGTGGTTTTGGCTGCAGAGTCTCCACGGAGAATTAGTGACAGTCTAGAGCCAGAGTTTCTTCAAATTACATCTGTGAGACTCCGACTCAAATCTCTGTCAACACGTCTCCTCCTCCCAACCTCTCCTTAGTTTTGTGAAGAACATGAAGTCATTCCTTTTGGAACTCTGGGGGCGATACTACTATAGAAGTTATGACTCTAGAAGACAGAGAATATAGGTACAGACATAGACCTGTCTTGTGTGGGAAATATACTCAGCTTAAAGGATAGTGACTTTCTACATCTCTCATGTAAGGTTATCTGTGAGGAC
This sequence comes from Aethalodelphis obliquidens, assembly GCF_003676395.1. Lineage (NCBI taxonomy): Eukaryota > Metazoa > Chordata > Mammalia > Artiodactyla > Delphinidae > Aethalodelphis > Aethalodelphis obliquidens. The sequence goes on from NW_020837980.1 coordinate 10,869,945, forward strand.
TGTGGGAAGAAAAACAAAACTAAAAATGTCACGAGCACTCTTTCTCTCTCTCTTTTTAAAATTTAAAATGCATTCAGTAGTTTCTGTGCAACAGAACACTGATAGTCCTTCTCAGTGACTTTTTAATCTCAGTATTGAACGGCGTGTAGCTTAGCGATGCGCTATTTGGTAGTTTGATATTCTGTTGATACGCTGATGGATATAAATTAGAGGACGATATCTCATTCAGATTAAATTACTGATTATTCGAGGACATTCCTGATTCCCATAATAGAACTCAACAGATTTATCAAAAAGCTAAACCTGCCGTTCCAAGCCAAAGGAAAAAAAAAAAAAGTTTCACAATTCTAGAATCCTTTGCTTTTTATAGGTAATTGAACAGTTTTAAAGTGTTTTACTATTTAGCTTTCATAATCTCTATAAGGTATTTAAGTAAGACAGATAATCATTTATGTCGAAATACTTGCTTACTAGATCTCTGGGACAAATTTTGAGCTTATATATTTTTCTAAATTAGAGGTTTACAGAACTGAATTTTCTACCTTCTCTTCAGTCATTTGTCTCTATGTGAAATTAAACTCAAAATTAGAGAATGACAAGTGTCTAGTTATGACCTAATTGGAGCTCATTTTAAGTATGTGAAGATTGCCTAGCTTTAGCCGGCATCCTCCGTTTTATGGAGACTTTCTTTAGTCCTTTGGCTCAGAGCAATGCTATAACATTTGAGAAAAACTAGATCATTCTACAGTGCTTATGGATCTCCTTATGAAATAATATTCATATTATAGGCAAAAAAGTCCTAGATCTTTATGCTTTTTCTCATTCCACCATGGATCTTCGGGTGACGTATAGCCCACTCTGATTTATGTGAGTGTATCGGATTCAAAATCCTCATGATTCAGAGGGTGACCAAAAATGCACTGTTGGAACGTTTACAAGCCCGACGGCCTAAGAATTAGATTCTAGTTTACCCTGAGTTAGCCTGCTTGCCTTTGGCCATGACACACAGCTTTTTACCGCCTGGGCCTGTTCATCCAGAAAGCTGGAGAAAGAATATCCAAAGCCTAGTTTGGTGCTCAGCACTTTAACTTCTATCGTTTGCAAGTATCACATCTTCATATTTTTATCTTCTTAAAAAGTTTGTGAATTAGGTTTAAAATTATTGTGTAACACTTTTTCATTATCATTTGCTTTTTTTGGTGGCAGGGGGACACCACAGAAATAATTAAAATATGACATTCACTTTACTCATTTCTTTTTCTTAGAACTTAAGTGGAGAATTAACAATGAGAGTTAATGTTCAGTAAAAACTCAGTTTTCTCCATAGACCTTCAACTTGTGTTCTTTTCCATGTGGAATGCAGCAGCCAAAAACTATAAACAGGAAGCAGCCTGGAAGGTATCACCTGGACAGCTACGAGCAGTCAACACGACGTCTGCGTCCCGTGGAGACCGAGGATATTGCAATAAAGGTTATTTTATTTCCTGAATTCTTACATGAATAGAAACATTGATGTTACTGTTTTATGATGAAGTTCTGCAAAAGTGTCCTCCATTGTGTCTTTAAAGTCTCTTTAGCATGGTCACTGATTCTCATAACATTTTCAAACATATTCTGATAAGTTTATAATTCTCAGTGCTGCCTTGCCTCCCAGCCACAGCTTTGCTCCAGCAGTTGTTTAAATAACTGGAGGATGAATCTTTCTTCTGAATCTGCGTTAGAAGCTAGTGTCCAACGTATTCCCACTCGTACTCTTATGTTTATCTACCAAGTAGATTAATTTCTAGAGAACGCCCATATTACAGGTCCAGTTTTTAAGGAAGTAGATTAGATTGCAATTATCTACAACCAGGAAAGGCTTAGACCTGGGTTGTGTGCTTCCACCCAGCTTCCCGATACTGCCTTTGACTCATCTCAAACAGCCTTTTTTTTTTTAAAACATTTTTATTGGAGTATAATTGCTTTACAATGCTGTGTTAGTTTCTGCTGTATAACAATCAGCTATATATATACATATATAGCCATATCCCCTCCCTTTTGCATCTCCCTCCCCTGCTCCCTATCCCACACCTCTAGGTGGTCAGAAAGCACTGAGCTGATCTTCCTGTGTCATGCAGCTGCTTCCCACTGGCTATCTATTTTATATCATTTGATAGTGTATATATGTCAATGTTACTTTCTCACTTCGTCCCAGTTTACCCTTCACCCTCCCTGTGTCTTGAAGTCCATTCTTTACATCTGTGTCTTTATTCCTGTCCTGCCCATAGGTTCATCAGAACCATTTTTTTTTTTAGATTCCATATATATGTGTTAGCATACGTTTTTTAAAATTTTATACAGCAGGTTCTTATTACTTATACATTTTATACATATTAGTGAACATATGTCAATCCCAATCTCCCCATTTATCACACCACCACCCCCCGCCATTTTCCCCCCTTGGTTTCCATACTTTTGTTCTCTACATCTGTGTCTCTATTTCTGCCCTGCAAACCGGTTCATCTGTACCATGTTTCTAGGTTCCACATATATGCGTTAATATATGATATTTGTTTTTTTGACTTACTTCACTCCATATGACAGTCTCTAGATCCATCCATGTCTCTACAAATGACCCAATTTCATTCCTTTTTATGGCTGAGTAATATTCCATTGTATATATGTACCACAACTTCTTTATCCATTTGTCTGTCGATGGGCATTTAGATTGCTTCCATGACCTGGCTATTGTAAGTAGTGCTGCAATGAACATTGGAGTGCATGTGTCTTTTTGAATTATGGTTTTCTCTGGGTATACGCCCAGTATTGGGATGGCTGGGTCATATGGTAATTGTATTTGAGGTTTTTAAGGAACCTCCATACTGTTCTCCATAGTGCCTGTATCAATTTACATTCCCACCAACAGTGCAGGAGGGTTCCGTTATCTCCACACCCTCTCCATCATTTGTTGTTTGTAGATTTTCTGATGATGCCCATTCTAACTGGTACGAGGTGATACCTCATTGTAGTTTTGATTTGCATTTCTCTAATAATTAGTGATGTTGAGCAGCTTTTCATGTGCTTCTTGGCCCTTTGTATGTCTTCTTTGAAGAAACGTCTATTTAGGTCTTCTGCCCACTTTTTGATTGCGTTGTTTGTTTTTTTAATATTGAGCTGCATGAGATGTTTATATATTTTGGAGATTAATCCTTTGTCTGTTGATTCGTTTGCAAATGTTTTCTCCCATTCTGAGGGTTGTCTTTTCGTCTTGTTTTTAGTCTCCTTTGCTTTGCAAAAGCTTTGAAGTTTCGTTAGGTCCCATTTGTTTATTTTTGTTTTTATTTCCATTACTCTAGGCGGTGCATCTTGCTGTGATTTATAGCAAAGAGTGTTCTTCCTATGTTTTCCTCTAAGAGTTTTATAGTGTGCGGTCTTACATTTAGGTCTCTAACCCATTTTGAGTTTATTTTTGTGTATGGTGTTAGGGAGTGTTCTAATTTCATTCTTTTACATGTAGCTGTCCAGTTTTCCAGCACCACTTATTGAAGAGGCCATCTTTTCTCCATTGTATATCCTTGCCTCCTTTCTCATAGATTAGTTGACCATAGGTGTGTGGGTTTATCTCTGAGCTTTCTATCCTGTTCCATTGATCCATATTTCTGTTTTTGTGCCAGTACCATATTGTCTTGATTACTGTAGCTTTGTAGTATAGTCTGAAGTCAGGGAGTCTGATTCCTCCAGCTCCGATTTTTTCCCTCAAGACTGCTTTGGCTATTCAGGGTCTTTGGTGTCTCCATACAAATTTTAAGATATTTTGTTCTAGTTCAGTAAAAAATGCCATTGGTAGTTTGATAGGGATTGCATTGAATTTGTAGATTGCTTTAGGTAGTATAGTCATTTTCACAATATTGATTCTTCCAATCCAAGAACATGGTATATCTCTCCATCTGTTGGTATCATCTTTAATTTCTTTCATCAGTATCTTATAGTTTTCTGCATACAGGTCTTTTGTCTCTCTAGGTAGGTTTATTCCTAGGTATTTTATTCTTTTTGTTGCAATGGTAAGTGGGAGTGTTTCCCTAATTTCTCTTTCAGATTTTTCATCATTAGTGTATAGGAATGCAAGAGATTTCTGTGCATTAATTTTGTATCCTGCAACTATAACAGATTCATTGATTAGCCCTAGTAGTTTTCTGGTGGCATCTTCAGGATTCTCTATGTATAATATCATGTCATCTGCAAACAGTGACAGTTTTATTTCTTCTTTTCCAATTTTTATTCCTTTTATTTCTTTTTCTTCTCTGATTGCCGTGGCTAGGACTTCCAAAACTATGTTGAATAAAAGTGGCGAGAGTGGACATCTTTGTCTTGTTCCTGATCATAGAGGAAATGCTTTCAGTTTTTCACCATTGAAAATGATGTTTGCTGTGGGTTTGTCATATATGGCCTTTATTATGTTGAGGTAGGTTCCCTCTATGCACACTTTCTGGAGTGTTTTTATCATAAATGGGTGTTGAATTTTGTCAAAAGCTTTTTCTGCATCTATTGAGATGCTCATATGGTTTTTCTTCTTCAATTTGTTAATATGGTGTATCACATTGATTGATTTGCGTATATTGAAGAATCCTTGCATCCCTGGGATAAATCCCACTTGATCATGGTGTATGATCCTTTTAATGTGTTTCTGGATTCTGTTTGTTAGTATTTTGTTGAGGGTATTTACATCTATATTAATCAGTGATATTGGTCTGTAATTTTCTTTTTTTGTAGTACCTTTGTCTGCTTTTGGTGTCAGGGTGTTGGTGGCCTCATAGAATGAGTTTGGGAGTGTTCCCCCTTCCTCAATTTTTGGAAGAGTTTGAGAAGGATGGGTATTAGCTCTTCTCTAAATGTTTGATAGAATTCACCTGTGAAGCCATCTGCTCCTGGGCTTTTGTTTGTTGGAAGATTTTTAATCAGATTCAATCTCATTACTTGTGATTGGTCTGTTCATATTTTCTGTTTCTTCCTGGTTCAGTCTTTGAAGGTTATACCGTTCTAAGAATTTGTCCATTTCTTCCAGGTTGTCCATTTTATTGGCATAGGAGTATTGGCTTGTAGTAGTCTCTTAGGATGCTTTGTATTTCTGTGGTATCTGTTGTAACTTTTCCTTTTTTATTTCTAATTTTATTGATTAGAGTTCTCTTCCTCTTTTTCTTGATGAGTGTGGCTAATTGTTTTTCAATTCTGTTTATCTTCTCAAAGAACCACCTTTTTGTTTTATTGATAATTGCTATTGTTTTCTTTGTTTCTATTTCATTTATTTCTGCTCTGATCTTTATCATTTCTTTACTTCTACTAACTTTGGGTTTTGTTTGTTCTTCTTTCTCTAGTTCCTTAAGGTGTAAGGTTAGACTGTTTATTTGAGATTTTTCTTGTTTCTTGAGGTACGCTTGTATTGCTATAAACTTCCCTCATAGAACTGCTTTTGCTGCATCCCATAGGTTTTGGATGGTTATGTTTTCATTGTCATTTGTCTCTAGGTATTTTTTGATTTCCTCTTTGATTTCTTCAATGATCTCTTGGTTATTTAAAAACGTATTGTTTAGCCTCCATGTGTTTGTGTTTCTTACGTTTTTTTACCTGTAATTGATTTCTAATCTCGTAGGGTTGTGGTCAGAAAAGATGCTTGATATGATTTCAATTTTCTTTTCTTTCTTTTTAAAAAATTTTTTTTAATCAGGGAAATATAAATTTTATTTATTTTATTTTTTATTTTTTTTAATATCTTTATTGGGGTATAATTGCTTTACAATGGTCTGTTAGTTTCTGCTTTATAACAAAGTGAATCAGTTATACATATACGTATGTTCCCATATCTCTTCCCTCTTGCATCTCCCTCCCTCCCACCCTCCCTATCCCACCCCTCCAGGTAGTCACAAAGCACTGAGCTGATATCCCTGTGCTATGCGGCTGCTTCCCACTAGCTATCTACCTTACGTTTGGTAGTGTATATATGTCCATGCCTCTCTCTCGCTTTGTCACAGCTCACCCTTCCCCCTCCCCATATCCTCAAGTCTGTTGTCCAGTAGGTCTGTGTCTTTATTCCTGTCTTACCCCTAGGTTCTTCATGACATTTTTTTTTCTTAAATCCATATATATGTGTTAGCATACGGTATTTGTCTTTCTCTTTCTGACTTACTTCACTCTGTATGACAGACTCTAGGTCTATCCACCTCATTACAAATAGCTCAATTTCGTTTCTTTTTATGGCTGAGTAATATTCCATTGTATATTTGTGCCACATCTTCTTTATCCATTCATCGGATGATGGGCACTTAGGTTGTTTCCATCTCTGGGCTATTGTAAATAGAGCTGCAATGAACATTGTGGTACATGACTCTTTTTGAATTATGGTTTTCTCAGGGTATATGCCCAGTAGTGGGATTGCTGGGTCATATGGTAGTTCTAGTTGTAGTTTTTTAAGGAACCTCCATACTGTTCTCCATAGTGGCTGTATCAATTTACACTCCCACCAACAGTGCAAGAGGGTTCCCTTTTCTCCACACCCTCTCCAGCATTTATTGTTTGTAGATTTTTTGATGATGGCCATTCTGACTGGTGTGAGGTGGTACCTCATTGTAGTTTTGATTTGCACTTCTCTAATGATTAGTGATGTTGAGCATCCTTTCATGTGTCTGTTGGCATTCTGTATATCTTCTTTGGAGAAACTTCTATTTAGGTCTTCTGCCCAT